>NC_140592.1:1169701260-1170262671 GCF_964204655.1 Triturus cristatus
TCCGATCAGATACCCCGTTCCGGGAATCGACAGAGTATCCTGCTGTGGAATAGCCATCACTTACTGTAGATATGTGTGGGAACGAGCTTGAAGTGGGGATTCCAAGGATGTCTTTCCGTACATCAAAGTCTCAACAAGAATGTGTCACGTGTAATAAAGCAATAAACCTGTGTATAAGAGGCCAGGCCTCAGAGATGTGGTTAGAGCACCTCCCGAAGACATTCTGTGTGCGTGTCCGAAATGACAGGCTCTCCTCATGAGAAATAAACCCTGTTCTTGCGTTCCAGCTTCCAGCGCCTGTCTCTTTATTTGGTAACTATTTGCTATGGGAAATTAGAGGCGTCCTTGCGCCAACAGCCTGGGCGTTCGACAGTAACTGGCTGCTTTTCCACACACTAAAATATCAACAATAGATCTTATTTCTAGAATGACTCTGCTTCCTAACCAGCATCATTTCACCAGGTCCAAAAAGAAACAAACATCTTTCAGGCACATGCATCAAAGGAAAAAACGGTCGCAAACGGGCAGATTCTCAGATCTGCCCCTTTGCGACCGGTATTTTTGCATTTGGGATGCATCATCCCAAATGCAAAAATCGCAATTTAAGGAATCTCTAAATTGCAATTACTTAAATTGCGATTGCATTTAAGGAATCCCAAATTGAGATTCCATAAATGCAATGCAATAAAGTAACAAAATTTGCGATTTCTCAAATACGGGGGAGCAAATTACCATGAAGTTGAACTTCATATTAATTTGCAAAAACTTTGAAAAATGCACTTTTGTTCATTTTTCAAAGTTTCATGTTGTGCACACACATGCCCTTAGGGCATGTGTTTGTGCAACATATGTGCACAGATCAATTTCAGGGGTGCAATAGGGTGTCATTTTGACACCCTTGCACCCTTGAAATTGCATGAGCAATTTGCGAGTACCTACTGGTACTCGCAAATTGCTCATGCAATCTCCAGTTCATTCCTATGGGCTTGGAGGCCCATAGGAATGAATGGGACGGCATTCCTTAATTGCGACTCGCAATTTGAGAGTCGCAATTAAGGAATGTGTAGGAATCGCTATTTGTATAGCAATTCCTACATGCATAGGCTTTTGCAATTCCTTAATTGCGATTCCTTAATAATTGCAATTAAGGAATCGCAAAAGCCTACGTTGATGCATGTGCCAGTTAGTATCTTATTTATTTTATTTATTTGAAGAGTTTTATATAGCGCTGGCAAGACCCATAGGTATCAGAGCGCTTTACATGGGGATCAATTGAGTTACAAGTTACAAATAACATCCGTTACCAGAGCATAGTAACAGGCAACAAAAAAAGTTACGGGAATTCATCGGAGGGATGGGGAGGAAGGAGATACAGCGGGGAGACGGGGAGAACTGTGCCCAATGTCCGGCTGGGTAGGTGACGGCCGAGGGGGTGAAACAGGGCCGATCTCCTCTATAGCTGTCTAGCAGCTCCACTGGGCATCAGCCATGTTGCTCAGGTCTCAGCGATCAGGAATAACAAGAATACCAGTTTTTCATGGTTACATTAGTTACAGTTGCAGAGTAAAACACAGAAGAACAAGTCCCCAAAAGAGGAATATAGGGAATGGGGGAGGGGAGTGAAAACAGGGGGCTGGGAAGCAGATCAATTGTGGCAGACCGGCAGTGGGAGAAAAGTACCTCGTGGGGGCCCAAAAAGTTATAGTAAGTGGGCCCATAACCCAGATGGGGTCACATAGTCACTAAGTCCAGTGCCAAATTCAATCACCGCGTTAGGTCATATCAGCAATGTGGGGGACCACAAGGAGAGGGTGAAAAAAAGGGAGCCTCATTAGTGGCCATTAATGTCTGGGGGGGAGAGCGCGTCCAGAGGCGGCCATCATGGGGCAATAGACAGGTAGGCGACCAAAGGCGTGGACTGGCGGCAAGCAGTGATCCAGGAGTCGGTCGAGGCAATCAAGATGGTGGGCCCAAAGTTACAGTCACCAACAGCCTCGGCACAAAATGGCGGACCCCCAAATCAGCAGAAAATGCAAGCCAAAGAAAGACCGTGAAGAAAAACCAACCTCAAGGAGCAGGACTGGTTGGGGTAGGTAGGCACAGGATCGATAGTGGGTCCCACTCAGCAGGCTGTCTACTGGGTGCTTTGGGCCTCAAAGCCAAAGGACACAACATGCTGGACTCTGAGTGGTGACATCTCTGCGGCAAATCCCCTGTTGAGTCACAAACCACCAGACGACAGCAGTGAAGCAAAACGACATCCGCTGCCTCCCAGGACAACAGAACCACCATGGACCAGCTCCACCTCTGAAATCCTCCACAGGTCAATCAATCTAGAAACTGCTTGCCCAGTGTATTAGCGGTCAGAAAGACCGGTGCAGGCAGCCCGGTGCTGCACTGTGGCCAAGCGGTGCGGAACTGACTTGAAGCACTAGACCAGATTGGTAACACCAAGACGTAGACGGGCGCCCCATAGCGATCTTAGAAACCGGTCGTTGCTGACAAGATGGTGGACCCAGGTCTCGCACGCTCCAGCACAAAATTGAGGGACAGCAGAAAAATAAAAAGCCCAAAACAAAATCCATGAAAAAACCCACCTCAGGGAGCCGAACTGGATGTAGGAGGCAGCCACTGGATCGGTGAGACAGAGGACCAGAAAATCGCTGATCTCACTCAGGTCATTGCGACAAAAATACTAAGGAACACAAAAAGGCAGCAGCGTCTCCGTTGTAACTTTCTGCTTTATCAGGGACGTCGACTCGGGTGCCCAGGAGGCGACTTCGGATGGGGGAGGCAGACACGGGGACGGGCAGGTGGAAGACAGGGAAAACCGCCACACTCACCAGGAGCACATGAGGGATACAAGCTCAGGGACACAAGCCGGTAATTATTTAGCCCCGGGAGATCCTCGCACCCAACTCAGCTGAGTCTCCTAGGTCAGGTGCGCACGGGTCCCAGCTCACCTCTTTCGAGTATGCAGTGCAGCAAAGTCCTCAGAAGCAAAGCGGAGCTTCATTGAGAACCCACTGGTCCTCGGGGCTCAGCTGGGCATCTTGCCGCACCGAACTGCTCCTTCTATGCAGGAATCACAAACGGGACTCTCCCCCGCCACCACTCCAGCCTCTGCGAGTCCAGGTCGAGGGAGACCTGCCAGCGGGATCTGCGCTGCGCAAGGGATTCAGTTAGGCCTTACCGCTGCTCGCCGCCAGTCTGCGGGGGGAGTGCACTTGCCTATCTCCATCTAGAACGCAACCTCCACCGTCCCCACTTCTCGCACCGGGGCACAGCCGAGCCCTCCCGGCCTCCTCAGGCTGCCTACTCTCGGGAGACACCGACCAAGGCCATTTTTCGCTGCAGCCTCTGAATGGCGTCCAGGGTTCCTCCGTGCCTCAGCTCGCAGCTAGCAAACTCGACCGCTGGGTGCTCTGGCAGCCGCCCAGCGCCCGGAGGTTCTTTGTTGATGTTTGGAGACCCGAGGGCAGCCTCCTTGCTGTGCTAAATCGGTGGCGGGCGACGGAGCTCGTGAAGTCCGCTACCGCTCTGCCGCCATCTTGATTAATCTTCTTGAGTATCTGATTGAACTGTCCTGTGCACCCCATTACTGGAGCTCTAAACTTTATCCAGTTTCCTGTGGAAGCATATTATCTAGTCCAGGTTTTTTCTTTGCAAACTGTACTCTTATTTGTCCAATGAAAACATCAGGACTACAATTCATAGAATCAAAAACGTTTGAGCTCTGCATTATTGCATAGTTAATCTGAAATCTTTAACAAATGCCAACAAACACTGGCATAACTATGTTAGTAGTGCAATATGCACCTTTTTAAATTAAAAGAAGCCACCCAACCTTCACTTTTCTAACTCAGACTGAAATCTACCTGACACCTTTCCTTAAATAGGAAAATAATACCTAATTCTTAGGTCATATGAAGCCCTTAAACAGACGTTTAGGATTTGATGGTGTCGATTTCAAACTTTTGCAACATGGAAAGATAAAGTACAGATAGCAGCACAAAACTTGCAAAAGACAAAATTAGCATTTTTGTTCCACATGCACAATGTCACTCTCAATTGGATGGTCTGCTTTTTTTGTATGGAATAGACTATTCTAGGTTGGGTCCTGTGTACATGTGATAGGTCCGATTCACAAAGGTAATTTTACATGTATAGATCTCCTCAAATAACACCAATATGTAGATCCTTATGAATGAATCTACTCCCAAACCATAACTTTTTGTAAATTTCAACCAGTTTATGGAGATCTCCAGCACTGTGCAGAAATCACCCTATTGACTTTAATAGGGAATTTTAATAAAATTAACTTTAGCTCTAAAAATAAAGGTTAGTTATATTTTTAATAAAAAATAATAAAACACGTTTCCCTCCTATTCATCTAGGGATTACACAGTAACAAAGGACAACACAAACACAATTTCACTAAAACATAGCGTATTATATTATTTTAAGTTAATTAAATTTTTATCTATTTCTATTTTTTTTTAATTCAACTAACTGGAATTAAATTAAATGTACATTTTCCCTCCGTCTCATCTTTCCATTACAATATTATTTGTATTGAATATGCCACACTCTCGTATCCAAGTTTAGAATTATTTATTTCATAGCTTTTAAAAAGTAAGTCATATTTTCAATATATTTTATCAAAATGTTATATATTAGAAAACATTTTTATTTGAAAATATTTAACTGAATTAAAAATCATTTAAATGCAATTGTATTCAATTTGTTATTTAATTTATTTTGTATGTTTCCCTGTGTGCTAGTGTTGTTGCCATAGTCAGCCTTTCTTCCTTCTTTAAGGTGCTTTCTTCCCAGGCCTAGGAAGGTTCTGAGGAGGCAGAGGTAATGGTGGGGTTCCAGTCTTATCCTGCTGAGGTGAAGCCAGAAAATCTGGGATGGCCCTAAGATTTAATGGGAACAGCTCCTGCCAGTGTGATTTCACATCACAAAGTCAAAAGTAATTAGGCTATCCTTTGTTCTGCCAATTGTGCCAATTTAAAATTGCCTTACTGGACAGGTAAAGAGACCAATTGGGTGACAACAATTTTATAGTACCTTTTTAGGGCAGAGCACATACACTGTAGCACAGATTTGTACTGTCACAGAGCACAGAGTCCTTATAACTTAAAACAAGCATTGGCATAGCCAATAGGTCTCGCCTTTGGGGGCCTTATAAGTATTAAGTTATGCAGCACAATATCCTTGGTGCAACAACATCAACTGTTGCATGGCAGAACACTCATAAGGTCTCAAAGGTGAGACCTATTGGCTATGCCAATGCTTGTTTGTTGACTGCCATCTTTAAGTACTAAAAACCATAGATAGATAGATAGATAGATAATACTAACACAGGCACAAACAGAAACGTGCGCCAAAATAGAGAGGAATACGGGACAACATTGATATACTGCACACTATTAGCATACACGCACACACACGCAGCACCTATCTATAGAGATGTACAGAAGACTGAAATATTCACAGTCCAGCTAGAGGAAAGGAGAAGAAGACTGAGCAAAGCAGGAGGATAAAGAGGAAGAGAGGTAGAGGAAGAGAAGAGAGAAACAGAATAGAGTGCAGTAGAGAAAAGGAAAGACAAATAGAGAGGGAGTAGAAAGGAGGAGGAACTAGAGAAAGAAAATGGGAGATAAAAAGAAGATAAAGATAGAGAAAAAGAACAAGGGGAAATAAAATAGAAGGGTGCAAGAGATAGAAAGATAAAAAGAGGAGAGAGGAGAACAAGGAGAAAAAAGAGGACAGCAAAAGATTAAAGAGGAAGATAAATTGAAAGGATGGAAAAGAAAAACGAGAGAGAGAGCGAGAGAGAATGAAAGAGAAAGAAAAAAGTGAAGTAGTGACAATTATGCAGAGAGGAAGAGAAGGGAAGGGAGAAGAAGTAGAGAGAATATGAACAGATTGCGGGAGGAAAATTGAGAAGGGGAGGAAAGAGAGGGAAAGAAAGGAAGAATAAACCAGAGAAAGAAACAGAGATAAAATGATTGAGAGAAAGACAAAAAGAACGTGGGATTCCAGGTATTCCAAAGAGTGAGTACCCGCACTTCTATATTTCTGTTTGAAGCACTGACTGGGGGTCACCGCATGTTCTCGGTTTTTTTTTCTTAACTGGGATCCATTAGACATGATTATGATTGCTGGCTTCCATGTCCTTATTTATTTCAGTTAATTAAAACCATTATATTGGATGTAAACAGTATGATGCAAAGAAGTCATATATGCATGTGGGATGTACAACCACACAATATACACACTTCTTCATATGTGTGTGAATTCTACAATGCCACCATAGTGCAAACATATCCCTCAGACAGATTGATCGAAATCTAACTTTTTAGCGCAGCAGTAACGACATACATAGAAGGATGCACTGAGAATATAGAAAGAGTTATATAGCACCATGAGGCCATGAATGCTGCTGAATGGGCGCTACACAAGTGCCAACAACACAACAAACCGTGTCATCCCATTTCTCTTGCTGCTATAGTTCATGAATCCTCCCTAACAGCAATCAGCTGATCTGATGGAAGTGTCTGCCTCGAGGAGCGACAGTCAGTAACAACCCTGAGGTTTCCGGTGACAAGCCCCCCTAAAATAAGAAACTTCACAAGTGAGGCGCTCTGCGTGTGTCACGGGACTCAGCGCTAGGATCCGTACCCCGTTAAGCGAGGACAGCCGTGCAGAGATGACAGGCCAGAGTCAGGTGTCCTTGCTTGGGGTGCAAGGACACACAGCCCACGTGTGCTAGAGGCGCGCGGGTCCAAACACAGCCTGGAGTCACCGGCTGGTGACACACGTATCTGTTCACTATCATCCGATCTGTAAATAGTGTACGCGTTCGGCGACAGCTCTTCCGTTTGCGGAGATTTTAATGTAAATATAATCACAAGTCCTGTCTGCAGAACACGAAAGCGACTGAGGCGTTTCTTGTGTGTCATTTGTCTATTTCAAAGTTGCAAAACACGTTTTTTTCAACAGATTGTAAAACTATGTGTATTATTTAGAAGGTGTCGACTTCTCTTTTCAATCGATTAAATACATTTACTGTCTATCTATAAAAAAATATATATAAGCATTATCTAAGCGGCCGGTGGACTGTATCAAAGTTTTCCCCGGAGTTGTGCGTTTGTCGGAGCGTTTTACAAACTTGACATAAGATTTCAAAACAAGCCCTTCAGTGCTATCCTTTAAATGTTCCGATCATTTGTATTTAATATTATTCTATTTAAATATAGGGTGGATCGCTCAATCAGTGTCGAGGTGTTATTTTTCAAGCTGGCGCCTCGCTGATGCCACAGTATTTCCGAGCGCACAGATGGGGTGCACAGATGCAGCGCCTCAAGTAAAGTTCCTCCTAACCGAAGTGACAGTAAATTACTCTGAGGCAGGCTGTAGCTGTTAATGCCCTTCTCTCTGAAGGTTTAATTGATAGAAAAATGACACAGCTTACGGCCTGGGCGTCCTAATGTTCAAAAGCTTTCTTAGCAAAATGAAACAAAAGAAGAAACTTAAAAAAACCGCGAGTGGTGCGCGCGCGTGCGCCACAGCGAAACATCTGTTTTGAATTATCGCGCACGTGTCTGGGAACGATAATTCAAAACAGATGGTGCCTGTGCGGGTAACCGCAAGCAATAACCCGTGAGTGGAGCAAAGGCAGGACATGCACCCACCTTTGCCAAATTGCGTGCTGTCTTTCTTGGAAAGACGCACACAAAGGCGAATAGCCTCTGACCAAAAACAACCCACACGCACGAGCGTGTGGTCAGATTTTGAATCCCCTTTGCAAAAAGTCTCGCAGAGCAGCGCATGCGCGCTGGCTCAGGCGAGACCTAAAAATAGGGTACGCAAAATGGCGAAAAATCGAGGGTCACCATGTTAGGGTCATCACCTGTCTGCTAAATACAAGGGCTACTCGTAAATTCAGCCAAATGTCCGTTTTACGTTATTGGTTTATCAACGTCTGCAAATGCCTGTAATTTCAGTTCTGTTCCACTTCTGAGATTCAGCCAGTCGGTGTTATGTGATGTCTCTGAATATTCTGGAGTACTGGTGTCTCTGGCATATGATGGCCAATTTGTTGGCAGGTTAGCTTTGGGTGAAGAGCAGATCAGTGCAGCAGTCTAGCCTCGAGTGGCCTTGTACAATGCACTGTTCCTGCAGCCCAGACACAGCAGCAAAGAGGTTAACGAGCACCTCTCGACTGTATGTTAGACAAGAACCACCCTGTGGTTAATACTTCCGAGGACTTCTTCCATTGGTTCTAAACATTGACAGAACTGCCCGTGGGCAGAATTATCACTGCTCTAGACCATATCATTCCAATGATATAGGTACTATGTCAATGTTCACTGGCACACATGCACATGCACCCACACTCATTCACCCACACACACACCCACGTGCATGCACGCATACACGCAAAATGATGACCATGCTTCCGCAATACCACCAGACATACACACCTCCTGACACCACTTGTCACCTTCTGACGAAAACACCTTCAAATTTACACCTCCTAACACATTTATGTCATCGCTTTGACCTCGCGTGGGGCCCACAAAGTCGAGGACTCTGACCTCGAAGAAAATTGCCACAGTACTCAACTTTGCCCAAATCATTATGGCACACTAAAAACATCATCCCCTGGTCATTAGCACTGAATGGATGTCAGCTATTTTCAACAGAACACAATAAGGCTGTGGACCATTTGGAAATCTCTAGTCTGCTGTCTTCATGCTTTTATTATTATGGCTTTCCAATTTGTTCTGTATTGTTTTCCTCTCATAACATTTGGCACTAAGATTTTTATGCTAGTAGCACATTTTCATTTTTCTTGAGCAAGTTGTTAATTAATTTTGATATTTCTGTCATTATTGATTGGGATGTATATGTGGATGGGTAGACAGATGGATGGAAGGATGAATGAACGGTCACATAGTTGTAGATTGTAGAGATGAATGAAGAAAGTGTAAGTGGGTATACAGTTTCCCTGTAAAGTACTACTGTGCCATCTTCAGTCATCTTCTCTGCAGCCTCAGACAAGTGGGTATACTTTAATTAGGACCCTCTCGATGTTTTAAGACCAGAAAACATTACAATAAATCCCACATTAGCTAAGAAGGGAAACACTTCCATAGACTGCATTGTACTAAAAATATAATGTCCTCCTGGCAGCAAGTTTAGCTCTCTTGAACGTTTTCCTGAGATATAAGGACTACCTGCACATAGGAAATTGAGTCTAATGTCCACAGTTCTGTGGTAGTGGTGAATTATGCCATTTAAGGGGGTACTTTGTGGAGTGGGTGATAGTGGAATTTTGCCACTGGTGGTAGGGCACTGTTGTGGGGTTGTGACATTATGTGCCTCAGGCTGTAGTTGAATGTGCTGAGGGTGATGGTGCAGTGCTCTGTGAATGATGGCACCCTTTGATATTTGTGGTGGTGCACTTTGCCGTTGATGGGGATCACTACACAGTGGGAAATGGTGCACTATGCAGAGCATATGGTGGTGTACTATTCCGCAAATCCCTGGTATGATGATCATATATGGGATTCTTCAATATGCTGTATGTGCTCCTTTTCTCTCGTTCATGTTTTTAGGTGAACAAATTGCATCCTATACTTATTCTAAGGAACTTTGGTTTAATCTCCTTCATCCATTAGGTTCTTTGGCTCAGGAGCCTTCAACCGCTGGCCTGAGGCATTCCTAATCACACCTCTGGTCTACCCTCAAGATTAATTTTCATCTTCTTTTTATTGGAAGTGTGAGTGTATCTTACTGCTTCCATTGGTATGCATGAGTGCTTATTTTGCATCCGAAAAGTATACACTGTCCTCACCCAATTTAGGGCAGACACCCTGCATTGGATCGCTTCTGGCGGGTGTTGCCTGTTCGAACCTTCCTTTCGTGCCCAATGCCAGTACTCTTACGTCTGTTTTTGGAGCCAACATGGGGCACACCCAGCGGACCAGGGAAGATGCTTCCCCAGGAGGGGATCAAGCAAGGTGTCAGTGGCGGCAACACGTCTCACATCGATAGTAAATTTGAGAAACTTCAAGCTGCCATTGATGCATCTGGGGAGAGGCTGGAGGGCAAGTTCGATTTCATTGCAACAGATCTGGGCCTTATCCGTGAAGACTCCCGAAGATGGCTGAGAGGGTCACTGCGCTAGAGGGCACAGTGCAGTCTTTGGTGCTGACTGTTCAGTCCAAGGATCATCGTCTTACTGTGCTGGAGGTCCAAACAAAGCGCCTGGCTGCTCGACTTGACTACCAGGACGGATGGGCCCGCTGAAATAATGTTCGTATTGTGGGTCTTCCACAACATATCAAGGGTGACTCCTTGCTGGTGTTTCTGAAAGATTGGCTGCAGATGGTGGTGACCTCGGAAGGGCTGCACGGATTCCATGCTTTGGAATGAGTTCATTGAGTTCCGGGCCAGTTACCTTGCAATGGGGCCTCTGCTCGCCTGGTAATTGCCCGACTTCTACATTTTCGAGACAGAGATCACTTGTTACGGCAGGCCCAAGCTTGTGGCCCCTTTGCAATGCATAATATCAATGCATTCTTATACCAGACTTCATTCTCTAAGTGCATGCCCAGTGAATGACGTTCCTCTCAGTGAAAAAGGATGAGAGTATAAACTGAGGATCAATTGGACTTATGTGCAGAGCCAGTGGCAGCATGGGACTGGCTTGAATCATATGACAAGGAATTGTGCGACCGGAACCTCCGCAGCAGCCGCAGCCCCTGTGCCGACGACATTGTGGATCCCAGCACTGAAGAGCGTCTTGGCCTTCAAAGTACCAGGTGGCAATGGAACAGACGATGGCGCTGGAGATGGTGTCATCTCTTGGAGCCAGTGAGAGCTCCCCACAGTGCACATTCTGGGCCCACTTCAGCTCATTTCCGACTCCGAGGACTCTGTGGTTCCAGGACTGGAGAACACTATTCTGGGGGTTAACCGGGGCAAGGGTGTCGACCTTGTATGACATTGGGCTTCTTGGTGGTGACTGAGGGTGTCATTGAGGTGTTAATTATGTACTTTGTCATGTGTCGGCTGCGACCTCTGTTACCTTCTCAATTTCTTCTGTTTTTCCATTCTTTTTGGTTTGTATGGGCTTGGGGGAGCTGGTCGGGGAGTAGATTATGCAGTATGCCACACTGTTGGATTGCATTCCTTTTGCCCACGCGTTTTATTTTTTACTTCCCTACTGCTGGTGGCTTTGTTCCTCTACTCATGTTTTTCCGTTATGGAACTGGTTGGTCTCCTTTGGACTTTAGTTAGCTCATTGATGGGCTTTGTGTGTTCTGTTATTTGTACAGGATGGCTCTCTATCACAGTCATTCGGCGGTGTTGGGGTGGGGTTTAGTCTTGTTATTTGTATTTTTGCATTGTTTCTTTCCAGTTGAGGTTGTATGGAGGCAGATGTTTCCAGCTGCGAGTGGAGGAGGAAACTCAGAACAACCGCAGGAAGAGATGGGGGGGTCCTCCTGGGCTCTTGGTTGGACAAATCTTGATGGTGCACCAGATTAAATTGATTACGTGGAATGTGCTGGACCTTTCCACCCCTTCTAAACATTATAATGTGTTGTCATATATGAGGCGCAGGGGGATTCACGTCGCGTTCCCACAGGAGACCCATCTAATGGAGCCCGAGGGGCAAGCCCTCTGCAGGCCGTGGAAGGGACAGCGGTATGCCACTACTCACTCCACTTTCTCACTAGGTGCCCTTATCTGGATTAGAGCCAGGATTCCTTTTCAGTTACATAGGGCAGTTATTGACCCAGATGGTCGCTTTGTATTGGTGCTGGGCCATCTGGACGGTAGAGATGTCATTCTTCTGAATGTTTACGCGCCCAATGGGACCAACCTGCTTTTCTAACCAATCTGGCATCACTCCTCTCGTTGATGATCCCATATATGAAGATAGCACAGGGAGACTTTAATTGCATAGTCGATCGGGATTAAATCTATTAAATAGATCGCACCCTGCCCTGATTTCTGCACCCGCGAGTAGACAAGCGGTGGCTGCCCGAGCATGGGCTAAGCAGTGGGACCTGGTGGACTGTTGATGAGGACAAAACCCAGAGGCCCTGGTGTTTTCCTACCGCTCTGGTATGCATGGCTTAGAGGTTCAGCTTAACAGGATCTTTAGTTGCAAGGCAGCATATAGTAAGGTGCTTAGCATAGAGTACCTGGTGAAAAAGTACTCTGACCGATCCCCTGTGCTGTGTTCTCTCAGATGGTCTCCACATTGACCAATTCTCCCCATTTGGAGCCTAGATCCTGTAACATTTGAGAACCAAGCTTTTCGGGTGTCATTTAGGGACCAGGCCTTGCAATACTAGATTGATAATGCAGACTCTACCTCGTCGATGGGGGTGTAATGGGAGGCTATGAAAGTAGTTGTCCGGGGTTATTGCATTTCTAATAAGTATGTGCTCAATTACATTCTGATATTAAAAGACAGGAGGTGGTATTAGATGGCCTTTCCCGTGAGTTAGAGGGGACCTCTGAGGGTAGGGAGTTATTGCTGGAGGAAAAGGGGAAACTACTCGGCCTAGTCGAATAATTGTGGCTCTTCAACTACAAGGCCTATGTGACGTGAGCCACACCGAGAGGAATAAGTCAGTTAGGATGCTCGTGTGGCTCCTGCGGAGCAAAGACTGGGGCACACCATTCACCAAGTGTGGGATCCTTCGGAGTGAGATGCTTTTGCTCAGGTGGAGATTAACACTGCATCCTCCTCCATTATGAAGACTTGTATTCCGTATTGAGTGGGGATATGTAGATGGATATTTTAGATTATGTGCTAGATTCCACACTGGTATCCCTTGACTCCACGCTAGCAAAGCAACTGGTTGTAGATATCACTGAACAAGAAGTACAGGGGTGATTAAAGAGATGGCATGGGGAAGGTCCCTGGACCGGATTGCCTGCCCAAAATAATTTTATGCTATGTACACTACAGAGCTTGTTTTTAGACTTGTGATTCTAACAGGCGGGAACAGCTTTCTCCCTCCCTAAGCCAGGCCACTATAGTATCCTCCCTTAAAAAGGATAGTGACCCACTTCTCCTCGATTCATATCATCCCCTCTCAATGCTCAGTACAGATTACAAGACTTGAAGCAAAATCCAGGCAACCTGCCTATTTCCACACATGTGTAACTTGGTTAACCTGACCAACCCGGTTACATTCTCACAGGAAGCACTATGCCTAATAGTCGTCAATTTCTATTTTTGCAGGAGCAGTTGCAGCCGACTACTCAGATAATCTTCGGAGATATCCGCAAGGCAATTGACTCAGTTCATTGGGAGTTTTTATAAGGCATCATGTTTCGCATGAGATTAGGGGTAGGTCTTTTACACTAGACAGTTGGCAAGGGTTCACAACAGCTCAGTGATTTCAGAGGCATGCGTGGTAGAAGGGGGCTCCCGTCAGGGTTACCCTTTGTCCCCGCTACTATTTGCTCTGGCCCTGGAACTTTTTACCTGCACTGTCTGGAGGGGGGTTGTGCTATCGGTGTTTACAACTTTTATCTGATTGTTTATATCTCTCCTTGTATGCAGATGACATGCTGTTATGTATGAGGGGGGACGATGCTTATGTTGGGGGAGCTGTGACCGCCCTAAGACTTTGGCCGACACTCTGATCTTGTCTTTCCCTTTCGTGGTGATGTCGTGAGGTGTGGCCCTCTTTTGGCTACCCCGTCGGTATGCTGGGAATCAAGCACCATCCAGTACTTGAGAGTCAAAATTTACTGCTCATTTGATCTCTTACATGAAGTCAATTTCTGCCATGCTTTACCCACACTACGGAGCTCGGTGGCCTTTTGAACCACACGGCTGCTCTCATTGAGCGGACAGGTAGCTGTTTCAAAAATGGTGGTATTGCCACAACTGCTTTATTTGTTATTTGGCTCTGCCGATGGAACTTCAGCAGAATTGTTTTTCGGGACCTGTATAGTTCCTTGCTCACTTTGCCACTGGATTCAAGCAAGCCTGGCTGAAGACGGCTGAAATGCCAGAAACCGGTCCTAGGAAGCTTGTTTCCGGTCCAGGGAAGACATGGCTTGGCAGTTCGGGCTGGACTGTTCCCATGAGGCACAGGGTCAGACTGATTTGCATATGGCCATGTCTGAACTGGGGTGGCAGAGGGGGCTAAAGAACGGTGATGGATTAAACCCAGATCAGTTGACTGGGGGTTAGTGCTTGCAATGTTCAACACTCCGTCCATCATTTCCTTTGGTTTTTGCTTTGTTCACCATAAGTTGGCAGGGTATGCTCAGACGTGAGTCCCTTGCTCACTTTGCCACTGGATTCAAGCAAGCCTTGCTGAAGACGGCTGAAATGCCAGAAACCGGTCCTAGGAAGCTTGTTTCCGGTCCAGGGAAGACATGGCTTGGCAGGTCGGGCTGGACTGTTGCCATGAGGCACAGGGTCAGACTGATTTGCAAATGGCCATGTCTGAACTGGGGTGGCAGAGTGGGCTAAAGAACGGTGATGGATTAAACCCAGATCCGTTGACTGAGGGTGAGTGCTTGCAATGTTCAACACTGCGTCCATCATTTCCTTTGGTTTGTGGGATGGAGTGGGCCATCATGAATGGGTCCTACCTTCCAAAGAAGTGCTGTCTGCCATCTTGATAAAGCCGATACCTGCCTCTATAACACAAGGTAAAAATGTATTGATCAGAACAACACATTATGTTTAGACTACGACGTTGCAGAGAACGAACACTAAATTGCCAAACGCATTCAAACTCCCGCTAATGGCTGCCCCGTGTTGAGAATGCCTATGGGGATGGATGGGGGATCATTGATGGATAGAAGCGGAGGTCACTATTTTGGGTGATTTATTTCCAGAAGACAGGTTTATCCTTTCTTGGACCTCTCAGAGATACACAACCTCCTGGTGGAACACTTTTTACTACATGGTGCTTATATACAAAAGATCCGTGACTGGTGGGGCTGCAGAGTGGCAGAGCCTTCAGAACATGAATGCCTATGGCACCTCTTCCTTATCACAGGCCATACAAAAGTTGTTACACTGCTTTACAGGCCTCTACTAACGCAGGTTAACTTGACAAGCCTTCGTAGGCGCTGGAAGGAGGATTTGGGTGCAGGAATGGATCTCAAGTCTGGGGGACCAGTCATGAGTGAGACCGAATGGGTGTGTGAGACAGACCCCTAGATTTTACATGGTGTTGAATGTAAGACTGGTAAAGTGCGTCTCTGGTCTTCAGCAATGGGTGGCTGCTGCATGTCACAATTACGAGCAAAACTACTTGTTGGGGCCCCCCGTGGTCCCTCTACTACAATTGTATACTCTTGATTTGTCACACTCTTTGGCATCAGACCTTCTCAATGTCACGTATAAGTTTGCTATATAACTTTCTGCTTGATTACACCACTCCACTGTGCCTTGTGTGTTTTACTCAACATTGTTAATAAAGATATTTAAAAAAAGAATCAGTAAAGTAAGACTTCCACTGAATACATATTTAAAAGGCATGGCCAATTATATATTCATTAACACAGTGAGCCTTACCTTGTGGTAGCAACGTCAACCCAAGACCGACCATCTTCCATGAAAACCTTGCGTGATTATGATGCCTTTCTTGAGGACCTCATTATACAAGGCGTCTCATTTTTGATGTGGCGGCAATCAGAGTATCCAAAAACATCGAGAGTTACAAGTGTTGTAGGAATGGAGAGCCTAGCGTGTTTATCACCCGGATGTTTAAGGTCCAGAAGGAATGTGTGGGTCAAAAACGGCTTATTACCTAGTGATCAGGAGAAATCTTGTAGTGGGACAATATTTCTGCAGCCCGTAAGAAGTGATCCCTGTGCATCATCACACTGTCAGAGCAAGGGCCCATCTGCTAGGATGGATATCTCCATTTTGTCAATGTTCACCCACTATATGGAAGATCTGTTCCTCGTCTTTCACCTGTGTACGTGATACAAGAGGGATCACAGAGAGCTTTCTGGTTGCCCTGTTACGCCCTTCAAAACTGCAGTAATCTTCAAGTTCCCCACGCAGCTGACCCTCCATGAGAGCTGAGAAGTGTCCCCCCTCCGCTGGAGAGCAGGAAACTTAAAAAACACATTTATTACCATTTTACTTTCGTGCTGGCAGCAGCCAAGTCTGGGGGCGGGGCAGCAGCAGAGAGGAATACTGTGCACTTATTTAAAGCAGGAATGTCACTTTGGCCGGCTGTCTTGAGATGTGCAGCCTGACATGGTTACTTTAAACACTCCAACCCAAGCTGTATCTGACAACTGGGTGAAGAGCAAGCATAGAACCCCCAGTGCTTTAAGGAGCATGGCACCAGCATGCTCCAGCCAATCCTGGAGCTTCTCTCATGGTGCTGAGAGACGCATTGGGATTGGCAAAGGGAATTTTTGAATGCACTCTGTCCCTCACTGACTCTATTTCCATCGCTCATCTAAAACACATCCGCTCCTCCCACTTTGGGAGTTGTAGCCCACACCACGGACCTTGCAGTCCGGGTGTGAGGAGAGGACCCAATGATAAAGCATGTCACCCTTGGGCGAGTGAGGGTTCTCGTCCTTAAAAAGGACTCCTCCCAGAGAAACAACGTCACCACCTCACACAATAACTCACTAGTTCTGAAAGGGCATATTTCTAGGCAGGATACTAGCCTCTAGACCCATGAACCTCATTACACTGAATTGTATTAGTGCCCGCCAGTGTGCCTGTAGCCCCACCTGTGTTAATTGCAGCTGGCCGCCAATAATTTCCCCGCCGTTAGCAAAAGCCAGTCACTGCTTTGCTCAGTCTCTGCTGATCAAGGAATGGGATTGTAGCAAAGTGGGCAATCTTTGTAAATGAAGTGGAAATACTGTGAAAAAGGACATTGGTAAGGGAAAAAGAGAAGCACTCGGACTAATAGTATTTCCCTTGAATACCATGATGTTCTTTATTATGGGTAATCATTAAACACCTTCCTCAGTATGTAGTACACTCTACTACATTCTTTGTTTTATAAAAGGAGTGCAAAACTAGAGTAATATCAAAAGACTGAATGATTTGAGCTGTGGAAGTTTTAGAGATGTTAATGCATTGAATGAATTCAATGATTGCAGAGCAGCATGTAATTATGATCTGCCAGAAGGTATCAGAGTTAAGAGTGCTGCTATCACTGACTGCCAAAGAAATAGTACGCACTGTACTTCAACAACTGTTGTTGTTTTTAGGATGCTGTTTCATAGGCCCAATACACGAAATAAACTTAAATTAGATAGTTACATCTGATATCAAGGAACTTCTGCAAGATCAGCTAGAAAATAGCCCAGTCTTCTGAAGAAGTTATTTGAAGCGATGTAGAGCAACAGCACTATTGTTTAAGGCAGAGTGGGTGCCAGCAGTTTGTTCCCTGGTCCTCCCCCAAAAATAAAAAATTATTATTAAAAAAAAAAAAAAGAAGAAGAAGAAGGAGGAAGCAACAGATGAGGGCAGGTGCATAGCAATGGGGAGTGTACAGGGCACAGGAGGGGAAATGAGAGAACAAGGGAGAGCAACACAGGGTTGCGGGAGAGAAGCACATGAGCAAAAAAGCAACAAGGAGCACTGGGCAGGGCCGGAGTTTGGCAGGGGAGAAGCACACAAGAGGGACAGGGCCGGACTGGCCGTAGCTGGCATTAGGCGTTTCCCCGGGAGGCTGGAAGGGTGGGGAGCCTTTTTGCAGTGGTGGGGCTGGTTTGCTGCAGTGCTGCTATATGGGCCTCCAGTAACAAAAGCAGCAGGGGGGTAGGGGGGGATTGGTCCATCAGCATTGCCAGGGCTGCTTTGGGTTTCTAGTCTGGCCCTGAAGAGGGAGATTCCAACACGAGGGAGACAGTAACACAGAAAACCAGGCTGGTATTTGTCAGAAAAGGACAAGCACACTCTGGCGAAAACTGTAAAACACATCCAGTGTCACTGACTGCTTAAGCAAAACCAAAAAAAGTTGTTCCCTAAAAGTGAGCAGTGCAAGGACAGAAGCCAGCCAATCAGAGAGGTGGTAAAGACTCTATGCTCCAGGGGATGGACAAACACAGGATGGGTAAGGAATGCAATTGAATAAGAAGCAAGAAAATGAGAGTGTCCCTAAAGTCAACCGATGGTAAACAAAGAGCGGATTATAAATCCCTGTGAGTTCTTGGGAAGTCCACAATATGTCCTTTCCAACCACAGCATGTGCTGCCTGGTAGGCTTATCATAATAAGAGGCATGTTAGGGTGAAAGCCTTGTGCTTGCTCTAAAGTTAGTTTTACTCTTCATTAGGAAGGTAGGCATTTACAAGAGAAGTTATTAATTGCAATCACACAGAGACAAATGGTCTAGATCTAGGCGTTTATTCAGAATGATAAATAATTAGTACATTTATTTGAAACTATATTAATACTTTGTTATATGTATATAGTAGCACACATTTTGCTATTTTTTTACAGCTGTACAAAACAGGAGTTACTATTACCCAAGCCTACTAAAATGAATCAATCTTTATTTCTATAACTGCATGAGAATATTTTTTACAAGATACTCAAAACATGAATAAATATGGGGTGATTGTGTGACAGGTAAAGTTAGTGTGGTTTGCGCCTGCACTGCTGTAGCAGTGATGCAGACTCCCTAGTGACTTAACCTCCATTTGATATTAGGCATTGGCATTGGCCTCAAATGCTGTCCTGACTTCCTGGAGGGAGCATGACGTTGTTGGGTGGCGGGTTGCTGATGGTGGCTCAGGTTCCCGGGCTTGTTTAAGGTTAAAGGAAGTGTTATGATCTCTGTAGAAAGACACCTGGAGCCAGGAGGTATTCTTAAACCATCTTTATTCAGTCTCCAGTTCAGGTTACATCTGTCTCTACTCCAGCCAGCCTAGTGTGGTACCAGCCCCACCAGGAGCAGCCTCCCTAGCTGCTCAGCCCATCTTCAACTGCCAACACTCATCCACTCAGACACCCAGGCATTCCATGCATCACAGGCACACCAACATTCTATGACCATCTCACGCTCTGGCTGAGCAGCTAGTGGCAGCAGGGCTGGACTACATGTTATTCAAATAAGTAGGATATAACATTATCCCTTTTTCTTCAACAAAAACAAACATGCAAGTGATAAAACATCAAGGAAGAACTATCCACAAGAAAAATGAATAGTGGTACAAGTCCCACGGATGCAAACATAAAATTAAAACATCGCAGGAGAAAGAACCATTATACAAAGAACGGATAAGATAAATACATTTGATAAACAATATCTCCCATCCCTTCCTCAAAGAAATAAAAAAACATTATGAAGCAAGAATAACATTACCCGAAATACATTTGAAGCATTTTGCATTAAACACTGTGACATAATGCACTACAACGGAAAGGGTAAAAGACCCCACCCAACCAATGCCCAAAGTAATAACCTAGAGTAGCACTAAAGATAGCATACTCTACTACTATAATAAGTAGGATATAACAGGAAGGATGTCCAATAGAGGAATGGGATAAACTAGGTGGCACAGGTGAAATATCCTAAAAACGGCCCGATCGGACAGGGTTGAACAAGACCGATATGAGTAACAAATGCATTTTGACTACATTCTTGAGTTGGTGTAGCCTGTACCAAACCAGTACAGCAGCTAGTTAATTTAGAAACTTGGGCTGAGTTCTGTATGTATCAATGACGTTTTAGTGTTTGAGTAAATCAAAGCAGTCAGTATGCTATCATTTGTGACACCCCAACTAAGTGGAGATGTCTATGCTTCTACCAAGATAGATAGCGCAGTGCTTAGTTTAGACTTCTACTACCTCTAAGGATATTGAAATGTATTTCTTTCTTTTCTATCATTCACCCACATGGACTATTTTGTCAGCTCAGTTGCATGATTATGTCTGACGTCTGGATAAAAGGTATAAGTAAAAAATGTGTAGTCCTGATTCCCAGATTGTGTACTTGAAGAGGTCCAAGTGTGTTGCAGTACCTTTGCAGACTGTAACAAAAAGGGAAAAACTTTACTCATCACTTAGGGCTTTGCATTGATTGCTTGTGGCCAAGTGCACTAAAAGTAAAATATTTTTCAGAGTGCCTAATGTTTTTTTTACCAGTGGTGGGTACTGTTCACGACGGAGACATTTCAACTTCATTAGCCAGTTCACCCTATTAAATCCTCTGAGGGTAGTTAATAAAAATTCTACTTTTTAGTTTCTCCTACAGACTTATGTCTAGAATACAATACTGAGCTTCAGGTCAGCCCACTGCTGATCATTGCTTGGCTTTCTTCTCATGAATTAATTTAATTTCTTCTTATGCAATGGCTTTCCTTCCTCTTCTTATCTGTGTGTCTCCCAAGGAGCATAATGTTCTTACTACATTTTTAAGTCTTACCTCCCAGACAGCACAAGCTGTCAGATTGGAAAGACCTGTTGTAGGACTGGCAAGAACTTACAGTAGGCGTACATCCCACTCTCTGCTTAACATTGGTTGGAGTTATTGGCACTCTCATTTGCTCGCTTCTTAGTTAATGCTTCTCCTTCTTCTTCTGATTGTCATTCCCTTGGAGCAGGACTTCTTTGCCATCCTTTGGCTTGGCTGACGTGTATCCTTCCATTGCTCACTTTTAGGAAAATACTTTCTCATGTTTGCTTATGCACTCCCTGAGAGTGCAAGTTTATTCCAGCTCTCTCCCTCGTGTGCTTTTCCCACACCAAATAGTCACCTCCCCATGCTACGTGTTGCCGTCTCCCTCATGTCGCAATATCTCTTGTACGCTTCTCCAAACAACAAACTCCCACTCTGTATTGCTTTCTCGCTTAGGTGCTCCTCCTAACTTCTTCTACTGCCCACGCGTTGCTCTGCCTCATATACTGCTTTTCCACTCCCTTGGGCACACCTAGTGGCTTCCCCTCACCCACTCCTCCATTGCCCCCCTTTCCAACCATCTTTGTTAAAAAAAAAAGGTTTAATTTTTCTTTTATTTATTTATATTGGAGGACCAAGCAGCAAATTGTGGTAATAAAAGCATTTTTAGTGCTACTTCTATTTTTTTTTCATATTTATCAATCCATTTTGGATTGGTAAATTAAAACAAATTGTCGTAAACTCAATTCGGAGAAAACCGAAATAGTGATTTTCGGCAACCTCCAACCAAGATGGGATAGCATCTGGTGGCCTACAGAGATGGTAGAGTTGCCTAAACCAGTGGATAAAGCAAAAAATCTTGGGTTTTTAATTGACAAGAAACTAACATTTGCCCAGGAAACAAGTGCAACAGTTTCCACCACATTTTACCAGCTCAAGAAACTGAGGAAGATTCTTCCTTATATCCCTATGGATTCTAGGAAGACGGTGGTAACTGCATTTGTATTATCAAAATTAGATTACTGCAATGGGTTGTACCTGAATATGCAAAAACAACATTTAAAAAACTGCAAATGGTACAGAATGCAGCTGCGAGACTCCTCCTAAATCTGCCTAAGTATGAATCAGTCTCGACCGAAATCCGTTAACTCCACTGGCTTTCTGTAGCAAGTCGTGTGAAGTTTAAGACGCTATGCCTAGCCTTTAAGGCCTTGAATAATATGGGACCGATGTTCCTAAGAAAAAGATTTTCTTGGTACTGCCCGGGTAGACAGCTTCGATCTACTAGCATCAAACATATGACGGTTCCCAGGTTTCGCACCTCTAGCTGGGTAGGAGGGGGGGCAAAGCATTGGCTATGGCACAGCAAAGTTATGGCATAAGCTTCCTATGCATATCAGGTCTATAAGCTCCTTAGCCTTATTTGGAAAGAGTCTGAAGACATGGCTATTCTTGAACTAATGCAAGAACCTCTAGGGTTTACTGTAGTTTCCATAGCGCCAAGACACCTCCGGGTATTCGTTGCGCTTAATAAGTTATATTAACATAACATAACATAACTTTTAGGAGCCTGTCGCCGGTGCTGCCGCATGCCAGTGTTGCTGAATCCCAAAACTACTTTGTCTTGATTCTACTTCATGCCTTTGTCTTCCACCACCCAACACTTCCCCTCTCCTCTTCTTCATCCATTTCTCCCTTTGTCACTCTTTTCCTGTTTTTCCCGTCCTCTTTCTGTCTATCTTTTCATCCCTTCTCTTACTTGCTTCTCTCCTGCCTTGTGTCAAAATTTAATGATGAGAAATAACTTTCTGTGCCCATCACCTGCACAATCTGACTCAAATTAACCACTGATGGCAGTCACTTATTCAGGTAAACGGAGACGTTTTAAGGCACGGGCAAAGAGGGCAATTTCCCAGGGCTCCAAACGTCCAATGGGCCATCTGGGAAAGTGAACTTTCTCTCTAGTTCACTTCTGTGTATTTCTCCATCTTAAGGTCTAATTCAATATTGTTAGGCAAGATAATCAAATTCAAAGTTGTTCCAAACAGATCCCCAAAAATGTTCTTGCTTTCGGCCCCTGAAATCCTTAAAACGACACTACAGGTAATCTTCAAATGTATTTGCATTACTTTTAAAACCTTTGTTAATTTGTATTAATACTAAATTTACCAGCACGCTGCTGCTACAAAACAACTTTGCCCCTTCCAGTCTATTCTGTATAGCCTTGTTGTGTACTAAGTTGCTCCACTGAAGTACACTTGCTTCTAAAACTGATAGGCATTGTTTAAGCGAGTATGATCATGTCCAAATGCATGTTTTACTGAAATATGTGCCTGTTCACATCCTGCCCTTCCCTCTTTAGGATCCTCCTTCATGTGTGGGCTGATGACATCCAACACTTCTGAACACTCTCCTTCCTTAGCCATCTAATTGCCGCACTGGATAGCAGTATGATGAATATTGTGAAACATATGCTGTCTATTCCCCATCAACAGTGTCCATGGGAAACCTTCCTTCTCCCATCACCGTACCACGTTTGAATCAGGGCCACTGAATTATACGGCAATGGATGAACAGATTATGCGGCAGCCTTTACTAAATTATGCAGCAAGAAAATGCTAATTATGCGGCACATTTTGTGATACTATAAATTCATTCTTTTTTAATTTTTACACATTTTAACCCTGTCTGGACAACGTTTTCGCCTCATTAGTATTATTGTAATACCAGAATACAGCAATATGCAACTGAAAAGTAAACAGTCAACCTTTGTGAAGTGCCTCCGGCTGCGCAGCAAGACGCTTCTCAACAGTTTTATTAACTTTTGATCAATATGAGCTAGAAACAAGTTTACTTGTTAAAATCTGCAAATTATGCAGCAGATGATGGATTATATTGCAAATGTGGCAAATCCATAATTATGTGAAAAATTCAGCGGTTGCAAAGTCGTATATTTCCAGTGGCTCTAATCATAATATATGCTGTACACCACAGAACTGCACCTCTCTCCAGAAAATGTTTCTTTGCTACTCACACCGCTATTGAGTGTGTGCGTGTTTGTGTGTTTGAGTGTGAGAGAAACAGAGTGTGTGAGAGAGAGATAAATCTCCAAAAGAAGCTCAGGGCACCTACTCTTCAGACCCCATATCCTACTTTCCTTTTTTTTGTGCCTCACAGTAGAGGTGGACAGGAATAGGGTGACTCTGTTGGTCTTAAAGAACAGAAGGAAAGGAAGGAAGAAGACCAAAACAGGTGATGAATAACCAAACTCAACAGGTTCCAAAATTTGGATAGAGAATTTCTTCTTTGATCTGCTGAGAAAGGTGGTTCCACTGTATCGCTGACAAACTTAGAAGCATTGTCTCCAGAACGCATTTTCGGGTTTATGGATAGAGAAGTGGTGTCTTCAATCTTAGACTATTGGTGGAAGTATATTTCTTAAATGCGTGTGGCAAAAAAACAGCTCTGATCCATGAATGCGTTGTAAGACATATAGAGACATTTGAAGATCACATGTTTTTGGATAGAGAGCCAATGCAGCTTACTGAGATGGGGTCCAATTGTATCCTTTCTGTTGAGGCCTAAAATAAGTTTGGTGGCCATGCTCTAAACTGTTGGGAGTCTCTTTTATAGATACTAAAGAAATTCCTGTAATCTAAATGAGACATGATTGGCCCCTGATCCACAATTACGGAAATATTTCAAAGGAAGTGGTGCTCCAAAAAAGAATGGAGATTAATGCAAACAAACTTCTTTTGGCCACCGGCACCATGCCAGACCATCCAGGCGCCACACATTTTCTGATGTTTCTCAGGACATCCTCTGGCTTCATATATAGAACTCTTAAATGACAGAGACGTTTTAAGGCATGGGCAAAGTGGGCAAAGTGGGCTCTGGCCCAGGGCCCCAGCCTTTCAGGGGGCCTATGATAGAGCCAGCTCTGTTCTGCAGAGAGTCTTTGCTCTGAGGACTTTTAATAATTCTTAAACAGATTCTTGCAAATCGCGTTTTCCTTTAATTTATTTTTAATGTGGGTGATGTGTGACAGCCTATTACAGACATTTTGTAGACAAATGTTGTGTTTATGTTTCATGCAACATCCATAAAACAAAGTTCCTTTTAGAACCACACAGGATTTTACATATGGGAAATGGAAGGGTGACACAGAGATTACTTGCAGTAATATTAGTGAGCTGCTGCTGTGTACCAATATTGAAAACACACATCACTGTCCCTGAATATTAGATGTTAACACATTTAGAATTTGCACTGTCAGTGACTTGGTCAAAGAGGCATGAAAGAGCTGAAACTGGTTCATAAATTCCAAGCTGATCCGAACAAGGGCCCTCCAAATACATTTGGCCTTGGGCCCCTAAAATACTTAAAATGTCCCTGTTCAATGATCTAATCCTGCTTTTCCGAACCAGTCTCTCATGCCGAGAGCTAGGAATGTTGCCGGTGCATGTATGACATTCTATCAGGAATTTTAACTGTGGTAAGTTTTGCCTCCAGGGGACTGAGATCTGACATGGGTCTAAGATAAGGAACCAGTATGTGCAAAGTTGCAGTTATAAAGGAGTCTAAAGTTGACAAACTACTTCTTGCAGTTCAGAAGAACTACTGCTCCCAGGCTAGATATTCCCAGAGTATGCCATTGCTTGGAGCCTGCCATGACATTCACTTAAGAAGAAGTGTGCTCCTGTCCAGAGTAAGGTCTCTCCATTTAGTTTTCCGTGCCAGTCCATCATGGCAAATTAAGCCCTCTATGTCTTGTGGACCACTTAGGTTGCTAGTTGAATATCACTCAGTGTGTTCCTTTGTATAAATATGTAGTGGAATATTCCATCCAATAACCCAGAGTTCATTCCTTTATTCTGAGTCTGGGTCCATGCCAAAAAAGCAATCATTAATTACTACCAAATGGAAAGCTCAGTAATAGGTTGTGCAATCCGCCGTGTCTATGCCCTCATCAACTGTTGACTTGCTTTAATTGGCCATCGGAACCCTGGAGACCCCATTCTTTCAAAGAAAGGCTCTTAGCAGTGCGGACTGTCACTAGAGAAAGTGAGGTAGGATGCTGTATGGAAAGTTCTGTATTGCATATAGGACCCTGAGGAGTGCTACCAACACCCTTCCTGTCTAGGACACAGTGCAAGAGATCTTTCTTCAACCCGCCACACGCTTGCTCTATGGGAAATGCCTTAGAGTGGGCCCACTACACCTGAAATACTGCAATTGCTCTCAACTTGTTTAGTATCTGCTTGGCTTGCTGCCAGGGTGGGTCAGGAGCAGAAGATCATCATCTCTGTATAGTAACACATGGTTTTTGAGCTCTGGCATCCATGGAAAGCCTCTTCCTGTGGAAAGGAAGTCTCTGTGGCAGAGGTTCACTAGCCAGAGCAAAAAGTAAGGATGATGCAGGCAACCTTGTCTAGTGCCGTGCACCGTGTACTAAGAAGCAGTGAGTGCCTCTTTCACTCTTATACATGCTGTAGGTGCCTTTGTATAACAGATGGACATGTGCTATGAATGCAGAGCCCACATTGACATGGGTAAGGTTCGAAACATATAATCCCAGTCCAGGTTGTCAGAGGCTTTTTCAAAATCTAAAAAGAAGATCACCAGGTGGATGCTGTGTTTGTCCACCATTGCCCACTATGAGCTGCATATATTGTAGCGTTTAGACTTGTGGGGCATAATGCCGCGTTGGTCAAGATGGATAAGGTCATGCAATGGATTCTATCAGGCTTTTCTAACATACTTTTATGTGGAGGAGGAGGAGAAGCAAGAACTATAGGACTCGTTCCTGGAAAAAAGTCTTCCCTGACACACTCCTGAGTCTTCTTACGTCAGAATGGCCCAGAATGGACCCATGGCTTTGATGTGTAATGAACCTCTTGCTGGCATTCAATAAACTCTAGTTTGTCTGAAACTTTGGATAAAATCGTGACCGCCATCATGACTCAGAACCAGCCAAAGTTTCAGAAATGTAAGTGGTTCACCCTATTGCTGCTTACTGAGAGATCTATTTCCGTTCAATTTGATGCTATGTGGAGGAAAGATTATGAATTTTGGGGTAAGGATATGTACACTCAAAAATTGTGCTAAAAAGAGTTAAAAAGGAATACCGTGCTTAAAATATGAATAATACTTCCAACCCTCCACGTGGACACTTAAGGATCGCTGAGACTCTTGCAAATCCTGAGTCTGTAAATTTAGTGGAGTCACTTTTCCTACAAAAGATACAAACTATTTATGCTGGAATTGTAGGGGACACAAGTTCTGACAGCCCTAGCGAAATTCAGTTACCTGCTGACCAGCCTTACCGAACTGCCTGCAAAATATTTAGCCAGTAGATTGACATTAATGATTGTATCCAAGTAAAACACATGGGGAATCAAAGGACACAAGCAGGAGGAAGCAGGGGTCCCTCCTTTATGGTAATTCATTAATAGTTTCATTATGGAAGGACAAATCCCAAAGGGTGCAAAAACCTTCTATGATCTGCCCCTTATTAGAATCATACAATGAACGAGGTTGATCCTGCAGATTTTCAACTAATCCATTTTCTGTCTTTTTCATTTTAGGTATTGCCTCCAGAATTTTACAGAAACAAATGCCCTTCTTCATTCCAGTTGGAGTTTAGACCAGGAATGTTTCCTGTGTAGGTTGTAATTTCGATTTTGAACCAGCTCAGGAAAAAAATAACTCTTATTTACAGAAAAATGGTGACTAGGGTATGCATCGGATTAATTCAAATTTATTCAATTCAGCAGGTTAACGTATAATCCACAAAAAGAAATATGAAGTTGCAGTAAAGTTCCGAATACAGGACCACAGTCAGCAAATATACCGGCCACGGACCTAATAGCATGCACTATGGACAAATGAGGTAATACCACTTCTCACCACGCAAAGCGCTATTTTCTAGTGGTAACTACGCACTGGGACATGCAGAACAAGTTGTAGAATCTGTATTGCTGCCTTCCTGCAAATTTTAAACTACATTTGTGGTTATACCATATTTTTTAGAATGCCGTGAGGTTATTACCAATATGCAGTATTACCATTTACTGCTATTACCACAGATATAGTGCAAAAGACCTAAAGAGTACTAGTGTTGGTGAGAGGTACTGTAAATGAATGTCACCCTTACACTTTTTCTATCACACTCATATTGAAAGCAGTCCCTCATTACCTCTACGTCCCTCGTCCTCGACCCAGTCATCACTAATGAGGCATTCCACTTGACAGGAAACAAAACAGGAAACGCTTTTAGGCTCCACCCACCCTCCTGCCAGGGGCTATAAGTACATAGCCAACAGAAACCACTTCCTGTTTTGTTTTCTGTCGGTGGACCTGATGGGGGACGCTTGTTTAGGTGCCGGGCACTTACCTGATTCGTGTTGTCCTGTGGTTTCCTCCTTTGCTGGACTCTGGGGTTGCTCATGGACCTTTGTAGGAGCTACTTGAGTCGGGCTGCTTGGCTTCCTGGACTCCTTCTGGTTCCTGGTTACCGGTTCTGCTGGTCTGCACTGGTTTCCTGGAGTCCTGTTGTCGGATGAGTCCTCCGGTGCTGCACGTCCTTTGCGCTGTGGTCCCGCATGTCGGCCGCTGCGGATTGCTGTCTGGGGTGTGGGGGAGGCTCGGGCACTCTTCTTCTCTTGCCGGGGTGCAGGGGTGGCGCTCCATGTGCCTTTATTGCACAGTCCTGCCTTGGGCCTGCCTGAGCCTCTTTACGGCCATTTCTGTGTTCTGTGGAGCATCCGGCTTGGGATCCGGACGCTCCGTATGAAGTGTGTCTTTGGGAGCACTTGGGTTGGGTTCCGAGTGCTCCGCTCTGCTTCCTTTCGTGCCGCTCCGGCGCAGGCATTAGGGAGCGCCAAGGTTGGGGTCCAGGCGCTCCAGGAACAGCACTTCGTTGGAAGCACCCGGGTTGGGCTCCGGGTGCTCTGTTTTGGTTTCTCCTTGTGTCGCTCTGCCGCACACGTTGTCGGGCGCCCGGGTTGGGCTCCGGGTGCCCCACTGCTCCTGTTCTGTGCGGAGCCCCTGGATTGAGCTCCAGGGTGCTCCGCGACGTTTGAGCTGGTCAGCTTCTTGTTCCCGGTGTCCTTGTGGGTGCTAGGCGCCGGGCTGGTTCTCATCGTATTTTCGGCCTTCGGCGGCCATGATTGGTGGAATTTTATGGCTTTGGCTGGCCTAGCCCACTCCCACCTCGCTTTTGGGTTCTGCTCAGCTGTGTGGCATGCCGGTTGATTCGGGGGTCGTTTGCGGCTTGTTTTTTGTTTAAATGGTGGGGGTTTTTCCCTTTGTGGTCTGTTCCTGCCTCTGTTGGTTTTGTGCGCTGGTCCTGTCTTTGGTGTTCGTGATGGGGAAACATAATAAGAAACGAAAGCATATGTCTCCTGTTTCTTCTTCATCTTCCCCTACAAACAGTGGGGATTCTGCCCCTGCGGTAAAGTGGGCCAGGTTGGATGACGAGAGGTTGAAGCGCCTGATTTTGGAGACTTTGTCAGATCTGAAGTCCTCCAAGAAATCTGTTGGGGTTCATTCTGCTGGGGGTGTTGGCCTCTATTCGGACATTTCTTCCTCGGATTCTTCTGGTGACTATTCCTTGGGGGCGGTGATCTGAAAGGCAAATATGTTTCCAAGGAGTTATTGCCAGACCTACTGTCTCATGTATGTGAGAACATGGGGTTTCCTGATGATGCTGTGGCCAGTACTTCCCAGGATGCTGTTCTGCCGCAATTTCGGAAGCCTGTTACTACTTCTCTTCCTATCCATCCATTTGTGATGGATGTCCTCTTAAAAGAATGGAAGGACGCTGATCACATCATGCTGCCGCGCTTTATGTCCAAACTGTATCCTTTGCAGGACATAGAGGAGTCGTTTCCTGCGTCGGTGCATGTGGATTCCATTGTGGCCAGTTTGGTGGGTCGTCCTTCTATGGCGGATGATAATATTCTGCGTGATGGTGTGGATAAGAAGATTGACTCTGTGTTGAGGAAATCTTATGCTGGCTCTCACCTTGCTATCCGTTCTGGTGTCTATGGGGCTTATGTCGCTCAATCCCTGTTGACTGACTTTAAGACTTTGTTTTCCATGATGCAGGAGGGGGGCAGTTGTCTGGACGTGCTGGAATCCATGGAACGTCAGGCCGAATTCCTCTCGGACATTGCCTTTGATTCTGTGCGCACTTCTGCCTTGTCCTGTGGTTCCTCTGTTGCCGCTCATCCAAACCTTTTGCTGAAGGGTTGGAATACGGATGCGGCGCAGAGATCCATGGCTTTGCGGTTACCATTAACTGGCCCTCGTCTTTTTAGGGACGCTCTTGAGGATAACCTTCACAAGGTATTCAAAGAGTGGAAGCATTCCTTTTCCTTCCGTCGCCAGCCTTCTCGTAAGGAATCTTCTTACTCTCATGCCAAGACCTTTCGTCAGCCTTCCAGGTTTCAGCAGTCCTCTTTTAAGTTCCCGAGGGGTGCCGGTAGGGGTTTCTCCCGGAAGTTCCAGAAGAAACCCCCCAGGATGCTGGACAGGGTCCGCAGTGTTCCTGACTATGCCACCTCCGGGGTCGGTCCTGCTGGTGTTCCACCAGAGGTTGGTGGGAGGCTGAGGTTGTTTCTTCCTGCTTGGCACCTGACAACCTGACAACCTCCGACCAGTGGGTGCTGGATGTCCTGGACCATGGGTATCGGATTGAGTTTCTGTCCCTTCCTCCGCCCACGGGAGTGGTGCTGACTCCGACGCCCTTGAACTAGTCTCGGTGTCAGTCTTTGATGGACGGTGTTCGCTCTTTGCACCTGAAGAGGGCGATGTGCCTGTTCCCCGGCTGGAGTGGGGTCTGGGGACCTATTCGATTGTCTTTCTTGTTCCAAAAGTCACAGGGGGTTTTCGGATTGTCATAGATCTCCGGAGTCTGAACTTGTTTGTCCCCAAGATCCCATTCAAGATGGAGACCTTGCAACGAGTGATACCTTTGATTCAGGCTGGCTGTGTGTTGTCTACGCTGTATCTCCAGGACGCTTATCTTCATGTGCCAGTTGCTCTGGAGGATCAGAGGTACCTGCACTTCTGCCTGGGGGGTTATCATTGGCAGTTCTGTGCCCTCCCATTTGGTCTCCGCTCTGCTCCCCGCGTGTTCACCAAGGTGGTGACTCCCTTGGTGGCCCATCTTCATCTCCTGGGAGTGTCGGTGTTTCCTTACTTGGACGATTGGCTGGTCCAGGCTCCTTCCCCTGCAGTCCTGTCTCAGCATCTGTCCTTGACCATTCATACTATAGAGCGCCATGGGTTTCTCCTGAACTTTCCAAAATGCCAGCTGCTTCCTGCCACTCGGACGTCTTTCAACAGGGCTGTCTTCGATTCGATCCTGGGCAAGGTGTTCCTTCCGGATTCCCGTCTTCTGCACCTGTTACGGAGCTTGTTGTCTCGGGCTGCGGCTCCCCTCCTTCAGTGGCTTGAGGTTCAGGGTCATATGGCTGCAACTGTCTTCACGATGCCCTGGGCCCGGGTTCATCTACGGCCTCTGCTGTGGCATCTTCAACATTGGGTGCCTTTTACGGTTCGGGACTATGCTGTCTCGGTGCAAGTGTCTCTGCAGGTTGTGTCCGTTCTCCAGTGATGGCTGGATTCCTCCAATCTCTTTAAGGGGATGTGAATTTGCCTGCCGCCTCCATTGGTGTTGACGACGGATGCCAGTGCGTCCGGTTGGGGGCGACTCTGAGTCAGTGGGCTGTTCAGGCACGTTGGCTCCGATCAGAGTCCCGCCGGTCCTCCAATTGGAGGGAGCTGTCTGCGGTGAACCGTGCTCTTCATTTCTTCCAGGGTCGTCTGCTGGGGTGTAATTTCCTGGTGCGTTCCGACAACTCAGTTACTGTGGCTTACATCAACCACCAGGGCAGTACTTGCAGTCCTTCATTGAATCTGGTGGCCTGTGCTATTGCGGGTTGGGCGGAGCATCATCTTCTGGCCATCACTGCTCAGCATATCAGGGATGTGGACAATGTGGTGGAGGATGCCTTGAGTTGCAGGTTTCCTTCTTCTCTGACCCTGATTCTCTCCCCCAGGATTTTCCGGATGCTCTATCGGAGGTTCGGGACTCCCAAGCTGGACTTGTTTGCCTCCAGGATCAATGCGCAGCTTCCCCTCTTTTGTTCCCGAACTCCAGAGTTGGGTGCTTGGGGGGTGGAGGCGTTGTCTCTCCGGTGGCCCCCTTGGGTGCTGTACGCCTTCCCCCCCTTTCCTCTGATTCCGGCCTTCTTGCTGAAGGTCCAGCGGGTGGGTGCCCGGGTGGTGGCTGTCTTGCCTCACCTGCCTCGGAGGTCCTGGTTCCCGATGTTGTTGAGTCTGGTGGTGGGTCCTCCTTGGATTCTACCCCGCTATCCGTCTCCCTTGAGGTCGCCCTCTACCTCCCTCCTGGTCCCTCTCACCCTGGTGGTCTGGAGGTCAAACGGATGTCTCTGGGGTCCAGGGTTTGCCTGACCACCTCATCACTGTGATGCAAGCCTCCCGTAGGAAGTCCACTTTGTCCTCCTACATTGGGCTTCCTTGGTGTTCTGGGCTTGGTCTGTCTCCTACTTCTTGCCCTATCACTTCTATCCTTCAGTTTTTTTCTGGATGGGTTTCAGAAACACTATGCCTTGTCTACTCTGAAGGGACAGTGGGCTGCTGTGAGCTTTCCGGGATCCGGCTTCGCTCCCGTCTTCAGATGGGTTGTTGGTTTCTTGATTGTTCAGGAGATTCTCTCTTTCCTCTCTTTCTGCTCATTCTCCAGTTCCTCCTTGGGATCTTTCTTTGGTCCTGGGTGCTCTGCAGTCCTCTCCCTTTGAGCTGTTGAAATCCATTGACCTCAAGTTCCTCTCCTTTAAGGTGGCTTTTCTGGTTGCAGTTACTTCTGCTTGGATTTTGGGTGAGCTCACTGGCTTGCGTTGTCCTCCTCCATTTTTACGTTTCTTGGATGACGCGGTGGTCCTTTCTTTGGATCCTGGGTTTGTTCCGAAGATTCGTTCTCGGTTTCATTCCTCTCAGGAGTTGATTCTTCCTTTTTTCTGTCCTCCTCCTTCCTTGCCTGCTGAGCTGTTGCTTCACTCTCTGGATGTAAAGCGTGCTTTGTCTATTTATGTCACCCGCTCTGGAGGGTTTCGTTCTTCCGACTCTCTCTTTGTGACCTTTGGTCTGGCTGGTCGAGGTAAGGCTGCCTCCCATCTTACTCTGGGTCGCTGGATCAAGGCTGTTATTTCTCTGGGGTATCAGGGCTCTGGTTTGCCTTGCACTTCTGGGGTTCAGGCCCGTTCCACTAGGGGTGTTTCTGTTTCCTGGGCTGCTTTTCATGGGGTTTCCCTTGATGAGATCTGTCGGGCTGGGACTTGGGCTGCTGATTCTACTTTTGTGAGGCACTATCATCTGAATTGTACTCCACTTTTGTGTTCGGTCTGTGTTCTCTGTGTGGTGTGCCAAAGGCCTTCTTGTGTGGGTGCTTTGGTATGCCTCATTAGTGATGACTGGGTCGAGGACGAGGGACGTAGAGGTAATGCTATGATTACTGACCGGTAATCCCCATTACTCTTAGTCCTACTCGTCCTCGACCCAGTCATACTTCCCACCCACCCTCCCGAGTCAGGTCTTTGTTGCTTGGTATGTCAGGAAGTGCTTTCTGTTGGCTATGTACTTATAGCCCCTGGCAGGAGGCTGGGTGGAGCCTAAAAGTGTTTCCTGTTTTGTTTCCTGTCAAGTGGAATACCTCATTAGTGACGACTGGGTCGAGGACGAGTAGGACTAAGAGTAATGGGGATTACCGGTAAGTAATCATAGCATTAGTAACTGCGCAGCATGTATTCACAGGCTGCCAATGTGTCAGACCTTTGTGTAGTTAAGCCTACCCCTCCTGATGCAAGAGTCACATGCCGAGAGGACGTGCTGCTTATAGATTTCATCCAGGCATACTTGCTGATAACAGATTTCGCAGCATATGTAAACATGGTCCATTTGCTCTGCTTGTTCTCAAACAAAGGTGGAAATGTGTGCATTCCCTTAAGCTAACATTACATAATGCACAATGCTGGAACTGCTGAATATAGGATTGTTGCCTTAGCCACTCACGTGGGGAGGTAGCATCTGGGCCAAGATCCTTCATTGTACTTACTTCCACCAGACTTCATGATTACACGGCTTTTAGCACAGGGCAGAGTAGAGATCTTAGTCACAGCTCCTGGCGCAAAATTGAAACTGGTAAGCAGGGAGCTGAGGACACAGGAGGGAGCTGAGGCCACTGTACCGATCAAAAGAAAGATCTTTGCTTGCCTTGACATGGCCTTTTTTCCAGCAGTGATTTCAGACTCATGTGACCATTTGCCATGGGGCGGCTAAGAATTTAAAAAAAATGGTGGAGTGCGGTGCGCTGTAAAGCTCACTGATATGTTGCCTGTTGCCCTTTCTAATGATGAGGAGCAGGAAAGGAAGGTAGTTTACTTCCTGCTTCCGAATCCAGCCAATCCTGAGCATGCTAACCCAGCGCTCATTTTGTGGCTGTGGGCCTGTGTCTGCAATCCCTTGGCTGTTTTACAGCACTGGGATTGCAGGGTCTGAAGTGCGCATGACAGAATGGTCGGCTGTAGACAACCGACCAATCTGTGAAGCGCACTTGAAGCAGTCATCCTGTAATACGCAGGAATCTGTTTGCCCTACCCACACCATCACGCGTGTGCTAGTGGCCGGCAGCACACAGAATAATACAATGGTACGGTAATGGTACGGTAATGACCATTTTATTATTCTGTGTGTACCTCTTGCGCTCGCAGCAGGGGGGCGACGCTCCTCTGCCTTAACAGAGGAGCCACCGCTGAATTCCCCGTTGTCTAACATTTGGATCTGGCCCTCTCTTTTCACCCCCTCTTCCATCTTGGGACCTGGTTTAGAGCAGAGTTGTACTGAAAAAAACACGGTTTCTTGAAGCACTAATTCCATAGGAAAATACACCCTGGGTGTTATATGGTGGTGGGAATTCCACCAGTGAATTGTTCTCCGAATTTATCACTTCCTCCAGAAATGTGAAGGTTTTCCATTACTTTCCACCTCTAAATTATGCCCATTGGTCTAGGCTTGAGAAAGATATATTTTCTCACTCCTATCTGGCAGTAGAGGCAGTCTGACATGTCATCTTGTAATACAGAGAATGTCAGGCAATCTCAGAAGGTGCAAAAAATCTTGTTAGACGTGTGGAAAGTGTTTTTTCGTGCATTTATCACAAACTTTTTAATTAAAGAAAAGTGCATTTGCAGCATCAAAAACGTAAAGAATATCCTAGTCAATTAGCACCAGCAAAATGCTTTTGCTGTTTTCGAACCAATAGATGTGGTAGAAATCACGTTTATTGTTAAGTTTGTGGCAATTTCTTGCCCATAGGCTGCAGTGAGGCAAAAAGTGGAAACATGGAATTTCGAAAATTGGCTGACCTCGAGTATATTGTTGGCTTTGGAGCTTCACACATTGTATAAAACTAAATGATCTTTCCTTCTAATCCCATTCTTGTAACACACATCCAAATGCTGAAGGTTAAGGGTGTCATTTAGACACTGGTGGCAGGACTAAAATAGGGGTACAGATTATATTTCTCCTCATTTTAGCTGGAGCATTAATTTTGGGGGGGATAATTCTAAGATTTTTATTGCAAGTATTTTATAGGAAAAAATGAGTGCAGGAGAGGATACAAACAATACAGCAATTCAATGCTTAAGAATGAATGAGTTTCATATAACTGTGTCAACTGGCAGTAACTTGTGAGTACAAATCAGTAAAAAAGGTGGAAAAGATGTTTGAAAACACAATTGCTTGTGCTATCCCAATTCTCTGCAATGATGTATGCATACTGGTCTATATTTGCAAAACACTGAGTGCAAGAATTCATATTTTTGGGACGTTTTTGCGTCCAGTTTTTGCCCCAGATTCTCCTAAAGGTTTCTATTTGTGTGGTTAAGTCACCTCCCCCGTTTCAGCTTCCGGCCATCCATGTGATAGGGACTGTGTGTGAGAGGACAGCCATAAAATACTTAATGCAATCAATGTGCTACAAGTGGAAGAGAGATGAGACACTATAGTCGCTCACTTTTTATCTTTTTTATGTTGTTGGCGCTATACAGCCCTGTCATTATAGTAAATAATGGCATTACTTCCACATCGCTTCCTCGTGCCAGTCCGTATATACATCATTAGGTTTGTCCGCACCCTTAAGATAGGCACCACAATGCACACCTAAAAGAAAAAACATTTAATTATTTTCCCCAAAAGATCCTGTATTCAGAAACCTCCTGTCTTGTTTTTCTCCCTTGGGAGGTGGTTACCCTCTGTTACCTCTCTCTGGATGGGAGTTCCTATTTTCCATTTCTAACATATTTGGACTTTTTTTTTCTTCTATCACCTTCAGTGGCATGTTGAGTCTTATCCTTTGTGCACGGTGTATTTTCTGTAGGGCAGGGTTGGACTGGAAACCAAAAGCAGCCCTGGCAGTTTTGTAGGAACTCCTCCTAGGGGCGTGGGGGTTGCAAGTGTGAAGCACTGCTGCTTTTGTTACTGGGGGGCGACTTTGCAGCACTGCAGTAACAAAACAGGCCCCCACTGCAACAAAACCTGCCTTCACCCTTCCATCCTCCAGGGGGAAACGCCCGATGCCCGCTATGGGCAGTCCGGCCCTGCTGTGGGGCCTTCATGGGTTTGTTTGCCCTGATTTACCTGTTCTTTGGGTTTACCTTCCATATTTATGTATTGGACACTGAGTTGCTGCTTTGTTAGTGACCGCTGGCCATGCTTTTTGCTTCCCCTTTGGAGTCTTGCTCTTGTGCCCTGTTTTGGGTGTCACTAGTGCTAGCTTGTGGCCTTTCAACTGTGAGTTTGAGTGTGCATGGGGATGGGTTTGTTTTGTGAGTCTCTGTTTCCTGTCTCTGATTTGAGCCTTCTACTCTGGCGTTATTGTTATTACCTCCTTCTTGGTGGGGGGTTAGGTGACATTCTCTTCCTGGGTTCTCAATTTCTGCTTGAGACAGGGAGTGTTGCTTTGCTAGAATGTCTTCATGCTTGTGCTTTGGGTTTCTTCTGGTTCTTTCCCTTCTTCGCTGGCTGTGGGTTTGTGTTGCTGCCCTTGGCGTCATTGGCTCTCTGGTTATCTCTTTTGGCTTGCTAATACAGATGCTCCCTATTTAGGAACCTACTACTCTAGGCACTCAGGCTTTTGGACTTCCAGTGCTTGTTGGCTTGCTTTGGCACTTGTACTTGGAGCTTTGATCTCTTACTGGAGTTAGTCTTCGTCCTTTGTGTATGAAAATTGCCCTTTTGCCAAAATGTAGTAGGTAAAAGAAGTCCAAATGTAGCCAGGTAGTACGTTTCAAGATGGTAGTTTATTAATCCAATTCCAGATGAAGTAGATGGTACATAAGTTGGTAAGTAAGATGAAAGGTAACCCCACCAGGCGCAGCCTCCCTGCTGCTCAGCCTGTATTCACCAACTGACACTCAATAGATAACCAGGCACCCCAGTATTCCATGACATCACCACACATTCCACATTCATCCTGGCTGAGCAGTAGGGAAGAAATGCACAAGAGAAAGGAGAGGCGACAATCAAGTCACAACACCTACCTTGTTGGGCAATGGATGCCAGTTATGCCTGGTTTGGTGTACCCTCCGGATGTGAGAATTAGGACAGGAAAGTGATAAGGAGGTAATAATTTGATTACTTTCTGGTAATCCTGTTATCCGATTCCTCTTCCTTGCAGCATCGTGGGAATGTAGTTGGTGCATTGTAAGGCCCCGGTTGCATTACCACTTGTGCAGCGAGAATGCCTTTGAAGACCCTGTGAAAGTTAGGTGTCATGATGTTCTCGTGCACCACTTATAAGACACACCTTTAATGTGATATTTTATTTATATTCCTACATACCATTTCGATCAGAAATGCAAATATTCATCGTGAGCAACATGGAAAGTACATTTTAATTGTAATAGCTGCTTTGAGACAAATGTAAATAAGTGTGGTAACCAATTCCTGCCTTGCCCCAGAGACATCGGTGTTCCAAGAATACAGCTGATTCATAAGATAAAACACCTCTTGGGCTCATCCAAGTAAATTAACTTAGCATTTAATTACAAAATCGGCAACATCATCTGCCCGTTGTCCTAGAAAAGCATTCCAGAGCAGTGCATTTGTTCATGGACACCTGGGGGCACAAACAGCACATGGGTGCTATCAACTACCCCAACCACATTCAGAAAATGCAGACAATAAAGAGCAGTTTTAGCTACAAAGCGTTGTGGTATCCCTGCTAGGAGACACATGGATCCCTGGGGTTGTTCGAATCACGTCACATATAGAACCTGCTATAGTATATTACTGAACACTGGCTGTGGTACCCAGGCTGCCAGGCCACTGCCACCAGATATGTGCCAGTGGCACTGAAGGACAACATTGCCTCGAACTTCACCACTGGCGAGATTGCTTTACAAAGCTGTTCTGTTCCATTTGTTCGTTCATGGTGTCTAAAAGATTCACACTGGTTTCGTGGTCCAGTCCTAAAAATTAGAGCACTTCTGATTTTGCCACGTTAACCTTTGATCTGTAGTTTTCCATTGTTTTTAATCTTACCTCACTTTTTGTCAGGTTCCTGGGAGAGAGAGAGAGCTGTATATTTGCAAGAGCGCCCAGTTTACTTCCTAATGTAAGTTATATATATATATATTCACTTAAAAAACCATAGGTTTCACACATGTTATAGTTAGGTGGATATTTCACTCGTAAAAAACCAATGAAATTCCACCGTTATAGTTAGTTCAGATAACTATAACTCGCGCGCCCGCAATCCTCTGCTCATGACGTCACTGTCGTGGTGGACCCTGGGTTTTCTCTTCGGGATGACGCTGATGCTATAGAGGGGTCCCCCTCCCATCCGTCCCCTGCCCAGATTCGTATAAAGACCCTCGGGTTCAGGAGACAGGTGGGCGAGGGAAGGAAGGAAGGAGGCCGCCGGGAGGGATACCTGTCTCTGTGTTCCCTTGATGGGTTGATCCGAGGTCGGTTTTCTTGCTGTGGGCCGGGTCCAGTTGACAACACTGGTACTAGGTCTCACGTTTGTATAGGTGGTCTGCGGTTGGCTCCGGGGTCTGTTCCGGATTCAAGGTTCTGTGGCACGGTAAGCCCGATGTTTTTGAACTCCACTGGAGCCTCCAGAGGCGCTACTACTTCCAGCCCAGGTATCCGTGGGGCCGAGGAGCGCCGTGCAAGCGGGTTACTAGAGGAAAGGAAGGGTGTTTGGAGCTGCACAGATACCGCCGGCGGCGCTACTACTCTAAGCCCAGGTATCCGTGGGGCTGAGGAGTGCCGTGACAGTGGGTTCCGGGGAGGAGAATAGGGGAACACCCAAGGATTAAAACGAGAAAGACGGGAGGTACGAGTGTACCTTCCCGCGGAGCCTCACAATGTTTAGAGGACCCACGGGGGTTTCTGCTCGCTGTTCTCGCTGCGACTCTACGCTCAAGGAGGAGGAGCGGAGGAGCGGACAGTCAAGCGTGGAAGATGGTGCGGTTACTCCTTGTTTTAAGTGGAGGAGGAACGCGCATCCTGGAGGCGTTGGCCCGGACAATCCGTGGACGTTACGGGCGAGTTGCTGGCGGGGTCGCTTACCTCTCTCTTGGTCGTCCGCAGCGGTCGAAGAAAGAAGGTTTCGGGATTCAGGAGTTTCTGGAGTGAAACACGGGCTGGCGGAGTCCTTTACACTCAGCGGGACTGGACGATGCTGGATAACGGGCCGTTGATAGGAAACAGGTCGAGCGGGAATCATTGGCACCGCCCCCTTGCGTCGAGTCGTCTTTTATGGGCGGTCGTGCTCACGGTCCTGGGGAGCGTATGGTTGCAGTGTCTCTTGGGGGATGTAGTTCATGCGCGTTGTCCGCATTCGGAGGTTGTTTAGTTCCACTTTCGTTCCCCCTCCCCTGCGTGATCATGACAGCACATCCCCCTTCCCCCCGCCTCCAGCGGCAAGAGAGGGACCAGGTTTGGCCGGGCTGCGGTGGTGGAAGGCCGCCACCAGGCGTTCCGCATGCACCGCGGAAGCAGGTTCCCAGGAGTTCTCGTCCGGGCCATAACCCTTCCATGCATGAAGATACCATAATTTGCCCCTCACCAGCTTGGAATCCAGCACACGTCTCACCACGTATTGCTGCTCGTGTTGCACCCAAACCAGATCCGGGACCTTTCGTACTGAACAGAAGGAGGGTTTCAGGAGTGAGACGTGGAACACGGGATGGATGCGCAGATGCCTGGGTAGTCGCAGCTGCACAGCCACAGGGTTCACGTGGCGAACCACAGGATATGGTCCGATGAATTTTGGATTGAACACGCTAGGTTTTCTGGACCGGATGTGTTTTGTGGACAACCACACCCTGTCTCCCTTGTGGTACGTCGGAGGGGCTCGACGATGTTTATCTGCTTGGGCCTTATAGCGTGTTTTAGCTAAGCGCAGCTTCTCTCTGGCGTGTTTGAGTGCTGTGTGAATGGTTTTGATCCTGTTCTGTACCTCGGGAAGGTTACTGTGTGCGCGAGGGAGGAGAAACGGGAGGAAACGGGGGTGATGACCAGATGCAAGAAAGAAGGGTGAGTGATGCGTGGAGGAGTGCCAGGAGTTGTTATAGGCGATTTCTGCCACCCAGAGCCAGTCTACCCAGGAGTCTGCCGCTTGGTCCACATAACAGCGCAGATACTGTTTGAGGGTCTGGTTCAGTCTTTCGGTCTGGCTGTCCGTTTGGGGATGGAAGCTGGTGGATAGGGAGGATTGAATGCCGAGTTCTTCACACCAGACCTTCCAGAAACGGGCTGTGAATTGTGAGCCCCTGTCCGATACAATTCCTAGGGGAAGGCCGTGAAGTCTTACGATGTGTATTAACAGGAGTTTAGCCAACGTCCCTGCTGTGGGCACCTGTTTACACGCGATAAAATGTCCCATCTTTGTGAGGTAGTCGATGACGACTACTATTGCTGTGCAGCCTTGATCCTTGGGCAGACCGACGATGAAGTCGACGGAGATCCTTTCCCAAGGATGCAGAGGGGTTGGGAGCGGCATCAGGAGACCTTGGCTTTTCAGCCGATCGGTTTTCATTTGGGTGCAGACGGAACAGCTTTTAACCCATCTTAGGACATCTGGCCGAACAGAAGGCCACCAACATTGTCTTAACACTAACTCCAGGGTCTTTGTTCCTCCCATATGACCTGCGCACGGCACGTCGTGACACCATGTGAAAACGAGCCGACGAAGCCGGGGAGTAGGTATCAGCACCCGAGAACCACACATGGGAAGGCTGCTGTGCAGTCGCCATTCCTTATGTCGCTTCAGCCAGGTCACCCAGGTGAACGTCTGTATCCCTTTTTTCACTTTCTGTAAGAATGACTCGGTCCGTCAACTGCCCACCACTTAGTCTGAGGACAGTATCGGTTGGTCGGGGGTCTCCGCTGGGAGGCAGGGAAGGCCTTGTCTGGATAAAACGTCTGCTTTCTTGTTTTGTGTTCCTGGCCGGAAGGTAACAAGGAAGTTGTACTCCGCAAAAAAGAGCATCCATCTTTTTTGGCGGGGCGAGAAGTGTCTTGCTGAGCGGAGGAATTGGAGGTTACGGTGATCGGTGAACACCGTCACCTGGTGTTGCGTGCCCATCAACCAATGCCGCCACTCCAGGAACGCTTCCCGTATGGCTAGCAACTCTTTCTCAGAGATGGTGTAGTTCAGTTTGGCCTGGCTTAGTTTTCGGGACATGAAGGCAACCGGATGGAGCTGTCCTGTATCTGGTTGACGTTGAGATAGGATTGCTCCGACCGCCACCTCGGAGGCGTCTGCCTCCACGATGAAAGGAAGGTCAGGCTTGGCGTGGCGTAGAACGGGAGCAGAGGTAAACGCCTTCTTGAGTTGGTCGAAAGCTGTTTGGGCATCAGGAGACCAGCCGAACGGAACCCCTTTCCGAGTCAACCTGGTGAGAGGTGTCACCAACTAGGAGAAATGATGGATGAACCTCCTATAAAAGTTCGCGAAGCCAAGAAAGCTTTGGACCTCTTTCATGGTCCGAGGTTGGGGCCACTCGACTACTGCTTGCACCTTGCGATCGGTCATGACTTGCCCGGCAGGGGTCAACAGGACGCCGAGGAATTCCACTGTCGTTACGTGGAACTCACATTTCGTGAGCTTGCAAAACAGACGATGGTCTTTCAGGGCTTGTAGCACTGTCTTCACGTGGTGTATATGGTCTTGTAGGTTAGACGAAAAGATCAGAATGTCATCTATATACACCACGACGTACTTGTCCAAGAAGTCTCTCAACACTTCGTTGAGGAAGAACTGGAAGGCTGCCGGGGCATTACAGAGTCCGAATGGCATGACCAGATACTCAAACAGGCCGAATCTGGTCTTGAAGGCCGTTTTCCATTCGTCCCCGCTTCGTATGCGTACCAAGTGGTATGCCCCTCGGAGATCTAGCTTGGTATATATGTTTGCTTCCCTCACTTATTCCAGGAGCACCGGAATCAGGGGCAGTGGATATTGGTTTTTGATGGTCAGTGCATTTAGAGCGTGGTAGTCTATACAGCATCGGAGATCGCCGTTGGCCTTCGGAATGAAGAAGAGGGGTGACGCCGCCAGAGATCTAGAAGGGCGAATGAAGCCTAAGGCCAAAAATTCGTCCAGGTACTCGCGGAGGTGCTGGGTTTCGGGACCCGTGAGGGCATATATCCTGCTACATGGTACTGTAGCGCCAGGCATTAAGTCTATGCGGCAGTCGTATTGCCGGTGCGGGGGTAGCTCCTCTGCTTTTTGTTTGTCGAAGACTTCTCTGTAGGGGGCATACCAGCTTGGGAGTGTGACGTCCTTCTCGGCCGCTGTGGCAACGTACTGGTGGGACGCGTTTCCCATGTCAGGAGGACGTCTCGGCTTCTGGCACTGATGTCGACAGAAGGCGGAGTTGAATGATATCGAGTTGGTTGTCCACGTAATGTGCAGCTCGTGCATTCTCAGCCACGGTAACCCCAAGATGAGATTGCAGCGTGGAGCCTGGATGATGTTAAAGGTGAGCCACTCGCGTGGTCTTCCCCTATGGTGACCCACAGGGACGGGGTTTGATAGGTTATAGGTCCAGAGTCCAGCTCTTTACTGTCTACAGCGTATACAAGTTCTGGATGGTCTTTGCGCAGTAGAGGGATTCCAAGCCGTTCTGCTTCAGCCTTATCTAAAAAGCACCCAGTGGCTCCGGAGTCTATCATGGCTCGAACATGTCGGGGACAGTGGTCCACGACTACTTGCAAGGGGACAAAAAAGTGGTTGGGTTCCTTGGTCATATCAGCTTCCGTAGAAGGGATGGACTGGTAGCTTGAAGGAGTCCCTTCCTGAACCTTCAAGCTCTCGGGTTTCCCGCCGGTTCTTCTTGGCTGATGGCTGCTGCTAGGCTACTGCGGTTACGGCTGGTCTTGGGACGCACAGGGCATTCGCGCAGGAAGTGGCCTTTCTTGCCGCAATATAAGCAGAGACCCTGTTTACGACGGTGGTCTCGTTCGCTGAGGGTTAGAGACGCTCTCACGGTCCCTATTTCCATAGGGTCAGTGCGGGTTGGCCCGTGTTCCGAAGTGCGGGGGTGTTCGTAGGGCACTAGAGTTTTCTCTTTGCGTTTATGGTCTCCTTTTCTCTCCCTCAGGCGATATTCGAGGCGAGACGCCAATTCAATCATAGCCGCACACGAGCGGGGTTGCGGGTCTATTTGGGCAATCACGTCTTTCAAGTCTTCCGTTAGCCCTCTGTAGAAGATCGCTGCTTGTTTAGATTCGGGCCACTCGGTTTCGGCCACCAACCGCCGGAAGCTGTTGACGTAGCCGATGAAATCGTTGTTGCTTTGGCGAAGGTCAAGGAGGTCGCGGTCGGCGGAGAAGGTGTCTGCCCTCCGATCAAAGGTCTTTTAAAAATTCCAGCTTAAATGTGTCCCAATCATATAAGAGGGCATCGTCTCTTCTGACTATCGGGACGGCCCATTGCGCGGCGTCTCCCGCCAGGTATGAGATGAGGAACGCTACCCTGGCTTGATTTGTCAGAAAAAATGTAGGCTTGCAATGAAAGTGCAACAATATTTGTGTCATAAACACTTGCACCTTATGAATCTCCCCGTGGTATCTTTCCGGAGGAGCCAGATGTACGTGCGCAGGCATCTCCACTACCACTTGGGGAGTAGTGGTAGGGAACACGGTCCCCGCATCAAAGGGGTTTCTCTGGAGACGGTCAAAGCGGGTATGTAACGCGGCTGTTTCCGCTCTGGACGTGGCCAGGTCTACCTGTACCTGTGCCAACGCGGCTAATACGTCTTCTAACGTGGCCATCTCTATATCAGCGTGATCAGGAGGAGGGGAATTCGTGGGCCAATGATTCTGTCGTGGTGGACCCTGGGTTTTCTCCTCGGGATGACGCTGATGCTATAGAGGGGTCCCCCTCCCATCCGTCCCCTGCCCGGATTCGTATAAAGACCCTCGGGTTCAGGAGACAGGTGGGCGAGGGAAGGAAGGGAGGAGGCCGCCGGGAGGGATACCTGTCTCTGTGTTCCCTTGATGGGTTGATCCGAGGTCGGTTTTCTTGCTGTGGGCCGGGTCCAGTTGACAACACAGGTACTAGGTCTCACGTTTGTATAGGTGGTCTGCGGTTGGCTCCGGGGTCTGTTCCGGATTCAAGGTTCTGTGGCACGGTAAGCCCGATGTTTTTGAACTCCACTGGAGCCGTCAGAGGCGCTACTACTTCCAGCCCAGGTACCCGCGGGGCCGAGGAGCGCCGTGCAAGCGGGTTACTAGAGGAAAGGAAGGGTGTTTGGAGCTGCACAGATACCGCCGCCGGCGCTACTACTCTAAGCCCAGGTATCCGTGGGGCTGAGGAGCGCCGTGACAGTGGGTTCCGGGGAGGAGAATAGGGGAACACACAAGGATTAAAACGAGAAAGACAGGAGGTACGAGTGTACCTTCCCGCGGAGCCTCACAATGTTTAGAGGACCCACGGGGGTTTCTGCTCGCTGTTCTCGCTGCGACTCTACGCTCAAGGAGGAGGAGCGGAGGAGCGGACAGTCAAGCATGGAAGATGGTGCGGTTACTCCTTGTTCTAAGTGGAGGAGTAACGCGCATCCTGGAGGCGTTGGCCCGGACAATCCGTGGACGTTACGGGCGAGTTGCTGGCGGGGTCGCTTACCTCTCTCTTGGTCGTCCGCAGCGGTCGAAGAAATAAGGTTTCGGGATTCGGGAGTTTCTGGAGTGAAACACGGGCTGGCGGAGTCCTTTACACTCAGCGGGACTGGACGATGCTGGATAACGGGCCGTTGATAGGAAACAGGTCGAGCGGGAATCATTGGCACCGCCCCCTTGCGTCGAGTCGTCTTTTATGGGCGGTTGTGCTCACGGTCCTGGGGAGCGTATGGTTGCAGTGTCTCTTGGGGGATTTAGTTCATGCGCGTTGTCCGCATTCGGAGGTTGTTTAGTTCCACTTTCTTTCCCCCCCCCTGCGTGATCATGACAGTCACATATTACATCACTCATGACATGGTCAGTGGCATCACTCTTGACATCACTGATGACATCATCCTTGTGATAGAGTTGCGGTCGCGCGAGGTATAGTTATCTGAACTAACTATAACGGTGGAATTTCATTGGTTTTTTACGAGTGAAATATCCACCTAACTATAACATGTGTGAAACCTATGGTTTTTTAAGTGAATTTGCAAGGCTTTTTAAATGCTAATTCCTAACTATAACGTGTGTGAAACCTATGGTTTTTTCAGTGAATTTGTACGTTTTTTTAAATGCTAAGTTATGTATGTATTTTTCTTTTTTTGATATATATTTATTTTTCAATAAACTACGTATTAAAATTATTTATTTTTTAATGGTTTTGCACCGTGCGCGCACGGTGCGCGCACCCCCGTGATTTTTCTGCCTTCAGGGTCCTTCAGGGGCCCCCTGACAAAGGCTAGGGGGTCAGGAACTCTCTACCCTGCCCCCTTTTCACGTTCGCCACCTTCCTTTTCCACTCTCGCACTGAAAACAAACAAAATGCCGGCGGCCACTTCCTGATTTCGACCGATTCGAACGTTGACTGACATGTAACAACCAATCAGAATTACGCTCGCGCACGTTAGGGTGCGCGCACGGTGCGCGGCTATAGATATGTATGTGCTTTTAAATGCAATTTTCTCAGGAACTACTGAACAGATTGACTCCATATATGCAAAAGGCACATCCCTGACCTGAGGACTACCTCTCTGCCAAATTTCAAGTAATTCTGTTCAGCCGTTCGGGCTGTACCTTCGACTAAAGGTCCTATGGGAAAATGCATGGGGAAAACGTGGTTTGGGACCCCCCCTTTTTTCTCGGCCCCCGCTTGACGAATCCCCCCGAGACTTTCAGGGTAGGAGCTGAGCGGAGCGCCCCATTAGTTTTGAAAATTTCGCGAAGATTCGTCAACCGGCGCCAAAGTTATTCAAAATAGAATTTTCAGATTTCCTATGGAAACACGGTCCTAACTATAACTGTGTACTGGCGACCGCCAGTAGATAATATATATAGAATCAGTGATGCTGCACATGCTTTTACCAGTGCTACCTGTTCCGTCAGAATTACACTTACCCTCTTTTCTCCTAATTTTACTTACTGTGAAAATACTCTAAAAAGACCAGCACTTCCTATATATTAAAAACTTAAACAAGCCTGCCGTAGTATCGAAAAATGTCAGGTATTAAAAACAATCTAGGTTCTTCTCTAAACCTGCTTGCTCTTCACTCTGCTGATCCTTGCCAAGCAGGTGCTGTTTCTAGTACTTTTGAGCTGCTCTACAAATGTGGTGCTGCCCAGCATCGTGATCTCATTGTTAACTTAGTGCGGTTTCAAATTGTGTATTAAGTGCTAGCACAAATGTTGCAGACCTGTTGCAAAGGGCAAATGTGCTGCAAACATGAAAACTGTCAAACGTTAAAGGGGGCCGAGATTCAAGAAATATCCCTTTTGTAACTTTTCAAAATCCCCTCTTTACCAAAATGACACTAGCACATTTAATACTTCACTGGGCACAGGCACCCCTGCGCTGCATTTCCTAGAAGAAAATAACTCCTCCCCATCCAGGTGTAGCTCTAAAGGACCATCTATATCCAGAAACCTCTTGAGCTGGGCACCCAGGAGGGAAGGTGGGAGGTTCATAGGGACTGACCTAGAAGAAATGCAACACTCCCCATACTTGGAACAAAGACATTTGGCTCCTATAAAGATTTAGATGCCTTTCTGTGACCTGGGGAGAGTTAATATACGCTACTGACAAAGTATGTACAACTATTTATGTTTAGATTCTGAAGACGTTCCCAAAATAACACACAAGGAAGACCTCCACCAGTAAACTGTTGCTGATTGCTGCGGTAAAGCCAGCCATGTAGTACTGAACATACCTGCATATTTGTTGTCTCTGTGCTATGAAAAGGATAAAAAAAAACTGTCAAGACAAGAAGTGTGAACTTCTATTTGAAATAAAGCACTATTGCATTAAACCATCAGTGACATCACCTCCTAAATGTAGTTATTTATATATATTACAAAAATAAAAGACAGAGCACTCACAGGGCCACCAATTCATCCTTTATTTGAAAATACCAAGAGATTAATCATCAAATTCCTCATATAAGTCTATATAAGTGTATACTCAATTCTTCATCTTGGTTAATGCCACCCGGGCTCATGCTATCGAGCTCCATGATAAGCTTTGATTCTCTTTTCCTCATTCTTAGTGTACGGTCCCCTCTTCTGCACTTTCAGTCCAAGAATGCACGTTCTGTGGCTAACACACTGCAATCCACACCATTTGGAGCGAGATTGACCCAGCAGGTCTACGTATAACACATGCTATGCTTACTTTTCACTTTGGGACTCGGGGTTCTACAATGCAATCACGTTGCATGTGCGCTTAGGCGTATGCCCTGATATCAGCCAGCATTCTCCATGACGCTTAATTGACCCAGCTGGTTTTGTACCATACATGCAACGCATAATTTTCACTTTGGGACTCTGTCTCTCCTATTGCAATTATACTGCATGCAAGCTTAGGTCTTTGCCTCTTTCTTCGCCAGCGCTCTATCGGAGCGCTTTTTGCCAACATGCATGTATCAACTTTTGAAGCAGCAAGTTATACATTATTTGTATGTGACCTTTTGATGTACAGTACCCATTGTGATTCACTCCGTATCAACACCACGTTATTCACTGATAATCACAGTATTGTAAGTCTGTTGTTTATGTTTATGGTATCTTGTATCTTGGTGTTCAGTATGTATGTATGTATATATAGTTACAGTAATAATGTGAGAGAAGTGACACTACAAAGAACAAACAGAAAATGGAGTATACGGAGACACATACAGTGTAACACAGAATTTGTTGTGTATGTCATCACCTGTCCTTGTGACAAGTGGTATATAGGCTCAACTACCTTCCCTGTGAAAAAGAGGATACTCGAACATTGGCGAGCGATTACCAATAAAGACTTCTCCTACAGTACTGCAAGACATTTCAATCAACATCATGATGGAGGCTGGACTAAGGCCAAATACTTTGCTTTGGATACTATTCCAAAAAACCCAAGGGGGGGCAACAGAGTCCTGTCCTTGCGTAGATCAGAATCTAAGTTCATTCTCCAAGCTGGCAGTATCGCCCCTATAGGGCTGAACATTGATGAAGAAAGGCATGTACATCTCTAAATTTGTTTATTTGGCAAATCTCCTGATATCCCAATAGGAATTCTTGTTCTGTAATGTTTTAAACTCTTTCAACTTTATACACAATGTTTTTTGACTTGCTCAGGTTTTCTTAGCTTTTAGGTTAATCTTTTCTGATATTAGGGTACCATGTGAGAATTAGAATATGGAAAGAAGTGTATATGGCATCTATTGTTCATGGGTCTAAAGAGTAATAGGTGTGAAATTCCTACTAATCATATTTTCTTTCTCTGTTTGTCTCCATATAGATTGGATCGGATGGAATGAATGTGTCACCAACTACTGTTAAAAGCTACGTGCACGGAGAACATGTGTTTACAGTTATAAACACACTCGCCACTTATAGATAAATTAGATACCAGATAAGTGGAGTTCGCAATCCTATAGAACTGATTACAGAGACTTACGTATGGATGGATTTCTTTTTCAAGGTACTAGACCTGAGATAATCTAATGTATAATTGAATACTAAAGTTACTTTGATCTCTGAGTTGAGTTGTTTGGTACGCTTTTTACACTTTTTCTGTTCTCAGTACATATATATTTTCAAATGATACATGGTATTCTAGATTCAGGCACTATACCTAAATTAGTGTTTATAAAGAAAAATTTCAAAGTATAATCTGAGCAAGTTTATGTTTATGATGATTTTTTTTAAATATGCACAAAAATGTTTTGTTACTCACCGAGTCTCTGGACGGACGGTGGTGAAATCCAGAGTCTTTTCTTTATTTTTCTCATTTGGAAAAAAACACTTAAACCCTTGCATCAGAACCATGGTCATGCGACCAAGAGCTGGATATCTCGAAACGCGACTTTTGTGCCCGTGAATAAAGGATTTATTTGAAGTACTGGATCGGTGTGGCTCCTCGTCTTTAACTTAAAGACTTTCCTGTTCGAGATATATATATATATATATATATATATATATATATATATATATATATATATATATATATATATTTATATTCACTGAAAAAACCATGGGTTTCAGGCACGTTATAGTTAGTTCAGCTAACTATAACTCGCGCGCCCGTAATGCACTGCTGATGACATCACATATTACATCACTCATGACATGGTCAGTGACATCACTCACCTGGGGGGTGGGGGTCCCCAGGGCCATGACAAGGCTCCAGGAGGGGGCCACACGGCCCCCCTCCCACAATTTACAAAGCCCCAGGGGGTGATGGTCCCCGGGGCTGGGGGGTCCGTCACAGACCCCCCAATTTAAATATTTAGAGCCTCGTGGGGGGGGGTGGCGGGTCCCGGGGCTGCGGAGGGGCTTGAGCGCCCCCCCCCCCCCCCGCACAGGGTATTTTTTTTTTTAAAGCCCCGGGGGTTGCGGGGGGGGGGGCAATGTGCCCCCCCGCAATCACAATTAAGTCGAGCCCCGGGGGTGGCAGTCCCCAGGGTTCGGGGGGCCTTCGAGGCCCCCCCAACATTATACGATAAAGCCCCAGGGGGTAGCGATCCTCGGGGCTGCATGGGGGGCATGTGCCCCCCCCGCTATTATTCATGCTTTGCCCCGGGGGGCTGCGGTCCCGGGGCAGTGTGGGGGGGATTTATTTTGAGCATGCCCCCGGGACTTGGCCCCCTAGGGGCTAATTACCAATGAAGCGTGGTAGCCCGCGCTTCTTTTTTTTTTTATCGTCAGGATCCGCGCACCCTGAGCGGATTTTGCCAATTTAAAATAAAATAATGTTTTTGGGCCCGGGGGTCCTGTGGGACCCTCCTAAGCAGGCCTAGGTGGTCAGGGTATTTCTACCCTGCCCCCTTTTTGCGTTTTGCGCATTTGTTTTACTGTTTTCTTGTGCCTCAGTTCTCCCGAGGCACAAGATGGCTGCCAACACTTCCTGATTTGGAGTGTTGACAGCCAATTAGCATACAGCTCGTGCTCGGCAGGGTGCGCTGAGGCTGCGCTGATCCTGCACGGTAATAGATATCACTGGCTTTATTCCTTAATTTCTCAAAAACTACTGAACTGATTTACACCATTTTTAAAAAGGTCGCTTGCTGAGCCAAGCAGTACCTTTTTGCCAAATTTGGTGTCATTCCGTTCAGCAGTGTTTGCTATTACAGTGTCTAAAGTTCCAGATGGGAAAATTATATTTTGACCACTATTTTTGGAATTTCTCAGTCACTACTGAACGGATTTACACCATTTAAAAAAAAAAGGGCGCTTTCTGAACCAAGGGCTACCTTTTTGCAAAATTTGGTGTGATTCCGTTCAGCAGTTCGGGTGTAGCCGTGTCTAAAATTTCCTATGGGAAATAACATTGGGACCCCCCTTTTTTCTCGGCCCCCGCTTGACGAATCACCCCCAAACTTTCAGGAGCGGACCGGAGCGCCCCACGAGTTTTGAAAATTTAGCGAAGATTCATCAATTGGCGCCAAAGTTATTCCAAATAGAATGTTGCGGATTTCCTATGGAAAATAGGTCCTAACTTTAACTACCTACTGGCGACCACTAGTAGGTATATATATATATACGCCGCCGAAATGCATCTAGGTTGTTGATGGATTAAACTTCTTTGTTGTCATCATTTCACGGAGTCAGTGCCTGTCTTTTCGCCGCTGCCAGGATTGGTGTAAATAAATAAATAAATATGTATATATATATATATATATATATATATATATATATATATATATATATATATATATATATATGAAATTCTCCTCTCGTAGCCTCTTTTCCTACTACGCAAACATGGAGTATGGACCACAAAATCGGTGTAGCTTAGATTTTATTCAGCTCCACACACAACTCCAGCAGCATGACACGTTTCGATCCCTAAGGATCTTGATGTATGTATGTATATATATATATATATATATATATATATATATATATATATATATATATATATATATATTTCCATTATTCAATTCTATTCTGTAGGTCTTATATAGCGCATAGCTACCCAGAGGCCTCCCTCTGCTAGAACAGTTAGAGAGGAGCTCCGAAGTCGCATTAACTGTCTCTCAGTGGAATTAGTTGCTATATAGCCACGTTTGCAGGGCCTCGCGAAATGTAAGTTCATTAGCGAGCAAGTGTTTTTCCAAAGTAAGAGTGTTCCAAAGTTTGGGGGCCACAGTAGGACAAAGAATGGCCACCCCAGAGGGATTTGCTAAACTTAGGGACCTGCGGTAAATATGCTGTAGACTATCTAGGTGGTCTTCAAAGGGTGTGGGGATGGCTAGCGGTATTAAGATGGTGGAAACTTTCATGTGAAGTGACCTGTGCAGGGTGCAGATTCTTAAACTAGACCCTCTGCTCAAATGAGAGCCAGTGAAGATCCTTTAGGGCTCTTTTTAAAAATTGGTGCCTGGAGACATTGATGAGAACCCAAGCAGCGGAATTCAGCGTAATCTTTAGTCTCTTTGTGACATAACTAGGTGAACCAATATTGAGGTAATTCCCATAGTCGAGACGGGAGATGATAAGGGCCTGGACGATTACTCTTCTAGCTCGGAAATGGAGTAGATGTAATACCTTTCTAAGCAATCTCAGGAATCCAAAGCAGGTGGCCACAAGTTTGTTTGCCTGGCAATCTATGGTAAGAGAAGAGTATAGCACATTCCAAGGCTCTTTATCACCCCCTCGGGACTGGGGAGTCTCTGAGCTCTAATATTCGCCCCAATCCCAAATCCCTACTCCCGTCCAAACCCTAATTAACCTTAACACCCCCTTAACACTATCCATCCCTGCACCCTAAAACGCCCTATCCCCAAATCAGTAACCATCCCATAACCCTAAAAATCCAATCACTGAAAAAAATTACCCATCACTGAACCCTAAAACTCTCTTTACACTCCAAATCACTGCTCCCACCTAAACCATGAAAGATTCCTTAATCCCCAGACCACTACCCTCCCCTGCACCCTACAAATCCCCTTACCCAGCAAAACATTCCTGAACCCCCAAAAACACCATAAAGACAGATTTCTAGCACGTCATATATATGCAGTCTATATTGGCTTCCAGTTCATAGAAGAGTCGTCTTCAAGGCATAAGAACTCACATTATGCCTTAACACCCTTCTCAGACCTCTTGGTCCTCTTCTGGTTTTCTACTGTCTATTGCTAGAATTTAAAAGGAGGAAGGTCTTTTTACTACTGTACTAATAAACTTTGAAATAAACTCTCTCTTCATATAAGAGCAGAGCCAAATAATTTGACCTTCAGGAAGAAAATTAAAACGTGGTTGTTTTAATTAAAATTCAGCCTTGATCTCTAGTTAGAATCTGGTCGCCCAACTTGTGTAATTACTGAGCTTTATAAATTCCATTCGCATTCACACCTTAATTCAAGAAGGATCCAATTTCACAGATTTTTAGAGATCAACACAGTCAGAAATCTCTGTCTGTATTTATTTCTAAATGTGGAAAAGGCAGAAAAGTATGTTGTGTTGTTTTCCATGCTGTGAGACATAACTACCAGGCCTATGGCTGCTCAGACCGACAGACAGACCCGGGATTTAAAAACGTTTTCCTAGTAGAGCTTTAAACAGCTGCAGATGTGCATGTGTTATAGTATAATGCTAATGTTTTTCTAGGAACATGTTGCATATGTGTAATGTATCAGATATGTTTTTCCTATAGCACGAAAACCCATCAGACATCCAAATGCAAGTATGATCTTATCAGTTGAATAAAAGTTGACATACACCAGAGCGGCACCTTTTTTCACAAAACACAATATAAATATGGATAAGTATGGGTAAAATTATACAAAAATAAATATGGATAAATAAAGACAGAAAAGTTTAAAAAATAAATACCGTAAAACCGGGATCCCTAATCATATAGTAAAATATTTACATGTAAAGCATGTTTTATTAAATGGCTTTTAATTAAAGGTATGTTTCCTTTATTAAATTATTTTACCCAAGATGGTATTAAATGTAATTAATCATTTATTTAAATTAATTGTATATAAAGTATGTTTCATTAAATTACAATTAATAACATTTATATATTTCCTTTAATTTCAACAACAAATATATAGCAAATTCTTAATATTTTCTTAATATTAATTTATGAACTTTATTCTTGCTTTACATATGTAGTCATTATATATGTATGTATATATATATATATTGAATCAAAAACATTTTAAAAAATACTTACCTGTAAAATAAAGCATGACTAATATAAATGTAGCATTACTTACCTGTAATGACTCCCTAAGTAAGGCTCTCAATATATTGACTCCTGATGTACTGCTAACAATGTAACGGTAGCATACTGTTCTACCATTATATCAAGTTGTATCATCCTACAAAAATATGATAACCACAATATCGACCCCCGCAATGTATTTAGGATCAGTATACACAGCTAGGTCTAGATTTATATACCTGTAATATGTATGTCTTCAAGGTACGCAGATGTGAAGTTGAGGAAAGCCCATTCATACTCTCCTTCACACTACTATGGTAAACAATATTCATCTCGCTATCAATTATGTTCGGAAACATAAATTGACAAATCTCGACAGATCGATCCAAGCCCACCTTCTAGGCTTGACAATATCCACTCGTTTATAATGATGCTTTATTCTAAGGCATTTCGGAGCATTAAAAAGGATGCTTTTCAAGGAAATAGCAGGTTTAGTGCATCAGTGGATTTACCCCCCAAATTCCATATAAGAAATGTGTCAACTATTACAAATGAAATAGAGAAAGCTCAATTGTAGCGCCATGACATAGACACTATTCATCCAACTGTATTCATAATAAAAAAATATTAAGACATGTATATAAATACAACAGCTATACCTGTAAAATCAAGTAACACCATTTCAAACGATATCCACAAACAAAATTCACTTTCAAATGTCATAACTCCAAAACAAGCTCAAGCATCAGGTGACTGTAAATAGAATCACTGCTTACACAGAGAGCCCCGGTCCATAATTGTGGCGTTTTCTTCTCATCATGTTATTAGCCATTTTAGGCAAACACCTTTTTTCCACTGATGGGATGAACCTGATATTTTCCTGAAAGAGCTTGTCATTGCTTCGAAACTCATCGACATTTGTTCCCCATGCACCTTTGCTAAAATCTAGATGTCCTATTCCATAAAAACCGTACTACAAATGAAAAAAAGATGTACAAATAAAAGTACCCCTTTATACACTCACTGTATAAACATGAATCCTGGCGTGACTATAAGCATAGATTACTGGTGTTAAATGTCAGTGTGTCAATTACTACTAAGTGAAAAAAATAATGCAAAAGGACACATATTTCCGCATGTTTAGGAGCTAAACAAATATTCCTGATGGTTCTAAACGGGATAAATACTTCTGGTTCATTTCCCACAGTGCTTAGTGAACACACACAAGCAATGTTTCACGCGGTGTCAGCTGGTTCATAGATATTAATCGTTGGCCCCCAGGCAGTGCCTTTTTTACCGCTTGCCTCGGGGGACATGAATACAATGGCACGAACCGAGAAAAAAACATCGGAATATGGGTGTGGGATAGGGGGCAATGCTCTATTACTTACCGGTAATCTTCATTACTCCGGGTCCCGTTGTCCTCGTCCCCTTCATTAACATATTGGAGATAACTATCTCCCGACAGAAAAAAAGAGCAGAAGGCATGCTGGGACCCTAATACTGCCCCTCCCACCGGGATTCCATAAGCAGTACCTACCCAGCATCCCGTCTGTGCAACCAAGCCCAGACAGGAAGGCCGGTCGCCCGGGAGGGAGGGAGGGGCGTATGAAGGGGATGAGGACAACGGGACCCGGAGTAATGAAGATTACCGGTAAGTAATAGAGCATTACCCCCAAGTCCCTTATGTCCTCGTCCCCTTCATTAACATATTGGAGAATACCAAAGCAGAAAAACCGGCCTTCCAAAACCAAAAGCACACCCAGGAAACCACACCAACGCAGCAACCCAAGGGAGCACCGAGAAGGAGGCAAGGGAGACCACAGGAAGCAACCGGCCAGCACCAATCAAGGACCGGAGACAACCCAGAAAACAACACAAGGCCAGGACCACAAAAACAAGGCCACCAACCAGAGAAACAGGAGACAGGGCAACCAGGCCAAATGACACGGCCAAGGACGGACAAGCCCGTCCAGCCCAGAACCACCAGGAAGGCACACAGGACCCGGCAGCCGTACAGACACCGAGCAAACCCCGACCACCCCGGAGAAGGCCAAAGAAAGAAGGCCAGCCCAGGAAACGAGGCGCAGCCCCAAGCACCCAGACCAACAAAGAAGGAGGAAGGCACAGGCCAGAAACCGGCCCACCACACCAAATCGAACGACGCGGCGAGACGAAAGCACAGAGAAGAAAGCCAACGAACCCCGCAGAGGAGGCCAGGACCGGGGAAGAACCACAGCAAGAGCATGTGAGCAGAACAGGAACCAGACCCCGACCAGACCAAAAGGACCGGTAAGGAGACAAAAACCCAAAAACCCCAGGAGGACAAAAGCCCCCACAGGGAAGAAAAACCGCCAACCGAACAGTGCGGCCAAAACCCAGAACAGGGGGAGCAGAGGAAGCAATCCGGAACCGAGACCCAGACCGGAAACCCACCAGGCTCGACCCCACACAATACCGAAGAGGAGCCAAGAGACAGCAAAAAACGAGGGCAACAAGGGACAAGGAACCAGGAAGCCAGGACCGGAGCCCAGCAACCCGCAAGGGCAGGAGGACCCACAGGCCCAACCAACCCCGGAAGAAGCCCACGTAGAGCCCAGGGCAAAGGAAAGGCAGGGAGGTCGAACGAGACCACCAGCAACCCAACGCCGGACCAAACAGAAGGCCGGAAGAACAAGCACAGGAAACCACCAAAACGGAAACCTGAGGAAGCAGAGAAGCAGAGGGCCAAGCAGCAGCAGAACCCGCACACCCAGGAGCCAGGAGGGAGAGCACGACAAGGAGGCCCAGCCAGAGGCCACGCAGAACTAGAAGGAAGCCCGCAGACCAGGAGCAACAGGAGGCAACCCTGGAGGAGCCAACCCAGAAGCACCGAACACCCGGACCCACACAGGGCCGGACAAGGGACCCGCAGCCCAGGAAAAAAGAAGAGGGCGGTCAGCCAGACAGGAGCAACGGGGAACCGAAGCCCAACAGCACCCAACCGAACCCCAGGAACCAGGCAGAAACACGGACACCCAACCAGAGGCGAACCAAGCCCAGGAAAAAAGCGCCGGCAGGATCAGGCCCAGAAGGACCCAACAGAACACGACACGAAACCATGAGAGCACCCCGCCAGGATCCACTGAGAGAGCACAGGCAAAGATACACGTCCGAAAAAAGGCGACCACCAGATGCCCAAAACCAGCAGAAACCGGAAACCCCAGCATACCAAAAGAGGGGAAATCAGAGCCAAGTCAAGGACACAGCACCAGCGAAAGAGAGCCAGGCCCCAAACAAACCAGGCACGAACGCCAGAGAGCCAAAACGCGAACCGCCACTGGAAACACACCCCAGGGGGGACGCAAAAGGAAAGGGAGAACAGGACCCAACCCAATCCGTCGGAGAAGCCGACCGCCACAGGCACCCCCAGGTAGCCACAAGCAGGAAAAAACCTGTCCCGACCAAGCGGAACCACAGAGACCAGGCGAGAGCAGGACCACCACAGGAAATAGGAGGGGCGACCAGGACCCACCTAAAGAAGCCAAATACAAGCCCAGAAAACCAGCAGGAGCGCCGCCGTAGCAGGGGAACACAAGGCCACACCAAGGAACCCCAGAACCAGGAACAGCCATTGCCAGAGCCAGGAGCAACCAAAAAACAATAGCACCCAGCACGGAAGATGCGAGAAACAGAAGACAGCACGCAGACATCCCCCCACAAAGGAACCCAAGCACACAGGAGCGCCCGGAATACAAACCGGAAGCCCCAGAAGGTGCAAGGAGAACACAACAGCAGCAAAAAGGAGGCAGCAACAGTAAAAGAAGCACCCCAGCACATGGCAACACCGAACACCAGGGAGGGCAGACCCCAGAAAGGAAGGGGACACCGCACCCCAGCGGACAGAGCGAGCAACCCCGAAGAGAGGCAGAAAGAACCCACGGCACAGCCAAACACGGCCTACAACCAGCTGAACCGGACGGCATCAGAGGAACAGAGCCAGCCGCACAGGCAAGGACCCCCGGGGAGGGAATCCAACCTAGGAACCCAGCCCACTCCAGGCCAGACCACAGCACGGGTCCCAATAACACCCAGCAGCAGGACTGCGCAGAAAAAGCCAAAAAACAGACAGACCCGGCAGGACCAAGAGAGCAAGAGAGGGTAAGCCCAAGCGGACAAGAGAGGACCATGAACCCCAGACACACGACCCAGGGAGGCCACGTCCCACAGAGGCAAAGCGGCAGCTAGCAAGAAAGACCACAGATACCCAGTGGAGCAACACAGAAGCCCCGGAGGGAAAAGCGTCAAGGGGACAAGGCGGCACAGACCTGCTGCAAGCGACAGCGGATGCGCAGCGCGAGCCCCGGCAGCCAGGGAGCAGGAGGCCGCAGAGGCAGAGAGCCAAACCGGCGACTGGGCCCCCGCAAGAGAGACAAGGCCATAAAAGACAGCCCACACGGCGAACCAAAACACCGGCATCACCGCACACCCCAGCACACCATCCCAGCCACCCGGAACACCCAGGAAGCCAAGGACGAGGAACAGCCCAACCAGGCAAGAACCCCAGCCCCGCAGACCACACACGAGGGCAGAAGCGGGGACGCAGAGCAGCAGCAGAGAGCAAGCAGCACAAGCAGGATGCCCCAGATACAAACCCCGGCAACACCAGGAGCCACCGCCACCCAAACAGGCCAAGGTCAACCCGTCAAAAACGGAACAGGAATGGGAGGACCGCCACCACACACAAAACAGAGGCGCCACAGGAGCAGGGGGAAAGGAGCAACCAGCAGCGCAGGATGAGCAGGAAGCGCCCAAAGACAGAGGCGCCCAGCGGCCAACAGCCCCTGAAAGAAAGGGCCAAACAGCAGCCCCAGTGCACAACTAACAGAACCAACGAAAGCACCACGGGAACGGAACCCCAACATACACCGGGGACAGGACAGAGTGGGGCGGACACCATCTCTACGTCGCACCACGCAAACACCCGAAGTGCAGCAGAGAACCGTAAGTCACACAGCCACAGAATGGGAACCCGACGCGAAGGCACCGGAGCGCCCCACAAGAACACCAGGGACGGCACACAAGGACACATACAAGTGCGCAAGGCGCAGGGAGACCAGGCGAACAGCGCAGAAACGCAGGATGCCGAGCCCATGTCAGGCTCCAACCCGGACCCCAGCCACAAAAGAGGCAGCCCACGCGGCAAGGCAGCATCCACAACGGGGAGGAAACCAGCACACGCAGAGGCAGCAGCCAGAAGGAGCGTCACACCGCCGCAGGCACAAACTCCGGCGAGGACGCGGAGAGAACGAGCGCAAAGAATATGAAAATTGAAGATCCCCCCTCTTCCAGAAACTACCAGTAACCACATGAACAGACAGAGTGGAAGCCATTACGGAATCGAACCAACATTCCTTTTCTTTTGGAATACAGCTGGGACAAAGGAAATTGGCAGTCTGAGAAAACTCGCATAACAGAAAATACGGAGAAAGATGTCCTTCCAGAAATACAATAAGCCCTGAAGAAGACCTTACCCAGAAGTCGCAGGTCCACACACAACAGGTCGAAACGCGTTGGCAATATATAAGCAGAGAACCAGAACATACCGGGAAAGGCTACAAAGTGTCCTTGTTCCCCCAGAACAGGAAATATAACAAATTTAAGGTTCCCTCATAACAGTATCTAAACAAGTGTTTCTGACCCTGCTTAGGACCAAAAGGATTAAGAAGTTTGAGGACGGAGGAGGAGCCAAGATGGCGGACGGACAGGACGTCTGAGCTCCCGGCTCCGCAGCCCGTTTGCTGTTTACATGATATCCTGATCTTTAATCCTGCCTACGGCGCGAGCAAATGTAACCACGAATACGCTGATACTTTCCGCATTCCTCCGATGTCCCCGCCGGCTTTTTTGGTCGAGGATTCATAGAGTTTGCCGACTTTGGACTTTGCCCACGCACTCTGGCCCGACCACCGCCACCGGACACCGCTTATCACGTACGGTGAGACGACCTGGGGCTGGACCGGCGCCTGGGGAAATGTGACCGGAGGTGGAGTGGGCGGCTTGGCGGAGCCTTCTTCGCGACGGAGAGAATTCCTGTATGATTGGGTCCGGGCTGGCGACCCTTCCTTTGTCCTGCTACCAGCGGTCAGAGCGGTATCCGTTTTAGAGCGCCCACCACCCGCATTGCAATACAGCCGTGGGCTCTCCCATCGTGTGAGCCCCGTATAGCGAGCAGTAACTCTTCTTGCCTTAACTACTATTCCTCCGTCCTATGGAGTCGCCCTCACCCCTCCGATGTGGGCTAACTGCAAAAATGGTGGCGGTGCCGGTCTACCTCGCCGGAACGACGGAAGCCTCCATATCCCTGACGCAAGCTTCCCTGCCTACTGTCGAGCTGGAGGGTGTCCCGGTGGCGCCTTTACATACTGCCGACATGCTGAAGCGGGGAGCAGACCTGACCTATGGTGATATCCTTCTAGCCCTGGAAGACTTGAGGGCGACATGGTGCCAAAACACTCGAGAACTGGAGCGGAAGATCGATGCCGCTATGCCATCCAGGGACCTACTGCGGTTGTCTGACCCCCCAATGCCTCTCATTCCCTTCGAGGCGGATACAATGTGGCGACAGGGGGATACTGTGGAACGTCCTCTCCCTGGCTACAGTGTCGAGTGTTCTTTTAATGACAAAGTTGCAGATACAAAGCTCCCTTCCACTCTACAGGCTGAGACTCTGCCTCTGCAAGTGTTGCCACGGCTTCCTCAACATCGCCGGAGTGTGTGCCGTTCTGTGGGGAAAACTGTGTTGGTCACTATCGATGTGGTGATGGTCTATGATTGGGAACTCTCGCTTCCTCTCCCTCTGCGTCTTCTATGCCGGGAGCGGCCATCTTGCTCCTTTGTTCTGCCTGAGGTACACTCCCAGCGGTGGCCATGCTTGGTGGGGTCTCAGCGTTCTGGCCAGGGCTGATGTTGCCTCCCTTGATGATCCGGCCTGACCGCCTGGCATGACCCGGACTAGAATATTTGTCTATGTATCTGCTGTGCCGCATGTGTGTAATTTGCTATTGTTGATTGCGGGGGTGGATTTGTGGGGCCACTTAGGATCGGGCCAGGGCTGGGCGATTCCCTTTAGTTTGCTGTACGTATTGGCGGGCGGGGACTAGGACGGGACTGCTAATTATCTGATTTATTCGCACATTTGGAATGGAGTCTCCCCACCTGCTGCTTTGCTTGCTACTTCAGTTGTGCTGATGATATTCAGGGTGGGGGATGCTTATGGGGCTGTGGTGACCGGGAGTATGTAAAATTTCCTCCTCCTGCCTTCTCTGGGAGTCGGAGACTGGGATGTTCTTTCCCACTCTCCAGACTCTCTTTCCTACTTGGGGTTCATTTGGGGCGACAGGCATGCCTATTGGGGGGGGGTGGGCCGTGGCCTTCCGCTGGTATGCAGGGTGGGGGGATGGGATGTGTTCTATGTCTTTTCTTCGTCTCTATGGCCCTCTTTCTCTTTCTTTCTCTCTTCTTCTTCGGTTTCTTTCTCTTTTATGTTTCTTTGTTTCTTCGGGGTCGGGGTTCAGTGTTAGTAGGGAGTTTATTGTGTTCTATCATTCTGTGGTATAGTGTTTGCTCTTAGTTCCTGGATGGTGGCCACCTGTTTCCTTACAAATGCCTTCCTATATAACGCCTCCTTCTGGGTGCTCCGTGAACGGTGATGTCTCTCCTGGTCAGTGATCAGCTTCGACTCTTTTCGTAGTTCACTACATTGTACTCGACAAAATCATAAAATTAAACCTTTTCTTATCCTGACTTTATTGTTCTATGTTCTACAATGTCATAGCGGCCGGCCCCTAGGGGTTGTAGGCAGACGCTGTGTATTGTGCATTTACCGAAATAAAGGTTTTAAAAAAAAAAAAAAAAAAAAGAAGTTTGAGGACCAATCTAGTTAAGGTCCCTTAGGTGAAAACAGTTGGACATTTATGTACTGTAATGTGAAGGAAACACAAACCAGTGGAGATTTAATTTGCACAAACGTCACACCATTTGTTTTATGTTTATGTCTTTGTCAAAATGTGTAAATAATATGTACAGGATAATTGTGTGAATTATGTAAGATACAAGAAAAAAGTCTAATGATGAAGAGCTTACTCTGTTCAAATTATATGTAAAAAAAGAAAAATAAGGTTGATACTTTCAGTCAATAAAAAGGACTGAAAGCTAAAATAACGTTGTGATTTATGGGCTCAGAGGCATGCACATGTGTATATAGCAGGCACAAACTCCGGCAGCAGAAGAAGCACTCGGACACAGAGCAGGCAAACGGGCAGGAAGGAGGAGCAAGGAGCCACGCACCCCAACACCCCCAAGCAGTCAAGCGCCAGCGAAGAGTAAAGCACCAGGACAGCGCCAGCATAAAGGGAATCCATGGGCGCGCCGGTCGGGATGTAGCTCAGTGGCAGAGCGCATGCTTCGCAAGCATGAGGTCCCGGGTTCACACCCCGGAATCCCCAGGAGCCCCCGCCGACCATCACGGACCTGAAAGAAAGAAGGAGCACCAACGCATAGCGAATAACAACAAAACCGCAATGCGGGACTCACCCAGGACAGGGGCCGGACACCACCAGCAGCAAGGCCCCCACCCCAACAGTAAAGGGAATCCATGGGCGCGCCGGTCGGGATGTAGCTCAGCGGCAGAGCGCATGCTTCGCAAGCATGAGGTCCCGGGTTCAAACACCGGCATCCCCAGGAGCCTCCGCCGACCATCACGGGTCTGAAAGAAAGAAAGAGCCCCAACGCATAGCGAAGAACAAAAAAACCGCAATGCGGGACTCACCCAGGGCAGGGGCCGGACACCACCAGCAGCAAGGCCCCCACCCCAACAGCGGGAAGGTACGGCACACAGGAAACGCGGCATGTCTCCCAAACGCCCAGCTTCAGGAAGACGTGCACGCGACCCGGAAGTACCCGGGAGCGCACTAGCCGCAAAGGTCCCGCAGGAGCCAGGCAGCACACCGGCCACCACCGTCACGACCCCCAGCAAGCCCGGCAGGCCAGGGGACGGACCAGGAACGCCCCCCCCGCCCGCACAGCCAGGCAGCCGGGCGGGGGGAGGAAGAAAGGAACGCCACACCAGTCTAGCAGGAGCAGCAGAACAGCACACAACGTCCATTCTGTCGACAGACAGAAAAAAAGAACAGACGGGATGCTGGGTAAGTACTGCTTATGTAATCCCGGTGGGAGGGGCAGTATTAGGGTCCCAGCATGCCTTCTGCTCTTTTTTTCTGTCGGGAGATAGTTATCTCCAATATGTTAATGAAGGGGAGGAGGACATAAGGGACCGAGAAAAAAACATCTGAATATGGGTGTGGGATAGGGGGCAATCATGTGTTACCATTGGGAAAAAGGCTGCATAATGCCACTTGCATTACTGCATGCATGTTGGTGAAATGAAATCCAAGAGTCGGTTAAGGGTTTACCCACTTTAAAGACCAGCTCAGAGCTGATTTTAGGTTGAAATTGACATCCATTTTGCTTCGTATTGTCTTGCGTAACGGGCTCTGCTGGTAGAGCATGAACTGCTGGTTGTAATGTTTCTGCAGCTGTAATTAGGCAGAGTGGATTTGGCCCATTGGTTGAAACTTCTCATCTAGTGGCTGGTATCAGTATCATACTTTTCTCAGTGAGGTCAACAGTGTCTCGGGTAGTGTGCTACATTACACTGGTATTTGTCCTTTGTTCTCAGAGAACAATTGGGACAGTGGAACTGTAATAATGGGTGACTATTCTACAAAGTATAATTAAGATCTTTGACGTAAGGGCGAACGTCTGTGTGTGAGTTTGTGATTGACAGATGTCATTCTCTGCCACTATCCAGCCACCAGCCTTCATCTTCGCGCACTCTTCTGTTCGGAATCCTCCATTTTTTTATGTAGCTGAGCAAGTAACCTGCACAGTGAAATAATAGAGATCGCTTGCATCCCCGAGCACCACAAGTAGATTTAACCAACAGGAGATAAAAATAGTTTACAATTTGACACTACTTGTGAATTAATTTACATCAAATCAAGCCCAGTCCTGCTTCAGTTGATGAAGCAGTGCAGCATACCCTGAGGTATTGGTGATTCCCTCCATAGTCAGTTACATTGATGGTTCGTATTTCCAAGACCTAAACTACCCTTTGCATTACCCTCATTCAAGCATTCATTCAGCTGACCCAAGAAGCCAAGACTCTTTCATAACCTTTCAATTGTTAGTGAATTTTCCCTCCCTGTTTCAGTGAGGGACAAAGCAACTACCCTTCTAACTCTAACCTGCCTCCAGGTATGTCATCTCAGGCCGGTTATATCAGTAACAAGCATTGGCATAGCCAATAGGTCTCGCCTTTGGGACCTTACAAGTGTCTAGCCATGCAACAGTTGCATAACTAAATACTTATAAGGTCCCAAAAGCGAGACCTATTGGCTATGCAAAGCAGCCGTGCGGCCGCGAAAGTGAAAGTGATTGCGATCACGATCAAACCGAAAGTAATCGCGGTAAAGCGCAGCGCACGCGCCCGCGCACATGCACTGTAGCTCTAGGCTGGCCTGGTAGCACTTTTTGGAGCCCTCTCAATAAGTCTCGTTAGACCAGCGGATGCGCTGGGTCAGGCAAGACCTAAAAACTGATCAAAGGCCCCATGTGGAACCAGAGTGCACCACACAAACAGCCTGAAAGCTATATGACTGACAGCTAGGGTGCGTGCATGCGTGTAACGTAAGATTTGGAGGGAATGCCTTCTCACCCAGAGGAGGCTACACCAGACACCTGCTGACAGAATCTAGACCTTCTACCACTCACGATGCTCTTCACAACACAGGTGTGTCTGAGACCCTTGTTGGTGTAGCACACATTGCCCACTTAATGATTCCGCTCTTGTGGACAGCTCTGCTCTATCTCGACACAGCACAGAGTCCCTTAAACTTGGTTCTTCAGGTCTTCTCTCCAGGTGAAGAGTGCTAGAATAGCACAGCCCAGACAGACCGAGGATCAGAGGTTCAAAGAAGAGCTCGGTGTACCAAGTCTAGTCTCTCCTTGACATTCCTACTCCTCTTGAAACCCCCAGGACATCAAACCTGCAGAGGGTTACCTATTTGGGTCTCTGTGGAAAGTCTGTCTGAATTTTTCAGTCTCTCTAGATCACTGCCTCACTTTCTTCACTGATGTAGCGCCCTCCTGCATCAAACACTCTCATCAATACAGATCACACCACATCTCCAGTCAGTCTCTCAAACCAGTTTTCCTACTGTTGCCTCCTGCTGCAGGGGAGAACTGAGCCTAGCTCCAGATACAGGCTCCAACAGGCACCGCGCCACCAGCTGTGGACAGTGGATCACCTCTTATGCTGCTCATATTCAAACACATCCCAGGAACAGGGTGTGTAGCACAACATGCCGATACACTGAAGCTCCGCATCAAACTTCTGCTACGCTTCAAGGAGGGAATTATAAATGCAGATTAATGGTACTTCCAGTTCCAGGGTTAAAGCTCTCCTAGCCCTTCACATGCCAGGGTGAAATTGCCATTCAGTCTGTGTGAGATGGAGTAATATGTCATATTCAATACATTTGAATCAAGTTTATCAAAGTGTGGCACAAAATATTCTCAAATATTGGTGGTAGGTAAGCTTTTTTTCCTCAAATATATTTATTTTTATTGACCCTACTAAAAGAAGAGGGCTATCCTATAATAACAAGTACACATTTGTCCAGTACCGAAGATAATATTTTGAGGCATGTAAATTAGTTAACTGTATAAAAATCAATGCAGTGGTCGGAATAAATTATTTGGGAGTAATCAATTTTCAGGCATCTATTTTTCTTTTGCACCTAATTTCTATAATGGCCAATACTGGTTGTTATAATAGCTGACAAGGGTTAATCATTTGCGAAAACAAATGTAATCACATATTTAATGGACCCTTGGTGATGCCTGAAGTGCTTGAGGGACTGTTCATTTCTAAACAATGACGCACTTTATTTTTAGGTCTAGCTTGGTGGAGTAGCAGTCTCCAAACCTATTGTTACCAATTCTTTAAAATACAGAGAAAGGCCTTGACATTGATCAGCATTCTGTTCATCAATTGTTCTTTTTACATTTGATTATAAGTTAGTCTGAATTTTCCAACCCCTGAGTAAGCCTCTGTTTGCACAGGGATCAGAATTCTGAGTTGGGTGTTATTTACCACATCCGGTAATTACTAGGTGTGTTACATATCTCACCCTTAGTTAAATTTCGACAGACCAAACCTGTCAGAATCTAACAGGGGAAAAGTCATATTAGAAATTTACACTACGAAGGGTCAGAGCTTTGCAGATCCAGCACTAAACGTTCATATTAGTGTGAGCCTATCTTATTTCAGTCCCTGTGTGTTGGATCTGGGATGTGACCCATATGCATCCCACAAGGTGATTATGAATCACCACTTCACAGAAAAAACAAAAGTGACCCCGCACCGGAGCATAAAAAATATATATATCTCTCTATAGTATTTCTAGATATCCTAGTGTGTCATATAACAAAGAACATGGTATTTCAATAAATAGCTTCCCAGAAAAACAATTGCGATTGTCTAACTTGTTTTTCAGGGAAGCTATTTATTGAAATACCATGCTCTTTGTTATATGACACACTAGGATAGCTAGAAATACTATAGAGAGATATATATTTTTTTGTGCTCGGGTGCGGGGTCACTTTTGTTTTTTTCTTAAAAGTCATATTAGGGTCTGTTTATCGCACCCATTAAGTAATGTATCCCAGAGTATCGTTATTCATCAGTTGCGATAAACAGCACCTTCATTCTGACAAATGTGAAATAAGGGCCAAAGTGGGATTTGGCTCCACCCAGATGAGTTGTGCTAATTTACCACATGCTATGAGCTGTCTGGTGTAACATTCCGCCTCATATGGAGTAGTGCATTGCACTACATTCTGGAACTATTTGACATCTCCTAGATGCAAAATATCAGAAATCAATCTTTGTTTTTTTACACTGTGTAGTATCTTGTATATGTATTTATACTTCTCCCCTGTTGCTTTGGCCCCTGTTGCTTTGGCCCCAGCTGCTCAGCCAGTGTGAATGTGTTACGTGGACGTTGAAGTGGTGATGAAGGAATGAAATGTTTAGGTGCCTGAGAGGGGTAGTGGACAGTTGGAGCATGGGCTGAGCAGCAGTCAGGCTGCTCATCATGGTTTTAGCAACCTGCAATTAAGACTAAATAAATCATCTTAAACTGCACTTTGGCTACTGACCTTCTTTATCCCATTACCTCAGTTTACATTTCAGACCCCTACATGAGGGATGTCTAAATGGGTGGTAGACCCATTTCCAAAGTTTACGTTAGTGGCCCTTACATGAGAGATGTCTAAAGGGGTGCCAGTTCTATTTCTTTAGTTTACGTTACAGACCCTTACATGAGGGATGTCTAAATGGATGGCAGTTTACATTAATGGCCCTTGCATGAGGGATGTATATGGGTGGTGGTCACCCATATCTACACGGTTGGTTACATGGCCTTTCTGAGGGATGTCTAGATGGGTTGATAGTCATCCATCATTATGCGTTACGTTTCATATCCTTACATGAGGGATGACTGGACGGTGTGTAAGTCACCCTGTGCTACATGTTTCGTTTGCTGCCCTTACATGAGGAGTGGCTGTATGGGTGGGAGTCACTCATTTCTACAGTGTTTGCCACATATCCTTACTTGAAGGATGTTTTTGGGGCGTGAATGTCACCTGTTGCTACATGTTACTCTACTTGCCCTTGTTTGGGGGCTTTTGGTCAGGGGAACTTCTTCATTACTTCTATGTTTTGACGTGTTTTCGTTGAATTGGTATTCATATTACAGTTTTTTTTTGTGTGTGTGTAACTCGTTCCCACTGATAACTCTTGTTGTGCTCTGTTGTGCCACCTCTTATGCTTGTCTGGCCAGTTGCTGTGGTTGGTGGTGATAATAGGTGTGATTGTGTAATTATCTTGTATGCTGATGTGGGGCTGATACGGTTCTTCCTTTGTCTACTGCCTAGCAACGTGTGGTATTAAAGAAAATGTGGTTTATTCTGTTATATTTTATACATTTTATTAAGGGGGAGGATGTGTGATATCTTGTATATTTATCTATGCATCTTCAAGCTTTCTTTTTCTTAATGCTTCATTATGGTTCTTCAGGTTAATGCTTGATTCCAAATGGCATTTGTGTATTTTGATGTCATTTCTCTTTTCATGTTTCCTCTTGTCAATACTTTATTTCATTTACCATTTAATTTGTTTTGTGTTATATAAAGGGGGAGGATGTGTAGTATCTTGTATATGTATTTATGCTTCTCCCCTGTTGCTTTGGCCCAAGCTGCTCAGCCAGTGTGAATGTGCTGCGTGGAATGCTGGAGTGGTGATGATGAATGGAATGTTTGGGTGCCTGTGAGGGGTAGTGGACAGTGGGAGTATGGGCTGAGCAGCAGGCAGGCTGCTCCTGGTGGGGCTGCTCTACATGGTTTTAGCAACCTGCAACTAAGACTAAATAAATCATCTTTATCTACACTTCAGCTACCTGACCTTCTTTAGCACACACTGCTGCAGGCGTTTTGAAATGTTTCAGTAAATGCTCCAAATACAAGAGAGATTTATTGGCTTTGCTAATGCTTGTTTGTATTTAACTGATAGATGGCAAAGGAGATGCTGATATACCATGACATCGACTTCCTCCATTCTTTGTGCACTTGCAGCAGTCGCAGTATCCTTTCAGAAAGCAGGATCCTGCTGACACCTAAATGGCTTCACTCATTTGAAGTAGCCATTTTGTTAAGAGAGCGATCAGAAAAAGAAGCATTTGAATTCAGCTCACCGCTTCATATGTTAATCATGGCAATGGGTTTACTGAAAGACTACAGTGCGAAAGATATTCAGTGGAGAGCTCGCAAGTTAGAGTGCCTGATTGAATGCTCAAACGATTATTCAGCAGTAAATACAAAATAGAATTATCATTACTGAATTTTTATATCTATCGCCTTCCCACTGTGTTTGAGCTATACAGCTCTGCTAGAGGGCTGCTACAAAATTTGGGATTTTCAAAGGTGCACAAATTATCACTAATGAAGCTAATAGGGAAAATTTTATTTTTTGCGCTGAAGGATAAGCAACTCCGGTGCCTTGAGACCCTCACGGCTGATTTACAGTGCTTTATAAATCCTTGACTGATTGGCTGATTATCAGCCCCAGAATTTGTCCACAGCCGTACACTTTGTACGACCCTTTTAGGTCGGGCCTAGCGGCAGTGCGCTTGCACTGCTCGCACTGCGAGGCAAGCAGTAGTTGAGTATGGTGTAGAAGCCTCGCCTTCTCTCCGCCCATATTTTTGATTGACTGGTGTCATTGTCCTTGGTAAATGCTGGCTTCCGATTGATAATGAGGCTTGTTAGTACCTCCTTGTTACCGCCCTGTCGCCATTTGTTACCTCCCATGAGGACTGGATCTTTTACTTGTGGCGTTACACGGTCTCCTTCATAAGTCGGTGAGCACTATGTTTTTTTATTTGCAGCACGGTCCGCTTTCATTTTAGAGGCTGCGCTTGTCTATTTAATTAATTTTCCACTTGTTTATTTAACTAATTTGCTGTGGGGGCCGAAAGGGAGCGTTTCTACTCACTAATCTAACAAGCCTTTGCAATGCAATAAGTCTCGCATTTATGCGAGTTTGAGCTATTGACATTGCAAATAACAATGCCTTTTATTTTTGTTTTCGTTTTTAAAGTATAAATAAAAGGCATTGTCATTTACAATGCCAATAGCTTAAACTTGCGTAAATGCGAGACCTATTGCATTGCAAATGCTTGTTTAACCAGCAGAAGAGCTATTTCCTCTTTATTCTGCTGTAATGTCCCTGTACCCCTGGATATTGGTCTGCGGTCGACTAAAACCTATTGAAGTGATCTTCCTTTAAGGCTGACCATGCCATGTCTCCCTCACTACGTACTACTGACTGTTTGGTATAACATTCATCTCTTAACGATTGAGTACACTTAAGCACATTCAGTTATTTGTCTCCTGTGTGCATTATGTATAGAAAGCAATCTTTTTTTTCTACTATTTTACTCAGCTTTAGGAAAGTCATGATGTCTGGTTTTAACATGCTAAACTGCTCTATCCCTACAACACTTAGAAACTGCATTTGTACATGGCCGTGTTTGTGTGTGTTAGCATGTTAAAGTCAGCAGCAGTTGTTTATAGAGTGGCTTGTATCACAGACGCTGCTGCTCTATATTTTAGATAATTGTTACTATTGCCCAAATCTATTGCATTCACTCAAAATATCTCAGCAGTGACTGCTAACATCACCCGACTAGTTGTGTGCGTAATTTGCATTAATTCGTTTTTGAGTAATTACATTAAGTTTTGGGAAAATTACGCATTACACATAAAATACAAATTCTTCATTCAGTGCTATATTTGGGACATGAGAAAACGTTTTGTGGTAAAAATATAGCACAAAACACAAGTGGAAGGAGTAACAGCCGCTTGTACTCTGGCTATTTGCATTATTCCTGAGTGCTATCTGTAAACGGTTGCAAAGAAAGGTGCATAATATACGGTTCATGGTGTAGTCATGGTGTAATGGCGGAATTTTGTGTGATAAGAGTAACGTAAAATTACATGAATTATGCTGCAGTAATTTAAATTGCTCCCAAGCCTACACTATAGCCTTATATCCCGCTGCCTAGGACTATACCCATTGGTAAAAGCCCTGAACCCGAGTTATAACGAGGGTGAGGACCTTTAACAACCTGTATTGCCTGAGGCGGAATGGCTACAAGGCTATAGTGTAGGCTTGGGGCAAAGCCAATAGACCTCACCTATACAAGAGATGCTGGCTTTGCCAATGTGTTTTAGTCAAGTTGTACACCAGCGTGGCTGCTGTTCAGCATGACTAACAGTTGGTGGTGTAGAGGAGAGTGGTGTGGAGTGTCACAAAGTGGAATGGCAAAGAGTGGAGTTGATTGATGTAGAGTAGTGTGGCATAGAGTGTTGTGTGTTGGCGTGGCATAGAGTGGAGTCGCATAGAGTGACATATAGTAGAGTGGACTGGTGTAGAGTGCATTAGCGTAGAGTGTTGAAGAGTACTGTGACGTAGAGTGCAGCTGCATAAAATTCAGTGGCGTACAATGCAGCGTCGTAGAATGCAGTGGCGCAAATTAAAGTGTTGCAGAGTAGACTGTCGTGACATAAAGTGAAGTGGTGCGGAGTGCAGTTGTACAGAGTAGAGTGGAGTGGCATAGAGGGAGTGGTGCAGAGTAGAGTGGCATAGAGTGATGCATAGTAGAATATAGTGCCACAGAGTGCAGTGGCACAGAGTGGAGTGATGCAGAGTAGAGTGGCGTAGAGTGCATTGGCTTAGAATGCAGTAGTAGAGTACAGTGGCATAGAGGTCAGTATCATAGAGTGCAGTGTTGCAGAGTGGAGTGTCGTAGAGTGCTGTGGAGTAGAATGGCACATAGTGCATTGGTATAGAGAAAAGTGTTGTAGAGGAGAGTGGTGTAGAGTGGCATTGAGTACAGAGTAGAGTGCAGTGGCATAAAGTAGAGTGGTGAAAAGCAGATTAAAGTGCAGTGGTGTAGAGTGGCATACAGTGGAGTGGTGTAGAATAAAGTGGACTGGAGTACAGTGCATTGGCTTAGAGTGTTGCAGCACATGGTGGTGTAAAGCGCAGTGGCAAAGAATTCAGTGGCGTACAATGTAGCGTTGTAGATTACAGTGGTGCATAGAAGAGTACACCGATGTAGAGTGCAGTGGTGTGGAGTGGTGCAGAGTGGACTGGTGCAGAGTAGATTGGCATAGAGTTCAGTAGTGTAGAATACAGTGGCATAGAGTGCAGTGGTACATAGTAGACTACAGTGGCATAGAGCGCAGTGCAGTGCAGTGGCGTAGAGTGGTGCAGAGTAGAGTGGCGCAGAGTGCAGTGGCATAGAGTAGAGTGGCGTAGAGTACAGTGGGATAAAGTAGATTGTTTCAGGGTAGAATAAAGTGGCGTAGAGTGGAGAGGTTCAGGGTAGAGTGAATTGGTGTAGAGTGCAATGAGGCAGGGTGGAGTGCAGTGGCTTAGAACAGAGTGGCATAGAGTAGTGGCATAAAGTAGTGTAGAGTGCAGTGGTGCAGAGTAGACTGGAGTGGCATACAGTGAATTGCAGGCAGGGACGTAGAGTGGGATGATGCACAGTAGAGTTCATTGGTGTGAAGTGTATTGGCATAGAGTGCAGTAACGTAGAGTGCTATGTTGCAGAGTGGTGTAGAGTGGAATGGCTTAGAGTGGAGCTGTGCAGAGTAGAGTGGTGTGCAGTGGCTAAGACAAGATTGGTGTAGAGTGCAGTGGCAAAGAGTGCAGTGGTGTAAAGTAGAGGGGCATAGAGCGCATTGGCATAAAGTGGAGTGGTGTAGAGTAGATCAGCATAGAGTGCAGTGGTGTAGAGTGGCGTAGAGTGGAGTAGAGAGCAGTGGCACAGAATGCAGTGGTGTGGTGCAGAGTAGGGTGCCGTGCAGTGGTGCAGAGGAGAGTGGAGTGGCGTAGAGTGGAGTATGCACGGTGTGGTAGCACACTGCCATTACAGACAATACATTTTGAATTGAAAGAACTATTACATTTGCACAGGCAAACAGTTTTACTAATAAAACTGTACAGCGCGCAAACATTGTGTAGAAAGGGCATCATCTAGTGTATTGATTTATTTTGATCATATTAAAATATATGTTTCCCGCACACTTCAGAATTAACAAATGTGATTCTTTTGTGCTTTGCTAATTCTGAAATACACTAAAAAACTGGCACAATTAATGTAAATGTTGTTGTGTGCTATAAAAAAATTCCTTTCCTCTACTCCCAGTGTCCAGCAAGATTGTCACATAAAACCTCTCACTTTGAAGTCAGAGAAAGAAAAGTAAATAGTAAGCTTGCTGGGAAGACAGAGCCTGACATTTGACCTCGGTCTTTGAAAGCACAGCAAATGTGACAAGATAAGAACAAGATGTACAGGTTTGTTTATAGAAAGGAGCACTGGTGGAAGAATACCGGGAGAGGTAGTGTGAAAAGGTTTGCTCTTTTGGAGGGACGAACTGAACGTGGACAGCCCAAAACAAATAAAGCCAGCAAATAGCATTACAGAAAATGTGAGTTACACACCACAAAGCCAATGGTAAGCAACGGGAGGAATGCATTCCCAGGGAAGCTTTCTGAATGTCAAGATGTCTTTAGCAAACCAGACAGCGCTTAGACCTACAAAAAGACACCCACATCCTGGTAGAAAACTCCCAGCTTGTCAAGTCAGTTTCTCTTTATTTTACAAAAAAGTGCGCTTTCGGAATTTTTGTTAAACCCAAAAAAAAGTTTGCTAAGCGACCGCAAGAAACTTGACAGTTGTTTAGCAAACTTTGAAGCCTTTAGAGGTGTCTCTTCTGAAGGTAGAGGGCGCCGCTGGGCAGGAACAGAGATCTCAATACACCGGGCAGCAATCTGCCTGGACAGCGGTGTCATTACCTGCTTCCCTGTCGAGAGCCAAGCCATCTACCCAACTCTAAATTGTCCCAAGTCCCCCCAGTGAGTGCATTTGCTCATCGCCTGAGCAACTTGAGCACTGGCAGGCAGCTGAGACTTCAGTATAGTAAGTTGGATGACTGCAACCCACAGGCATTCTCGAGGTGATGCGTTTGATGATGGGAGGACTGGAAGGCACGCTACCCGTTTCTGCGAGTAAAAGTCAAGTGGGAGAGCGGGTGTGTGAAGATGCATAGCATGGCGACTTGCAACTCCACATATTTCTATTTTAAACGGTGAGTAGTTATGCAAAGTGCATTGCTACCATTAGATGAAAACAAAAACGAGGGGCAGTGTTAGCTGATCTTTGCTGCAGCGGGAAACTCCTCTCTGCTGCATGGGGCCACTCAAAAGGAATAGGAATTGGAGCTGGTCTGCTGCCATCTTCCCCATCTAATGCTCAGAGCCCTCTGCCCGTTGGCAGCCCAGCCAGTCCATCTACCTGCCCGCCTTGGCCTGGTTTGCCAATACCCTGCCTGCCTGACTGCCAAGCCATCTGCTCCCTTCTGGGCCACACTCGAAACAGTTTGCCTTGCCCAGCGCCTTCCCATGTTCATGGGAGTGTGTGGGAATGTGTAACCTGGCTCTCCATCATTTCATACTCTCAGATCCCCCGCCAAGCTGCATCCTAGAATGGGAAATGGCGGATGGGTATTCCCTAAACAAAAATTCAACTATGCTTTATGCAGCTGTTGAAAATCATGAAACTCCATCTATAAGTAAAAGAGGAAGTCTCCCCAATAATCCACTGCTGCAAAATGCAAAGCAACAGATATGCACATGTGATTAATGGTTAGCACATCCCTTACTGGAAGGTGGCCAGGGTGACAGGTAATGCAAGGATGTTCGAAGAGCGGTGGTGAGCAAAAGAGGAGAGAGTTTGGAAGGAGTAGGGTAGCAGTCCAAGAGGCAGGCAATGCAGGGACATCTTAAGGATTTTGGGGACCCTAGGCCAAGCGTATTTAGAGGGGCCCTTATTCTGAACAGCTTTGAATGTATGATCCAATATCAGCTCTCTCACGCCCTCTTTGGCCACGACACTGGCAGTGCACAGGCAAATTCGTCCAAAATCTACACGTATTTACATCTAATATTCAGGGATAGTGATGTGGGTTTTCAATATTTTAACACAGCAGCAGCTCACTAATATTACTGCAAATAATTTCAGTGACACCCTACCATTTCTCATATCTGAGATCCTCTTTTGATCTCAAAGAAACTTTTTTATGGATGTTGCATTAAACACAAACACACTTTCTCTGCAAGATGTCTGTAATAGACTCACACATCACCCCTATTAAAATAAATTAAAGGAAAACTATATTTAAAATATCTATTTAAGAATTATTAAAGGTCATCAGGGCAAGACTCTGCAGAACAGATCTGACTCTGTAAGGTGGCCCCTTGAAAGGCTGGGGCACTGCTTCAGAGCCCACTTTGCCCATGCCTTAAAACATCTCTGAGGCAGTGGAGGTCATGAGGAGGCAGCAGTAACTGCAACTTGCCACTTCACCAAAGGCTTGGCAATAGGGAGGATGGCAATGTAGTGCTGTGCAGCTGCAGTAGCAGTAAGAAGGTGCCCTCCCCCAGAGAGGACTTCACTACGGGATGCAGGCTGAGGCCAGGAGGTATAAAATGGTCCAGCATGAGGGGCTTTCTTTATCACCCTGCATTTTCCCACCTGCCCACCCAACTAAAACTGATGGATTTTTCTAGCCTAACTTGACCTATTTAGCCGTCCTTAAGTTATATGAAACAGAAAGTAGCTCTAGATAGTAGATATGGGAAGCACAAAGGATTTCTTTCAGGTCACAAGGAGTTGTTACTGCAGGACCTGAGATGGACGTGACCGCACTCTCTTATCCTTCAAGGGACACTTGGAAGCCTGAGCAACTGTGGACACTGATCTCTCTGTAAACTAAATTGCGGGAAAGGTGGGAGCCCTTTACATTTTATGGACTTGAGATTTAAATTAAAATAGTAAATATTGGTTCTCAGTGGAACTGCTCATGCTTTCTCAGGATGGGTGTCAGATGTTTTACTTGAACTCACTGCTGCCACCTGGCTCACCAGTAAGTTAATCCAACCTGTGTAATCAATAAACTTGTGACAAATATTTTCCACAACAAAAGTGTTTGTATCAGTTATCAAAGTTGCTCCTCTTAACATGATTTATATTGTGCAATAAGCCCCAGAGCTACGGTAACCAATGCTAAGCTGTCAATCTACTTGTGAGGGGTGTTGAATTCTGGGTGGGGATACAGGGTGGATACTCTTTGGAAGCCCTATGTGTTCAAAGGGAATATACTATAGTAGAAAGAGGTGGAAGACAAAACGTGGTGTGGCGGCACAGGTAAGGGCTAATAGTTCATGGGAGCAAGTGTCACACACAAAAGGCAGGCAAGCGGAATGGACGGGAAAGAGCAAGTAGAACACAGTGAACAGTTGGTTATCTTTTATTTATTGACGGTTGCTATCGTTCCATCAAGGCAGTACTTAAAAGTTCAAGTTAGGTCTTTTATGTGAAGTGTTTATTAAATGGTGGCCTAAAATGTGCATGCAAACATAGTAAACTCTCTGTAGCGACCTTGTGCTGTGTTCATACAATATGTGAAGACTTAGATTATTAGAGCATGGAAGAGTCTACATTTGTTGGGAATTGATGATCGACCACTATTTACTTTCAGTGCTCTACTAAGAGCATCACTTCCTACGCTCACAGCAAGACATTCCGTTAGGGACTTATTTCATGAGTCTCACAAAAAGCCTCCGTCTCAGTACGCACATGAGAGGTGTTGCATGATTGCATGATTTATTTTATTTATATATTTTGTAGCTTGTAAAGCGCACGGCTACCCCCAACAGAGGTGTCCCGGCGCTAGCAGCGGAGACAGAGAAGGTGAGGCCAAGTTGTCTGGTGCCACAGGAAACTAAGGAAGGTTAAAGAGCCAAGTCTTCAAGGATTTCCGGAGGTAGATTCTGAGTTGGCCTTTCTGACGTGTTCGGGCATGGAGTTCCACAGGGCCGCAGTTCTGACGGGGAAGGACCGTCCTCCTAGCCTGGCCTTTGCAAAGCGGGGAGTGGCTAGGAGTTCAAGATGATTCAACCTTAGGTTCCTTGTCTGATGGGATTTACGAAGTCTCTTCCTTAGATAGTGAGGTCCAATGTTGCTGATTGCTCTGTAGGCAAGAGTCAGTGCCTGGAATTCTGTTCTCCTTTTGACGAGCAGCCAGTGAAGACTATGTGAATGAGGGGAAATGTGATGTCGTAGCGGGATGTTTCTGATAAGCCTAGCGGCTGCATTTTGTATAGTTTGCAATTTCCTGATCAGGTAGGCTGGCAAACCCAAGTACAAACTATTTGTATAGTCCAGCTGCGACGTGATCAGCGCGTGGACTATTGTTTTCCTGCAGTCCATAGGTAGGAAATAGAGGAATCTCTGTAGAGCCCTCATTTTCCAATAACAGGACGAGGAAATATGGCTTATCTGGGTCTTGCATGAGAGGGTTGTGTTGAATTTGAACCCCAAGTTCTTGGCAGAGGAGACAGGAAGAGGGGGAGGATTAAGCTTAGAAGGCCACCAGAGGACCGATTGTGGAGGGGAAGGCTGATTGAAAACCAATAACTCCATTTTATTGGTATTCAGCCTGAGGCAATTATCAGTCATCCAGGCTGATATGTCCATGAGACACTGCTTGAAGTTTGTAAATGCAGCCTCAGAGTGATCTTTGAAGGAGAACACAAGCTGGGTATCGTCAGCGTATGAGATAACATTTACACCATGTTGCTCTACAAGTGGGGCAAGGTAGATATTAAAGAGTCGGACTGAGGGCCGAGCCCTGAGGGACTCCACAAATCAGGGGGCGAGGGGAGGAAATGTAAGGATGCATACGTATCCTCTGGGACTGGCCCTCAAGAAAAGAGCTAAACCAGGCTAAGATGGTCCCCGTCACTCCCAACTGCCTGAGCCTGTCTAAAAGGATCTTATGAGACACCGTAGCAAACGCCGCCGACAGGTCCAGCAGGACCAGCATTGCACAGCTACCCTTATCCAGGGTCTCCCGGACTGTTTCTGCTTTTTCAAGCAGCGCTGTTTCTGTGCGATATCCTGATCTAAATCCAGACTGGGAGTCATGGAACAGTTTGTTGGACTCTAGGAAATTAGATACCTGTTTCTGCACTTCTTTCTCAAGTATCTTGGCTGGTGCTGGCAGAAGGGAGATGGGTCTAAAGTTTTTCAGTACTGCTGGATCTGCATCCTCCTTCTTGAGGATTTGGTTGAACAAGTGCAGTTTTCCAGATGGACGGGTAGGTGTCTGTTTTCAGAGATGTGTTCCATAGCAGGTTTAGTGAGGGGTTGAGCAGTAGAGCAAGTACTTTGAAAAACCTAGCCGGAGAGGGATCAATTGGAGATCCGGATTTTGATTTTTCCAACTGCGTGAGGGAGGTATCCGGCTCAAAAGGCCTAAATTCCGACCATGTGTTTGCAGGGGAGAGGAAGGGCAATGGTATGCTAGGTGGTTCCATTCCAGTAAACGAAGCATAAATGTCTTGGATCTTCTCCTGAAAGAAGACCGAGAGATCTTCACAAAGAGTGGCAGAGGGGGCTATATTGCTTTTCATCGGCCCTGGTTTAATAAACTCTTGGCCCATTTTTAAAACTTCCTTAGCGGAGTTGTCTGATGATTTGATTTGATTGGCAATATGATCCCTTATGGAATTGCGTTTTAGCTTGTGGAATTGTTTTATTGCTGTTCTGTAAGTGTTTTTCGCCTCTATGTTATAGGTTTTTCGCCATATCCGCTCAAGCTTCTTGCAGCGGCTTTTTTCTAATCGGAGTTCCGGCTTAAACCAAGGGGCAGAGGGTTTATTACTGGCCAGTTTCATAACTTTCATAGGGGCTATTTTGTCAAGGGCAGAAGTAACTCAGTGGTTAAAAATTACAGCGTCGCTGTTGGGTTCTCCGGTGAATAACATGGAAGAGTTTACTAATGCCGGGCCCATTGCTTTGGGGGTGACTTTCCTCCAGTTTCTTCTAACTTTGTACTCAGGTGTCCTAACGCTGTGATTTATGGTGGTGGTTGGATTGAATGGAATGAGACTGTGATCCGACCATGTGAGGGGAATGGGATCCTCTGTTATTAGGGTTGGGATATTAGTAAAGATGAGATCCAGTATGTGGCCTGCCGCGTGTGTTGGCCTAGAAACCATTTGGTTGAGGTTCAATCCTTTAAATGTCTCAGCTAGTTGGGAGGCCAAGGGACATTGATCTTTGTCCATGTGAACATTGAAGTCACCCAGGACTATGAAGTTTACATATTTCAATGAGAGATCAGCACTCCGATCGCATAATTCCCATAGCTCAGTGGGTTTGGAAGCAGGTGGTCTGTAGATCAAAATTCCCGCAATAGAGAGAATAGGGGAGATTGTAACGTTGAATTACTTTGCTTCCATCAGGTCAGTGTGTTCGATCCTTTTGTGCGATATCTCCCAATCGTTTCTTATGATCACAGCAAGTCCACCCCCTAATCTATTGCCAACTCAGTTTTCCGTAATTATTATATAGCCCTCCGGGATGGCCATCATTATATCAGGGTTAGAGCTCTCTCTCTCAACTATGTTTCTGGAAGGAAGATGAGATCCCAGGCACTTGATTCTAGCAATAGCCAGACATCCTCCGCATGCTTGGGGAGAGATCTGCAGGTAATTAGACAGGCTTTGATTTGGACAGTTGACCTGTTACTAGCGGTCCGTAGTCCCGAAGGTGTGGCCCTTTCAAAGGCCTTACACCTTTTTCCCAGGAAATCTTTATTGAATTCTAAGGAGCAGGACATGCAGTGTAGCTCCTGTTCCAAAGAACAGGGGTCCAGGCAGGTCGGTCTAGGATAGCCTTTTGACTTTAAGGATTTGTTCCCTAGACAGCATAATTCTACTTGATGGTCGGTGTTTAAGACTGCACTGCTTGCCCTCACCCTCTTCGGTAAAATCTTGGCAGAAGACCACTCTTTCTCTGGTGGGAACACACTCCATTCCAGGCTAAAGCGTGCATCAACAGCAGCAAACTGACAAAAGCCGTACCGCTCTTCGACTAAGGGCCTACAACAATGACATCTAATGGTGGGGATAGATGGGAGGTGTCTGAATCCCACATCTAGCGCAGCTGCCTCAGAACATGGCCTTCCACCAAAGAGCATTGCTATTAGGTTCTGCAGTCCAGCTTGGACAAGTGATCAGACATGCCGAAAGACACGACAACCTTGAAGGTGCAACAGTAGACCCGGATGGTGTTTTGGTCTCCTAGCCAGTTATCTATCCGAAGCAGATCTACTGACAGAGCTTACGCATTTCCGAGGAATATTTACAAGTTCAAGTGTGTGGCCTACAAGCCTCCTACTGCCATATCTGTGATCTCTTTGTTTTATAGACTGGTGCTAATCCTAGCTGCAATGTGAGCTTAGCTTTCCCACGCACCCTTAATTTGCTCTACTTTATACTCACAAAGGTACTACATTCGTTATCTTCCAATCAATTAGGTACATATCCGCCTCGTGGCTGGTCACAGTGCAATTTCGAAACTATACATCTCCCGTAGAGTCGTCACCGCCTTTTGTTGAATATTTTATCTACCACACTTTGTTGTGTGGATTCTTCTTCACATGCTACTCCTGTGCTGGAACAAAATATTTTCTTTTTGGAATTTTGTACGCTTTATCGTTACAGGATCCAAGATATTAACTCATACCAACCTATGGCCACCTCAGAGACCAGACAAGACTATCTACCATCAGGTACTGTCCGGATGGACCAAACGCCTCCATACACTGGCCACCGTGATATTTTCATGCATATGTTTTTTTAAATGGAGACAATTTCTCAGAAACTCAAAATGGCCGAGGCTGATTTGTATGCGCTTAATCATGAACTCTGGCCCACTTTATGAAATACATGCTGGCTCGCCTCCAAAATTCATAAAATCTCTCTTCATACAGGAAAGTAAACAATCCAGCCACACCCGCAGACTAACAAAACGCTTACTACCAGGAATTTCTGCAACCGCAGATGGTCCTATTTTGCAAAACATTCCTGATAGTATATTCTGCATCACAAGTACAAACACACAAAGTCCGGTGATTTAACAAAACAATACATCTATTCATATAATTGTCAGGAGAGTCATTTTAGGATAACAAGGAAACATTAAGTCCTGTATCGCTCCTTGCAGCCTATGAAGATAGGTTTGCAATTTGACAACTCTTGTTTTAATAAGTATGTTGTTGTGTTTAAAAAAATATATATAAATGGATTTTATTGTTTTCCAAACAGAGGTTCAAATACAACAACATAAATGAGACACCACACCTGCCAACCTTGTCCAATTGTCATGTCTCATATTAATCAATCCCCCAGTCCAATCCATAATAATCCAACATTTGCCCCAGATCTTTCAGTGTTTCTATGGGCAACCACGGGCCACATAGATGGGTCTTTCCGGTTGGTTGCACCAGTCTACCCCATCCCACCATTCAACCATTGTAGGGGGTTGTGTAATGTAAAATGATGGGGCCCCCCTGCAAAATGTGATGAGGGACCTTGGCATCTCCAGATTGCACAGATATTCATTGGTCTTGGGCTTAATGGGAGCCCCTGAATGATCGGGCCCCCTGAATGATTGGGCCTCCTCCCTACGCTGCAGAGGCCTGCTTGGGAAAGCAGAGTGGTTTCCCCACATGTTCAACTATTTCTTATTCCATGTCATTGCCCCCATTTCAGGCTGAGAAGGCCCCCTCCAAAACAAGAAACCCTGGGCTGCGGGGGCCTCCGTTATGCCCCTGGGTTGTGACGAGGACCATTTCCGAGCTATGTCTCATTTGGTGACCAGCAGTGCAATCCCTATGAATACACGCTCCATTCGGGTGCCGCCAAGGTTATCTAGGAGCCCCAACAGGGTGATCCAAGGGGTGAGCACTAATGACAATCACAGGCCAGCACAGGACCAAACCACGTGGAAGAAGTCGTCCCTGTGAGTTGTGCAATAAAAGCATGTAGGCAGGGGGACAATGCCGGCCTAGTGTAGCCCTATGGGAGTCATGTAGTTGAGGTGCACGTAGTTAACTTAAACCAGGTGCAAACGTGTAGATTTGGCCAGTTTCTGGGGGGCATCCAGGTTTTCCTACAGTCTGCGTCGTCCAGTTCACACAGCCAAACCTTCTACTTCTGTTTCAATTTAGAGAAGTGATTGTGAGCATTATCGATCAAGGATCGATAAACCTGTGAGATGGCTCCCCTGCCAAGTTCCTTAGTAATTTGGCCTAAAGAGGACTAAATTCTGGAACTGTAGTGTCAAGGGGGAAATTTGCAGCGAGGACGTGTCTCAATTGTAAGTATTTGTGAAACTGAGTGCGGAAAAGCTGGAACCATTCCTGAATCTCCTAAAACGTCAATGTGTGGCTGTCTGTCCATATGTCACCCAGATGAGTGTTTCCTATCCTATTTTTAAAATCCTTCCAGTGCTGCAGTGTAATGCAGCCATATTCTCTGCCAGAGGGGGGTCATTTCTGTCAACTTCCGATCCCAGTTCATATGGCACAATGCTGCGCTCGCAGCTACAAACACCACCATAGTGATCTCTGGGAGAGAGTGGGGGATCCTACCCCATAAAAGACAGCCAAACTCCTATCAAGGCCCAGCACAGTCAGTTTGGCCCGGTATGTCAGATCGTCCCGGCCCCCACTAAGCCAGTAGTTAATGACTGTCACCTGTGAGGCTAAGTAGTGGCAGTGGAGATCCGCCGCTCCTAGGCCTCCATCATAGGTTGACAGACTGCAGTTAGCCTGTGCAATCCGGGGACGCCCACCTGCCCAGAGGAAGGTACGGATACTAAAGTTCAGCCTGCTGAACCATCGCTTAGGAAGTAGGGGTGGGAAATTCTGAAAGATATAGAGGAACCAAGGCAACACCATCATTTTAAAGAGAGCCACCCGCATCATCTGTGAAGGGAGAGGCGCCTCCATATCTGCAGGTCCTGTTTCATAGTAGTGAGACGGGGGACAAGTTAAGAGTCCACGTTCATTCTAGGAGCATAGAAACATGAATTCCTAGGAAGGGAATGGAAAGGCGTTGTGTAGGGATGGAGGTGTTCTATGAGCAGGTAGGCAAGTCGCCTATGACACCAGCAGGAACTTTGCTGTATTGATGTGGAGCCTCGAGGCATCTTCATATAAATCAAGTATTTCCAGGCCTCTCAGGCCTGAGGACTACGGATTGGATAGAATGAGGAGTATATTGTCCGCATTTAGTGCTATGCTCTCTTCGGGCCCAAAGTCCCACGCTTGTCCCTGTATCTGAGCATCACAGCATATGAGGGCCAGGGGCTCTATTGAAAGGGCAAACAGGAGTGGGGGGAGAGAGAGCACCCTGTCGGGTGCCTCGCTGGATTAGAAAGGAGGCAGAGAGTGTCCGGTTTATCTGAACCTACGCAGATGGGTGGAAGTTTAAAAGATAAGTGAGCTTCTGGCAATATGGCCCTAGTCCAATTGTCTCAAGCACTGTGCTCAGGAAGGGCCAGTCGATCGAGTCGAAGGCCTTCTCGAAATCAATCAGGAGTAGGGTTGACGGGTGTCGGAGCCGGGATGCCTGAGAGAGTGCGACTTGGACCCAACAGGTACAGTGGTGAGTGCCTCGAGCCAGCATGAAACCGCATTGGTCAGGTTGGATGAAGTATGGCAGGGTTCTTCGTAGCAGGTTAACTAGGATCTTGGTGAATATTTTAATATCTATGTTTATAAGGGAAATCTTCCTATAAGCAGAACAATTGTCTGAAGTCTGGCCTGGTTAGGCTATCACCACAATTGTGAACATTTCCAAGTCCGGGGGAAGGCACCTGCCTCTGCCACCACTGTAGACATAGCCATAAGGTGAGGAATCCTCAGTTGTGATTAATTGGTTCAGTTTTCGGGTTAAGGGGCAGGGGATTGAGGGCAACTGAATGTCAGCTAGTAGTGGGTGTGCCAGCTCCTGGGGAGGCTGGGGTCTTCAGCAGTATAGGGCCTTGTAATAATCCGTGAACACTTGCACAATTTTAGAGATAAGAGCTCTGGGATGTCCCTTGCCATCTATAACCTGTGGTATCACTCTGGAAGTGATCTCTCTGGTGGCCAGCCAGTAGAGAAGCATCCCAAATGTATTGCAGTATTCATAAACGTGTCAGGTTGATGCCCATCAGCATTAGTGGGCTTCCTTTAGTGAGATCTGTCTCCCTGATTCCCTGGCAGTCGCCAGTCGCCGTTCAAGGTCTGGGGAGCATTCCAACTGGCTTTGGAGTTCTAGAGAAAGGATTTTGGCTTCCAGGGCTGTAATATGTGCAAGTTTCTGACTCTCTTAGCCTCGGATAAACCCTTTGGCTTGGATCGTGAGTTTGCTGGCCACGTATAAGAACAGGCTGACTGGACAGTACCCGGATTTTCTTGACAGTAGGTCTGTATCCCAGACCTTGCATTTGCCGAGCAGTCTCAATCTCTCAAGTACTATGCATTACATCACCACATGGGACGGAGTCCAGGTTCCGAGTGCACTATGTGGGGCATGGTCGGAGATGCCCTGCGTTAGGATGGTAGAGTTGGCTAATTGAAGGATATCAATTTGCTGCTAACCGGAGAAGGTCAATACACACCTGGTGTTGTGAGCTGCTGATGTGTCAGGTGTAAGCATGGTCTTGCGGGTGCCATGTCCCTCACAAGTCACAGAACCCCAAAGAGTCTGCCCGGGCAGTATGAGGCCAGGACTGAGAGCGAAGCTCTGGCCCTGAGAGACTCGCCAAATACTTGTCTGGGTCAGGAACCACACTGAACTCACCTCCCATCACTGTGATCCCTTGTTTGAGTGTCAGTAAGAGATAGGCCAGTGCATTTAGTGTTGGGGAGAGGAGCGGATCGGTACGTACACTGATAGAAAATTATAATGCCTGCCCTCCAATAGACCTTCAACCCCTACATACCTTTCTCCCAAATTCATTTTGTATGTTGGTTACCACAAGTGAACAGCCTTTGTGCAATAGGATGGCACCTCGCAAGAGCCCTGGGAGAACCCTGGTGGGTAGACTCTGTCATACCCCTGGAGGCCGAGGAAGGGACAGTGCTCCCTTAGAAAGTGGGTTTCCTAAACCATGAGGATAGCTGGCCCAATTATTTTGGCGTAACGGAGGACTGTGGATCATTTAATGCGGTCCAGAATACATTTACGTTCCAGGACAAAATCTCAAGTGGTGCCATAGAAATCACAGGTCAACCTTTGTGAGCCTACGGCCCTGAGCTGGGTCTAAGTGTTAATGGTCCTTACATATAGCAGGTTATGCCGGTATGTGTGGGCTGGGAACAGGCAGAAGTAGTCGCAGTGTGAATGTCTGCTAACCTGCAAACATAAACAAATAACTCTTTTAACATCCCTTTCCCCCAAATCCCACCTCCCTATAATTTTACCCGTGAAGTATCTGCCACCTTAGAACAAAACATGTTAAGGAAACAATACGAGGCTAAATAGTACATAAAATTGAAACCTCCTCATTTGCAGAATCATACGCCAGCTGTCGTTTCTGTAGAGAGTTTGTGTATGGTCTCCTCCGAGGAAAGAGTGATTGAACCCCAGACCATCGTGCGATCTGGGTCACGGGGGTTGGTCCCCGACCGTAAGGTCGAAAAGGTCTGATGCACATGTTAGAAGAGTTACCTTGTCACCTTGCCCAGTCGATCCCGGGCCCGCCTCTGAGTCCAAGCGACCACAGAATCAGGCGCCAGTCTTGCGGGATCAGGTACGTCTTCTCTTGTTCACGCTTTACAAATACTGGATTTCATTTTGTGAGACCTGGGAGGTGAGCAAAGAGAGCTCCTGGTTGTTCTCACCTCCACAGAATCTGCCTCTCGCATTCGGCAGAGTTCCACCCTTTCAGTTGCCCATTCCTAAACTTGCTGCGGTGTCTCAAAGAAAAGGATTTTAATTTGAAGTTCACTTTCAGCTTCACAGGAAAACGGAGCATTTAGGTGACCTGGAGGGCACATAGTTTCTGTTTCACTTCATCAAAGGATCGCCTGCCCTGTTGGACTGCTCGTGTGTAGTCTGGAAAGACCATGATGCACAATTTTGGTAGTGAAAATTTTTCCTCCATTTGGCCTCCCGAAGAATGGAGTCTTAATCACAATAGTTAAGGTTCCTGCCGATCATCGGACGCACCGATGATTTGAATCAGGGTACCATGTCTCCCTCAGGGACCCAAGAGCGCAGCCAGTCCTCCAGAAATCACTGTGCGCCTGGGGTCTCCATGCCCTCTGGAAACCCCACAAACTGGAGATTGTTTCTACGTGCATGATTTTCTGCATCCTCGGCGCTGCCCTCCAGCGCAGCCACTGCGCCGAGGAGTTTTAAGAGCGGCTACATCATCTTCCACTAATAATATTTGCCATTTGGTTTCATTGACGTAGTGTTTCAATGTTGCGAAGGCCCTGGTGTAGTAGCGAAACATCTACTTTAACCTCACCCCCTTTTGTTTCCACTGCTTCCAGCAAGCTTGGAAGGCCTGGAGGATGGTAGCAAGGTCTGGCCGGTCTGGAATACGCGGCTGCACCGGGGAGCCGATGTCTAGTCCTTGGCCACTCGATGTGGTAAATTGGTCAATCTTTGCTTGGGCCTGTTGAGATGGAGCGGGTCTGTCTTTGCCCATATTTGGCCACGGGGCAACCGACGTATGGCTCCCACGGATTACCCTAGAGGGCCACTGCCTGCTTACCCCGAGGGCAGCATGAGCAACCACGGCGGAGGCCTCCATGCCGACAGGTGTCAAGGCCTGGAGCTTCCTGAGTATCAGCCCAGGTCAATGGGGCCCAAGGTGTGGGCGCCAGTGGCCCATCCCAAGAGCGAGTCAATGGTGCCCTTGAGGTGTTTCCATGTCTTGGCGGGTGATTCCGTTGGGCCCCTCCGCTCCCCACTCTGAAGTTACCCGAGAGGGCTGCATCCCACTTGCCCCTAAGGGCAGCAAGAGCAGCTGTGGTTGGGACTTTCTCGCAGATGGTTGACTAGTCCTCTCAAGTGTCAGTCGATGTCAGTGGTGCACCAATATACAGTTGCGTGGGCCCGTCCCAAGAGGTAGTCGATGCTCCCCCACGGTGTGTTCATGCCAAGGCTGGTGATTCCGTTTGGCGCCTCTGTGCTTCCGATCGGGGCCGGCCACCAAGTTACCTGGGACCTAGCACGATCAGTGGGTCTTTATCATCAATCCTGCAACGTCTGCGCCAGCAGCCCACTGAGCCCTCCGCAATCCCAGGGACCCGACACAGCTCATGTGCAGCAGAACACCCGCCCACAGATGGCCCCATGTCTTACTGTGTCGAACAGCCTCAAAGAGCCGCACCTCCAAAGTCGCCGAGGCCTAGCACCAGCAGTGTTCTTCACGGCCGCCCTCACCACATCTTGTACTCAAGGCATGAGGTCACGATGACACATGGGGTCTCAACGCATGTGTTCTCAACAGCAGGGTCCTGGCCGCAGCTTGGGCATGGTGCCTCACATCCACGGGTGTCCCTGCTCAGGAGCAGAACAGGGGAGTGTCCTTTGAAAGATTTGCTGGCGAGGATGCCAGAGGATAAACAAGGAGGTCGGAAGTGGTCCTAAAGTGTGACCACCATCTTTGCCACCTTGGCCTCCCCCATATGTTGTTGTGGTTTGCTAGTTTTAGTAACTGGTTACCTATGATTGTTGTATGTTACTGCTTATTAGAATGTTGCATTCCCTGTTTCACAATAAAGATTATATTCAAAGTAAAACCATTAACTTCTTGTAATGCTATATTGAGTCAAAAGGTGTGAGATGTCAGTTCATTACGTCTTTATTTCGATTATAAAACCATAAAAGAAATTGCAATCAGTTAAAAATTAAACAAGTTAAAAATGCTTAGTTAAAAATGGTTAAGTCAAGACAGGAATAACATTATTATGAAACAATTGCAGTAAGATGTTTAAAATAAAATAATAATCCAACAGATCAACAAACTCTAATATACTATTAAAACAATTATTTAAGAGAATGTGAATTAGAATATATCCGCACAGCTTTAGTTGGTTAGGAAAAAGAAAGCGGTAAAACCAGACAGGTATAGCAGTCTGATAGATAAAAGGCTACCCCAGTCTTTCATAAGATCAATAGCCCTACCTCAAGACTCAACAGGGTAGCAAATTCAATGGGTTTAAGCCATTTCAATCTTGGTAAACTGTAGGCCGGGCAAACAAATAGTATATGGGCGATTGATTCAGACTGTGCTAAACACGTTGGGCACAATTCTGTTGTTGGCTTGAACATCTGCTAGAGAAAGCGCTAGTCGGAAGGGAACCTACCCTAAACTGGTGGTGGAGCTTCCTGTCCATCGGTTTTAGAATAAAATCCCAATATGGTTCAAACCTGAGCTCATGTTTAATCGACAGAAAATCCCTGGTCAGAGTTGGCCTTGTGATGGAAGAAAAACGCTTCGTCTTCACCATGTCCATGTAAACTGCTTTTTTTGTCGGCAACGGAATCTTTTCTGGGTTCTCCCACAGTGTACTCATCCCCATTTCTATCAGGGTTTTTTTTATATACTGAAGCCACTTGATCTTACTTAGACACCCTACCCCCATGAAGTCCAAAGGGGCTCTGGCATACAAAGAGTGCTCAGGGGTAGCCCAAAGCCTTCTCCAAAGGGCTATAGGCCTGAATCGAGCCAGATCCTCGATGCAGAAACATCCCAGGTCCAAAAATAAGGGCACCAATGGAGTTGATTGCGGCAGACCAGTTAATGTGAGATGTCACTTCTGCTAACCTAGTTTTTTGGGTGAATTCACACCACTTTTTGCAATCTTTATTCATTTATTTACGTGTTTACAAGAAACATATCATACAAAAGAACAAATGATAGGACAAAAATCTAATTAAACAGACAGCTAGCATTAGAGAACATATCAAGATAGAACAGAACCTTAAGTAGGAGAAGTCATAAACTAACATCGATAGGGCATAGGCGTATACATCAAAATACATAGCAGCAACAGTGCACTGAACAGTGGTAATTATAATATACAACCACTTAACTGTGTAGGGGATGGGAAGTCTGGTGGTCTCTACTCGGTGAAAGAAAGGTAAAATAAACCAAAATAAAATAAATGGGTAAAGTTCTTTGTGTGTGGAAGCTGATATGTAGTCCTGAGCCACGCAAATGTAAATATTCAGAAACAGGCAAAATTACACAGAAGTCTCCAGGAGTAACCCATCCTCGGTCAGCATGGGAGCAGACTGAATAAAAGAAAAGAGAAGACAAATGCACCTGGGAGGGAGTCTAACCATGTCTTAGCTGATAAGATGCAGAACGTCAAGCATAAAACTGGTGAAATATTATGGTATGCTGTGCAATAGCATAACAACTGTATGTAGCAGGGAACGGTGGCTCAATGATCAGAAGGGTTACCGCAACCATGATTCAGACAGGGCACCACTCAACAGTTAGGTATTAACTCTATGCACAAATATTTAGTGAGCAACTCCTCTACAGAGGGAACGTAATCCTGGAAGCAATGCTGCAGCCCACATATCTTGGCTGCAGCAGGAACGGATACTACCCACCTATTTTTTTATTTTTTTTTTAAATATCTTTATTGGTCTTTTCATATTTTTCCATTTTCTTACAGTACATGATAAAACAACAACGTCAGGAGCATAAGTCAATCCGCACGTAACAATAGCATAACAATACTATAATAGAGCAACCGTTCATGTTACAGCAGAGTGTTTTCTAATGTGTGGTAACATACCAACTGATCATGAATAGACAGTCTCTCATGCGTCATTAAGATTGCCCGCCCTCCGCACATTCCCACAGTCTTCTATTGCCTATGAAGAAAAAAGTGAAAAAGGAGAAGAGAAAATTTGCCAACCCCACATGCTAGCATTGCTTGCATCATTTAAGTCATTGGCGTCTAACTGTCGTGACATCAGCAGGCATTGGTAACAGTCATAGTTGGTCTTTTCAATAGCCCAACAATGGGGTTTTTGCCACAGAAAAAGGCATAAGGATAAAAGTAAACGTGCCAATAAAGCCTACATTATCTGAATAACAACATTTAACAACATATTTAGAGGGCTGCCATCTGGGAGCAATCAAGATAACCATTACATTACTGAGTGTGGGACCGTATATTGTATAAATAACGACTTAGTGATTCACCAGGGTAGAACTCGGGCTCACGTGGGTGTTGGGGGCTAGTTACATGGTATTGGGTGCTAGGACAAGAAGGGGCAGGGGTACTACTACATCAGGCCTTCTCCATGAGATGACGTCTAATAGAATGCGATTGCTATCTGCCACCGTCCTGCCCCACGCCGCCCGGGACCTCCAGCCTGTACACTATGTGGCAGCTAGCTGAGTGTCGTCCCCCTCCCCGTTCACTGCATTGATGAAGGCTGTAAGTATGGTGTCCCAGTGCTGCGCTATGGGATATTTGCGGAGCCCCGCCATTTCTTCCCTGTGCAGTGCTGTACTCTCTGCCTGCGCCCATATCTAAAGTGACCTTTTCCAGCTGATCGTCTCTGGGGGGTCTGCCTGTTCCCACCGTTTTGGAATTAAGCGTTTGGCAGCTATTAAACCCAGGTCTCTGAATCGTGATGTAACGCTATTCTTCTTGGACCTGACATTGACCCCCAAGATGCAAATTTCCCATGTGGGTGGCAAGGATGTGTCAGTACAGAGCGCTAAGGCTGCATCAACTTCTCGCCACCAAATTTGAAGGGAGGGGCAAAACCACAGAATGTGGAGCAGATTTCCGTCGAGCTGCCGACAGCGTGGGCATTCAGCTGTGTCAATGTTAAAGTATCTGTTTATTTTGTCAGGGGAGCGATACGCCCTGTGTATTATGTATGTTTGTATTAACTTGCATTTAGAGTTTGTTGGTATATAGGTAGCACCAGCTAAGATGGTGGTCCATTCCTTGTCTGACCACGGTCGGCCCCTGTCTGTTTCCCAGTTGGTGCGGAGTGTCAGCATTGGTTTCAACGTGTGTGAGAGTAAGGCCATCCCCAGCCAGTGCACTATGTGTGAACCTACCCCCATTACGTGCAGATATTGCAGCAACAGGTGTGTCGGTGGCTCGTACGTTAAATCTCCTTTAAGGGCCGATAGGGCTCTGATGAGAGAGGTATGTAAAAGAAATTGTCCAGCAGGCAAGTTAGTGTCCTCCGCCAATGCCTCAAATGTTAAGAGTGCACCATCTCTGTAGAGGTCACCTAGCGTGTCTATACCCGCTGTATGCCAGTGCATGGGAGTGGTTTCGGAAGTGCCAGTTTTCCATCTAGGCGTCCCCAAAAGCGGCAATATCGGGGCATACGAGAGTGTCGCACGGGTAAGATATAAGCTCCTCCTGTAACATCTATATGCTAGACCCAAATGCAACTGGAGTGGAAGTGAGCAACTGGCAGCCGGATGAAATAAATGATAGATTTGAGTGTGAGTCCACGGCTGCTGTAGGGTCGCAGTGTCCTCCAAGTTAGAGCCATTGAGCCACTTCGTTACCCACTGTAGCTGAGCTGCTATGTAATACAGTTTCATATTGGGAACAGCCAGTCCTCCCTGAGCGGTGGGAGCATATAGTTTCCACAACACGACTCTGGGTCTGCCCTTGTTCCATATGAGGTCTCGGGTCAAACGCTCCAGTTCACGGAAAATTTTATTTGGGACATAAACCGAGAGGTTCGAGAAATAATATAATAGCTTGGGAAGGACTATAATTTTCAGCAGGGTAACACGACTCATGACATTTAGTGGGAGTGACTTCCAGAATTGTACCTGCGCCCTTACCGACGTGATCGCCTTCCTTAAGTTGCCCTCTAGTAAATCATCTGGTGTCCGATATATGAGGACTCCAAGATAGCGAAAGGTAGTGGGGTACCATGGAAGAATCTAACCATTAATGAGCACGTCTGTTTCTGCTGTGTCCGCACTAAAGGGGTATACTCCAGACTTGGCCCAATTAACCCAGAGGCCCGACATTTCTTCAAATGCCCTCAGCACATCTGCTATGGATGTGGGAATGTCAGTGACATTACGGATATATAATAATAAGTCATTCTCATACAGAGACACAGCATGCATCCCATCTCCCAGCTGTACGCCCCACTCCTCACCACTTCTGCGGAGCAGCATCGCCAACGGCTCCATGGCTTGAGGGAAAAGCAGTGGCGACAGTGGCCATCCCTGGCGTGTCCCTCTCCTCACTCTAATGCAGAGGTCTTCAAACTTTTGGATGCCGAGACCCCCCTGTCAACATTTTGAGGTGTAAGGACCCCCTCCTGACAAAAATGTCTAAACCTGTAGGCAGGGCTACTGGAATTATGAGGCAGGTGAGGACCAAATTACGCAACAGGCTTGACTAAATTGTGTGGGAAGAAAATGTAAATGATGTTATGTGATGCAGCGTATTTTGGGATAGCATTGCTTCATTATTTGAAATAAATTTTTTACACACAGTAACACAGAGGAAAGATTCCACACCATCAGTACCTGTTTATAACCAAAATACAGCAATTAACATCCGAAAGACTTCTAGTGAAGCTTTGTGAAGGGGCTTCCACTCCGCAGGAATATGTGCTGCCACATTAGAAGCTCACCTGGCCCGGGCCGGGAGAAGCAGGGATCCCTTAAAACCCTTGCGGTTATGAGCAGAGTTAAACAGTTTACCCACGCAGCTTTCCTCTCACTCACTCACTACCTCCCATCCCTCTCTCCTCTCCCAAACCCGGATCCCTCTCTCACTTTGCAGGCCATTTTCTTTCACCCCTTTTTACAACTTCTGAACTCTCCCCATTCAACCTCTCACTTCACCTTTAATCACCTCTTGCCATTCTGTCTTTTCACTGCCCTCATCTCTAACAGTCTCTCACATTTATCTCATAGCCTCTCTGGCCCGTCACCTCCCGTGCCCATCAGCACTTCTCATTCACCTCGTCTCTCCATTAAAACTTTTGTCTATTTGTATCTTACACCTCTCCAGTCCCCCCATTCATCTTTCATATCTCCCCTTTGTTCTAACAGAAGCGCTCACCTTTGGCTCACACTCACTTCTTGCGTGTCCGCACTTCCCTTCGGCAATTCACATTTCTCCTCATCCTTGACCTCTTCAGTCAAATTCACTCGCTCCCTTGCTGTCCTTTCTCCTCCTCTCATCTCTCCTCACCAAGCACACGGGTCGGACCCGTATGCTCCTCTCGGCCTGTGCCACTCTGCTTATTGTTCCCTAATTCAGGAAGGCATGAGTTGTCTGTCTCGCTGTTTTGGTGCTGGCCGCACAGTTATGGAACTTGCACTCTCCTTTTCTTCGCTCCACCAAGAATCTATTATCCTTAAGGAAGAAATAAAAACCTTTCTCTATGCTCTGTAAGTTACCCCATTTGGCTGGTTCTCCTTCCCCATCTGTGTGTTTCTCATTTGCCTTCAGGCAGCAGATGGTTATTAGCCCCAGGACATCTTTTGGTAACAGTAGCGCACTACAAATGTAAATAATAATAACAGGCAGGGGAGCCACTAGACCAGAACTTCAGGGGTGGGGGCTAACACTCCTAGCCACGGCTGGCCCTAACACTGGTTACACACTGTGCAACAGTCTTTTTTGGTGCCCCACCCCCGTTTCCTTCTTCTCCATTAATTCCCTCACTACCAGTCACCAAAATGCACTTCATCTCTCTATAGCACCTTTCTGACAAACATTTCATGTTTTTATAGCGCTACTCATACTTTAGTCACACTAATTTCTGTGATCGGCATGGTACATATTCTTTGTAGCAGGCACATTAACCCTCTGGACTGTGTGGGTGACAAGAGTGCCCATGTGAGTGCACGGTGAGAGATGCAACAGTGTGAGAGTAGGGTGAGAGGAGTGACTGCAGGGTGAGTGAGGTGGTCGTACAAATTTGAGTGTGGATGCAAGTTCAGAATGGGATGAATGAATGTATGATTACTGATGGGCTTGTTTGAGTGAGTTGCATATTGAGCAGTGAGGGGGACAGGTGAGTGAAGTGTGACATGAGTGCAGGGTGAGTAGTGTGCTTGTGTGACTGCAGGGTGAGGTATAGGGTGAACAGCGCAAGTGCATTGTGAGTGCAGAGTGATCAGGTGAATGGTGTGAGTGCATGGTAATCAGTGTGAGTGCATTGTGAATGCTGTGAGTGCAGGGTGAGTGTGAAAGAGAAGGGCAAGAATGATGAGTGAGTTGTCTGAATGCAGGGTTTATTCCCAGGCACTTGAAGTAACTCAGCATGTTATTGGAGGCAGCGTAGGGTTTAAGATCTAAGTTAAACTATTGCTATTATGGCATCATCTGGGATCGAGGCTGGAGGAAATAAATAATGTGCTGATCCTGCAACAAACTTCCAGTCCCCTGGTTAGGGTAGCCAGCAGATTATTTTGATGGCCCAGTTGGTACAAAAATAAGCAATCACCTAAAACAGTATTTTTAAGCACGTGCATACTTTGAACAGCAAATATAAATGGAAAGCACTTTTAATTGTGTTCTAGGGCTGCCTCAATGATCCATGAGTGATAATTAAAGAGAACAAAGACAGAAAAGTCACATAACGAATGAATACATACTTTTTTATTTATAAGTCTATTTGGTGTCAAGAGAAGGTCTTTGTAGGCTCTTTAAATAACACGTGGCTCGCATTTTTCTTTTGGCAACCCTACTTTATATTCCTTTTTATTAAATGCATTCTCACACTACAGCAGTAAATCTAAAATACAAATGTAAGGAATAGGCAGAGTGAGGACCCAGGGGGTACTGGAAGGGGGGGGGGACACACTAAGCCTTTGTAACCGGTTCACAAAGGCATGCAAATATGCAAATGGTGTTTAAAGACCTGTGAATAACTCGGACGGGCGTGCCGGAGATAAGACTCCAGACACTGCCCAGCTGAGCCTCCAGCAGCTCGAGTTGCACTGCAGCAGCCCGGGCTGAGACACAGGATGGAGGAAGAGGGGGGCTGAATCCCTTGGGCCTCGGCAGAAGTATGCTTGGGAATGTGCGACCCCCTTTGCATCGCTCCACGCCCCCCCTGGGGGTCGCGCCCCACAGTTTGAAGACCCCTGCTCTAATGGGATCAGACACAAGCCTGCCAGTGTGGAAGCGGACAGTAGGGCGCTGATACAGTAATTGGACCATATTTTAAAAAAAAGTTACCTAACTGATATTTGTTCAGCACCGCCGCCAGATAGGGCCATTCCAGAGAGTCGAAGTCCTAATCCAGATCCAACACCAGGCATCCAGAACAGGGCCATCTATGTGTCGCATGCTGCTGTATTCTAAAAAATCTACCAAGGTTAAGCGAGGTGTTCCTGGTCGTAACGAAACCGTTCTGATCTGGGTGCACCAATGTTTTCACCAAAGGTGAAAGACGCTTAGCGAGTAGGGACGTGAACATTTTATAATCAGTGTTAAGAAGTTCTAATGGACGATATTAGCCTAGCGATTCAGAATTTTTGTCAGGCTTGAGGAGGGATACTAGCAGAGCTTTATTTCGCGTATCGGTAAGCGTGGATTCATCCAAGGCCGTCTCATACACCTTCAGCAGTTGTGGTACTAACACATGCACATAAGCTTTGTAAAATTCAGCCAGCAGGCCATCCGGTCCTGGTGACTTCCCGTTTGCTAATGAGAATATGCTGTCCCGTATTTCCTCCGCAAGAAGAGGATCATTTAATTCCTCCTTCTGTGTGCGTGTGGGTTTCGGTAGATCTACCCGGTCTAAATAAAGCTGTAGCCCCTGGGTCATACCCTGCACGTGAGATACGTACAGACCTTTGTAATGAGCCACAAATGCATCATGAATGTCCCGCTGCGCATATACTATGCCTCCAGCCGCTGTGCACACAGACGTGACAGGAGATGATGATTCATCTTGGCGTATAAGCCATGTGAGTAATTTCCCAGCTTTGTCCCCCATATGGTGTGTTCTTGCCGAGTGTGCGGCATAATTGAGACATCGTAGACATTCTAGCAGCCTTGCATGTTCCTCTCTATAGCTATCAAACGGATGCTACCCACATATGATCATAGCTGGAGCGGCTAGACCTATGATATCCTTTGTGCCATTCAAAATGGCCGACTGCACAGTTAGGGGATTGGTCATGACACCGACACAAGAAAGCCTTGCCCATAGATTTATAAGGTATTACAGCCTCAGAGAATCTGCAGTACATCACATTTCTCTTGATCATACCTCCAACAGTAAAAATCGCCAAGAGGTACTGCCCTATGTAACCACCTTACAGACCACTACCAATCATGAAGCACTTTAAAATATTGGATTTTAAGCTTATCCTCTTTCACCATTCCGTCAAGAATCATGGAAGACTTGGCTTTCAAGGACCATTCCCTCTGAAGTGCTACCTGCCAATGCAACCTGGCAGAACACTGAATGGGTTTCCAATAAAGGCTGCAATAAGCGTGCTATACAGTCCAGACACCACCCTTCAAGTGAGACCCCAAATTTTAAGATAACATAGAATTAGGGATTTCAAAAATCTGACCGGAAATGGCCCAAATTGCGTGCCTTAGCAGTGCGTTAGTTCTTGATACTTCCAGCGATCAGGGATGCCCAAATCGCAGTCAATTCTCAAAGCAGCAAAAGATTTGGGTCAGCCTTCAGGGAACAAGTACTCAAGTGAAGAAACCCCAGCATCCAACACAACAGATTCATGTGGAAGTGTACAACCCATCAGCATTACAGCATTCTACCGCAGAATAGCTGAGATGTGAAGTAAAGGATTGACTTTCAGTTGTTTTTTAACATTACTTAAGGAGGCAAACAGAGATTTAACAATTGGGTTACACAGTGAGGATTATGTGGCCTAGGGTAGGAGCTCACGAGCGTCGCTTTTGGACAGTGCAGTGACTGCTGCTCTATGGTCACCCATTGTGATATTTCACACAGAAAAAAGCAGGACAGTTGACTTAGCTGATGGGCCAAGTAATCTGACCCCATGTAGGACACTCACTGGAGAAAGTGAAGGCCCATAACTGTCAAGAGCTGTAGCCTTAGCCTCTGCACATTCCATGAGTATAATTTAATATCAGAATCAATGCAAGATAAAAGGGTCCTTGATATTACAACAGGCAACGCACTAAAGGCATAATTATATTGAGGTGTCACTGTAATATTGATATTTGGACTCTGCTCTACATTGACAGATTAAGATGTGACCATACTGCAAAATCATTCTTGGCGTTAGACATTAAGCGGGTAGGTTATCCCCCACCATCACTTCCAGATCCCTGTTGACATGGGTGTTCAAGTATTTTATCTGCATGGGAACCAGGAGTATGTCAGTCACTAAACTGCTTTAGTTTTGTAACTGAACATGCACAGCACCTCACATTTGCTAAAGTTAATCCTATAGCCAGAACAATTAAAGAATGGATTAAAGAAATCCCTACCAGTACAAAGGAATCTGCTTCGGAGAGGATGAGTAAGACGTCATCAGCATAGCAAAATACCCTTACCTGGCAGGCCGGCGAAGATATCCCCTTCACGTCATCCAACTGCTGTATTGCAGCTGAAAGAGGTCCCAGTGCAAGAAGAACTAAGGGGCATATTATCTAGGGCTGGCGATAGATTTATCCCCGCTTTAGCGCCCGTTTCAGGGCGAAAAGCGGCGATAATTCTATTGCATTATAAACAAGGACAGGCTAACACGTGTATCCTTGATTTATCTCCCGTTTCTGTCAGCACTCCCCATGCATCGATAATAAGATGCAAAGTAGGCGTGGCTGACAGAAACATCATGGGAAAATATCGCAAAGGCAGCTTTGCGATATTAGCAAGGAGGGGTAGCGATGATGATAATCACGCTACCTCTGGCCTAACGCAGGAATTTAACGTCTGATAAATTCCTGTGTTAGGCATACCTAACATGGGAGGTGGATTATGGGGTTAAGGCCACAGGGCCTTATCACCAAGATCATCCCCATTTTGAGAGGGACATTGCTGTTTTTTAGGCGATGTTTGGCCATTTGCCCCACTATCGCTGGAATATTTATTGCCATAGCGCTGAGCATTGGTAATACAGCGCTAGCTTGGCGAGATATTCCAGCGATAGCCGGCGATAAATAAAAGCACGCTAATTATCGCCAGCCCTAGATAATATGCCCCTTAGAGTGGGGCAACAGCACAGCACTGTCGAATGCCTTTCCCAATGTCTTTTAGCCTAAACAGGAATCTCCTGCAGTTAGTGTTGGCAGAGGTGGTGTCATAGAGCAACCAAGGTTTTTAAATGAGATCCCGTCCACGGCCAACCATTCCCAGAGTCTGGAAAAACTATTCCAAATTGTTAAATGCCTTTTTGGCATTGAGGGAAACTGCTAGGACCTCAGACTGGGTATCCTTGGAGTGACAAATAAGTTGTGCCGCTGTGCCAAGTTGATTCCTGTATGAATGTCCAGGTACAAACATCAACTGTGATTTGTGGTATAAACCTATAGAGCCTGGTTGCCAAGATCTGTGCTATGATCTTCACATCCAAATTGGCAAGGGATATCGGATGGTAGCCGGCTCGGTCAAGTGGGTCTTTTGCATCTTTGGGGTAAGGGTTATGGTGATTCTAGTAGAGAGGGACTCAGAGGCCCTGAGAAGTATGGCTCTTTAAAGGCTGCCTTTAACAAGGGGCCAGGAAGAGTATGCAGGTTTTGTAAAATTCTCCTGAACAACCATCATTTCCTTTGATTTATATGTTGACGGATCGTAAAATTACTTCCGTTGAGATTTAAAGGGAGATTTCACCTTTAATTAGAACTCTGTCTTTATCTGATAATGCAGGCAATTTCATGGCACTCACAAAATCCTCTTGGGCAGTCTCTATTTTAATCCATTAAAGGCAAGCATGTCACAGACAGAAGCAAAGGCCTCCACGATATCTAGAGGATGTCTCTGGAGCTTGCCTTGTGCATCTTGGATGGCCGCTACAGGTAGCTGTGCCTCCCGCTGATGTAGTTGTGCCACAAGTGTTCTGCGGGTTTTCTTGCCATGTTCGGAGCAGTAGTTTATGTCTGTTATCAGGAAAGGGTCTGCATTACACATAGAAGTCTAGTCTTTATCTAATTGTTCCAACTCTTTTGCTCGAAAATGAATTTTCTCTTGGCGATGGCTCAGTCCCAGCCTCATCACAAGTCCCCTCCAGATTTCCTTAGCCACCTCCAATTAATTGAGAGCTGGTGTGGTTGTGTCTGTATTTTTCGTTACATAAGTCCTGACATAGCATCAGAAAGTCTTTTTCTGGTGGGTACCTGTTTCTTGTGACCCTTTGGATGTGACCCAGCTCAAAGTCCAGCTGTACCTGAGATTGATCTGTAATCCCACCCTCTAGTATGAGGCAGGAGGACATGACTTCCCGATAGGAAGCAGTTGACCTTTGATGATGTCCCATGTGCACAGGAGAGGAGACTCGACCACTAGTCTTTAGATGTAGCGATCACCAGATGTTTAGCATATTATGGTCCTCCGACAAGTCACTCAGTATCAACCTATCATTGCTATTATGCATGTCCAGCTGGTCAGATTTTCCAAGGAGGGCATATGGAAGGAACCAGGTGCTAGTCCCTGCCAATTACAATTGGCACTGAGCCCAAGTCTGTGACAGTCTAGAGAGTTTTGAGAATAACTGTGACTTAAGAGCAGTTAACGCAGAAACCACCCATGATTCAAGTCCTGTCCAGTACCTTGTAGAAAAGTGAATCTTTCCTCCAGGTCAATCCATAATTTCAGGATGGTGCGGTGCAAGGATTTTAAGAAACACCACGGGTTTTATTTATAAAAAAGTAATCCATTGTGGTGCCGCAACCCATTTGGATGCGCCGTGCTGCGTTACTTTCAAAGCACAGGGAGCCACCATATTTACAACAATATGACGGATCCCTGTGCTCACCCCTGCGCTGGCTTACAATTGGCTGTTATGCGCCAACACAGGCACCCTTGTGTAATGGTGCCTGCGTTGCGGGGATAATTGTTTTTGTGCATGAAGGGACACCTTCCAGCACAAAAACAGTCTCGAGAGGTGTTTTCCTCTTTCTATGTGTGCTGCAGAAGAAACGAGGAGAAATAAAAGTATTTCTCCTCATTGCACCTCCTTATGATTCTGACGCATTCCCAGGTCTACGAAACATTTTAAATTTGGGAATGCAGCAGAATCCATGGGTGTTGCATGGGAACACCCACAGAAACATCTGTGGCATGCCCTTTCACTCAAAGTGCTACTCGACAATGAGCCGTAATGACATGGCCATGAAAAGCCATACAGGGTGGCTTTACATGGCCTTGTAAATATGGAGCACCAAACTGCGCTGCCGGTGCGTCAAAAAAACGTGATGCAACAGCGGTATCAAGGGCTCGTAAATATGCTCCCACATTTCTTTGAGCAACCGCTAGTGCAGATTGGCATGCCTTGGGAAGAGACCATGAGACTGCGACTAGCAATTGTAATGACGGCAATATGTTCGGCACTAGGACCGGCCTGAGTGGGGAGACCAGGGCGGGCGAAAGGGAGGAGCCGAGGGCTAGTAAGGCAGTTAGCCATTAGCCCTGTATGAGGAAGGAGCTAATAAAAGAAGCTGACCAACTAGACGCTGTGTCCGTGTCTTTAGTATCTACAAGAATACTACAACTGGCGACGAAAGAGCTTCCACGTGTGCGTGAAGCGAGGAACAGCGCGACGACAGAAGTGCCCACCGGGAGTCCACCCCGGCGGCAACAAAGCAGGAGCTCGCCCCACGTGTGGAGGCTGGAGCGCGAGACGGAACGAGCCTACCGGGAGCCCACCCCGGCGGCGACTGACCGAGAACTGCTCACCCTGCGTGTGGGGTTGGAGCGCGAGACGGAACGAGCCTACCGGGAGCCCACCCCGGCGGCGACTGACCGAGAACCACAGGTGATATTGAAAGAGCCGACCGGGAGCCCACCCCGGCGGCAACAGTGAACAGTGCCCAGAAATAAAGAAAATAACCCTACCAGGCATGGTAGCGGTGTCCAGAAGTGGAGCCCCGGTGAGTGATATTGAGTAAAATCAAGCGTGAACGAGCGCGGGTCTCCGGCCATCTGAAAAGCCAAAATCTCGCTGTACACGAGATTCTCGCGGCGGCCATCTTGAAATCAGGCACGAGATTTGCCCGATCCCTTGTTAAGAACCACCGGCGGCCATCTTTAAGTCAGGCGGATGAATCAAAATGCAAACAAACACTGGTAAATGAAACGAAAGCAACAAACAAGCATTAGCAAATACAATAGAAGCAACAAACAAGCATTGATACATGCAATAGAAGATACAAACAAGCATTGGTAAAGACAAACAGAAGTACCAAACAAGCATTAGTAAATGCAACAGAAGCAACAAACATTGGTAAATGCAACAGAAATAACAAACAAGCACGGGTGAGTGCAACAAAACAAACAAACAAGCATTGACAAAGGCAATGGAAGTAACAAACAAGCATTGGTAAATACAACAGAAGTAACAAACAAGCACTGGCGAGTGCAACGAAACCAAGAAACAAGCACTAGCGAGTGTAAAGGATAACAAACGAAGTTCAATCAGCAATAACAGTTGAACAATGCCCGACCCAGCTCCCGCAAGTATGTTTGGAGCCTCATTCCTGCGCCGCCCCGAGCCACTCGTTCTTGAATCAGGTGGGGGCATGGGCCCGCGATGGCAAGAATGGATAGAAGATTTCGAGGACTTCATGAAAGCGTCCAAAGTGACGGACCTTGATGAACAACTGTTTGCCCTCAAGAACTTGATTGGCAAGGAAGTGGGCCGAATTATAAAAGAACTGCCCGCTGAGTCATCTGGTACCTATGACAAAGTTCGCGAAGCACTAAATGGCAAGTTCCTACACAAAAGGAACGTGGACTACGAGCGGTACACATTCAATCTGGCCGCGCAAGAGAAAGGTGAACAAATGGAGACGTTCGTCACACGTCTGAGACGACTGGCAAGATATTGTGACTTTGACAAGTTTTCAACTGAAGACGCCCTTCGGCTGAGGGTCATAGAAGGCTGCCTCTCTGAACCACTGAGACGCAAATTGCTCAAGAGAAGCTACTCGCTGGAAGAGGTAGTAGAAATGACGAGAATAGATGAACAAGCCGATGAACATGCAAAGAAAATAGAAGCCGGGAAAGGTGAAAGACGGGAACAAGCATTCAGGATACAGTCTCGGCAAATGCATGGAAGATCACCACCACAAATGCGATCCAAGAAACATCACCACCAGTCAAACAAAGGACACAAAGGCAGAACTCACACCAGGGAACGATCGGAGAGACAACTCAAATGCTACCGATGCGGATACGACTTCCCACATGCCGACGCGTGCCCGGCACTGGGGCAACAATGCCGAAAGTGTGGCAGAGACAACCATTTTGAAAGCATGTGCGGGGCGATACCTAAAGGTGATCAACAAGGAAGACACCGGCAACATCAGCCATCAAGCCGTCGTCACCATGTCAGAGCAGTCCAGGATAGACGAGACTCATCGACTGGGTCGTCACAATCCAGCTGCCACTCTTGCAGGACATACCAATCTCGACGGTCATCATCAAGAGAATCACGATCCACATCACCCATCGCTCAAGACAGAAAGGAATATGTTTATTGTGTAGCCGACCTTGATCGGCTGAAAGAGTACCCGAGATTGGACATCAGAATTGGTACCCACCCCACAAAGTTCGTGCTAGACAGTGGAGCCTCACTAAATTACTTGCCCGTGACAGAATACCAACGAATGAAGTCACCTCCCAAGCTGGATAACGCACATGTACGAGTATACACGTGGATGTCCAAAAAGCCACTAACGTGTCTTGGGAAATTTGCAACAGAACTGTCGTACCAAGATCGCACAATATCAGCCTATATCCATGTCATCGAGGGGCCTGAGGCCGACTGCCTCCTGAGCCTGGCCACTGCAGAAAGACTGAAACTGGTTGACATCCTATACCGAGTAGCTGACAAACCAACTATCATCCAAAAATTCCCCAAGCTATTTCAAGGCTTGGGAAAGATGAAAGGCTGCCAAATAAGACTACACATAAACGAACAAGTCACACCGGTAGCACAGCATCACCGGAAAATACCGTTCCACCTGCAAGAAGCGGTGGAGAAGGAGCTGCAGGATCTACTGGAAGCAGAGATCATAGAAAGAACAGAGGGACCAACGCCATGGGTCTCCCCGGTAGTGGTAGTCCCGAAGAAAGGGGAGACTAACAGAGTACGACTATGTGTGGATATGAGAGCGCCTAACATGGCGATAGAAAGAGAGAGACACCCAGGCCCTCACATCAGCGACATGATCACGTCCCTTAACGGAGCCAAGACATTTTCAAAACTAGACCTCAACAAAGGGTACCACCAGCTAGAACTGCATGAAAGGTCAAGATATATCACGACATTCTCGACACACCTCGGACTATTCAGGTACAAAAGACTGAGCTTCGGAGTATCATCAGCAGCGGAAATATTCCAAGAGGCAATCAGGAGAACGATACATCACATTCCACATGTCCTAAACTACAGTGATGACATCCTCGTATATGGCGCAACGACTCAAGAACACGACAAAGCGCTAGATCAGGTCTGCCATGCACTCATGGACGCCAATCTCACACTCAACAGAGACAAGTGTGAATTCCACAAACCAACGCTGAAGTTCTTCGGCCACATATTCTCCGGAAGTGGCATGAAACCAGACCCAGAAAAGGTAGCAGCATTAAACGACGCACCGAGCCCGGAGGACGTGGGAGACGTACGATCGTTCCTAGGCATGGCCAGCTACTGCTCCAGGTACATACCTGACTACGCCACGCTAAGCTACCCGCTGAGGATGCTCACCAAGCAAGGGCAACATTTCCAATGGTCCACCCAATGCGAAGGGGCGTTCCGAGAAATCAAAAGAACGGTCGAGTCGGCCAAAAACTTGGCATACTTCAATCCAAAAAAGAAAACAGAAATAACAGTGGACGCCAGCCCCGTAGGACTAGGAGCCATCCTAGCACAATATGAGAGAGAAGAAGATCAGCGACACATAGTGGCATATGCCAGCAGAAGTTTAACAGACACGGAGAGAGCATATTCACAGCCAGAGAAAGAAAGCCTGGCTGTCGTCTGGGCCTGTGAACATTTTCATATTTTCATATTTGGGAAACACTTTACACTAGTGACTGACCATCAAGCACTGACCACGATTTTTGGTAACCCACGAGCAAAAATGCCACCAAGAATAGAGCGATGGGGCCTCCGACTCCAGGAATACACCTACACCATCATCCACAAACCTGGAAAAGCTGCAAACCCAGCAGACTACATGTCCCGGCACCCCATCAGATCAAACGGATCAGAACAATCAATTGCGGATGAATACATCCACTTCGTAGTAGACCAAGCGAGACCTCCTGCCGTTCCACTGGAAGCCATTTGTGAAGCGACACAAACAGATGACACCTTACAAGAGGTGAAACGTCGGATTCAAACAAACAGCTGGAGACACACGCAAGACAATGAACAAAACGACCGAGAAATGGCGGCATTCAAACATGTCCACGACGAACTGTCAATAGCAACAAACGGCCTTGTGTTAAGAGACACCAGAATAGTGATACCACGACAACTGAGACAAGGAGTCATCAACTTAGCGCATGAAGGGCACCGGGGCATCGTAGCAACAAAAAGAGCACTCCGTGAGAGAGTCTGGTTTCCGACACTAGACATGATGGTAGAGACAACTCTGAACGACTGCCCGCAGTGTCAACTGGTGAGCCGTTCGGACCCCCCTGCACCGCTACAAATGTCTCCACTACCGGAGGGTGTCTGGCAACACACTGCCATTGATTTCTTTGGGCCCATAAAATCAGGCCAATATGTCCTAGTCATCATGGACGAGTACTCCAGATTCCCCATCGCGCAACTGTGCTCGTCAACGAAAGCATCGAGTACCATACCCATACTGGAGGAAATCTTTGCCGCATGGGGCATTCCCCTCGTGGTGAAGTCAGATAACGGGCCTCCATTCAACAGCCACGACTTTGCTGATTTTGCTCAACACCTTAACTTCAAGCACCGCAAGATTACACCATTGTGGCCGCAGGCCAACGGAATGGTTGAACGCTTCATGGCTACAATAAAGAAAGCCATTCAGCAAGCAGAACTCACCGGAAAGAGCGTTCAGACGGCACTCAACGAGGTACTGCGAGCATACCGAAACACGCCTCACTCCACCACAGGCAAATGTCCGGCCACTCTCATGCTGGGACGCCCAGTGCGCACCAGGCTACCGATGATGACGACGGCAGCGGACGAACAGCTTTCCGACTCTGACCATGAGGAGATGGCAGCCAGAGACAAGATAAAGAAAGAGAAGATGAAGGACTATGCAGATGGACGGCGACGTGCCACGCCCCCTCAAATACAAGAAGGAGACTGGGTGCTGGCCCGACAAGAACAACACCGGAAGACGGACAGCAAATACCATGAAGTTCCGCTGAAGGTGATACAACAAAAAGGAACCATGATTACTGCAGAGACTGAGGGAAAAAGACTCACCAGGAACGTGACGTACTTTAAGAAGTGCGGACTCACAATTAAGGAACTACTGACTGACCCAAAAATAGAGAAGAGAGAACCAGAAACACTGCCGCACCATAGTCAGGCATTGATGGAAATGGCCGACGAGAGCGAGAGTGACAACCCTGAACACCAAGCACGCCCCAGACGGATCATCAGAAAACCGTCTCGTCTCATTGAGGAACTTTGAAGAGACAGCTGCTGTGCTGGTCATATTATGTTTTTTTATTTACAGAGGGGGGAGATGTAATGACGGCAATATGTTCGGCACTAGGACCGGCCTGAGTGGGGAGACCAGGGCGGGCGAAAGGGAGGAGCCGAGGGCTAGTAAGGCAGTTAGCCATTAGCCCTGTATGAGGAAGGAGCTAATAAAAGAAGCTGACCAACTAGACGCTGTGTCCGTGTCTTTAGTATCTACAAGAATACTACAGCAATGGAACACACTCAGTCTTTTTTCAGTTTCAGGGCCAAGAATTCACATCCACATCTCTTGTCCCTATGTGGGTAGCTGATCATGTCGTTTTTCTAGATCGTCTAGCCTCCAATCCGTTTAGTTATTTCGCTGTTGAAAAACTGTTAGGGTACCCTGCAAACCAGTGTGAGGCCAAGCAGATAGTATGGTATCCGCAGAACATGTGGAGTAAGTAGACCTACAAGGAAGAGCATGGGGTCATAGCAGTGCCCAGACTGCAGATATCACTATCAGAATAGTACACCCACCTTTCAGCATAGTTCCAAAGTGCAGCAATTGAGCCCTTCCCAAGTGGCTCTGGTGGTACAGGAAGCCTGGAATGCAGAAAAGAGAGTTGACACGGCTGGGCTCTCTGTTGATACGGTGATGAGAACAGGGCCATCGTCTCTTCATAGAGTTCTACAGTGTGGTAGTATAACCCTTCTTCTGTGGTTCTGATATTTCTGGAAGGCAAGGGTGCATGTCACCATGTGGAGCCAGCATGAGCTCGGAAGTCATAGTAGTTAAGGAGCGCTCATGGCTGGCTGTCGATAATCTTCCTGGCAAGTCCAGTGACCAGGGCTGGACATCCGTAGCGGGCACCGGGCATTTCGCCGGTGGGCCGGAGGGGGGAGGGGCAGCTTTGTCCCTGTGGGGGCCGTTTTTGTCACTGGGGGCCGGTTTTGCAGCAGTGCTGCAATAACTCCCCCTGTAACAAACGCGGGGCGGTGCTTCTTGCTAACAACCACCCCCCCCCCTCCTAGGGCCGGTTGAGCGAGCAGCAATCAGCCAGGTCTGGTTGCTGTTCCCAGTCCGGCCCTGCCAGCGACCCACTCCTTCATTCACTGCCATGATGAGAGTCGCAGCTGAATTCAGTGGTAAGGACTCCAGGAACCTATTTCACTTTTATTGTGTTTAATTGTATTTATTTATATTATGTACTTACCTCGCGTAGTTACCTGTTCCTCAAATGCTGAAATGGAATGGTGTTCTCGAGCTCTGGAGTAACAGGTGGCTCAGCTGCCTGGAGATCAGAGACTTGCCAGTGGCTTTCCAGTCGTGGGCTTCATCTGTATGGATTAAATCACGTTTTATGTAGCTCTGGTCTCGTCATATTTCCACCACATATTGGCGAGAAGCAAGAACCACAGCATTCCTGCCCACCAACCAAGAATTACCGCCGATTGGGAGACGCAGCCGACCCTAGAGGGAGGGTGGCTAACCCCCTGCGGGCAGCAGCCAAAAGGGCATGGCAACAGCAGGGTGCAAGAGTGCCAACAGTTCCTATGTACACGCATGTAAATGAAATACATTTAACACATTTTCTGTCGGTAAGGATGAAAACAAATGGTGTCCTTTAAGAATAATTTCTTCTTCTTTTAATTTGATATTGCACAAAACACCAGCCAACACGTGTTTCGACAATAGGGAGTTAACTCTTGACTTCTTCAGGGCGGTAACAAAACAATTGCTAGCTTAGACCTCAATACCGGTGATAATTCCGACCCGGTAGGTCATACGTAGTTCCAAGAACATTATTAAGAAGGTAATTGTAATCTTCTCTATGTCGTGAGTCTTGTACTCAGGGCATCAAAAGAAAATCACACTCAATTGCCGAGTTATGTACTTCCATATAAATAAGAGCAAAATGGGGGTTTCTTATGTAGTTCTCGAATCCCGAGTGCCGTGTTCACCACCTGGCAGATCCGTTCAGGCCGAATATATGTCGTTACTACGCATTCCGTTCCAACGCATGCCTTTACCACGCATGCGTTACAACGGAATGTTTTTTCTACGCATTGCCTTTACATCGATTTTTCCTTTACCCCGCTTTTTCTTTTTTGGGGATAGACCCCCCCAAGCCCCCTTTCTTCTTGATTTTTCCCATTTTCTTAGGTCTTCGCCGACACTAAAAAAGGACTGACGCATTTTTTTCTGATGAGGAAGACGTTGTTCCATGATGACGTTGCTTGCGTGGTAAAGACGGTCGTTGAAGCAATCCGCGTTGTGAAGACGTTTACGAGGTAAGTGTACCGTTGTAAACGTAACGCGTAGAAAATGCTTCCTGGTAAAGGCTGTTTCCCTTCAGGCCAAGGTCAGCCTACAGGTCCGGTCTCTCGCGTGTACGCAAGACAGTCTGATACTTCCGGGAGTGTGCTCCATACTGGATGCAGGTGCAAGAGTGCGCCAAGGGAAAAGGCCAGTGGGTGACCAGGGAGTTTGAGTTCAAAGGGCCCAATCAAGGAAGAAGGGCGTGGTCACAAGCATGGCCTAAAAGGTGACCGGGTGAGGCAGCTCCCAGCTTTGTCACCATGTACATAATTGATAGGAAAGAAGGAACGGCGGGAGGGCTCGTGAGTTGCTGACACAGCTGGGGGGGCGGGGGGAATAATAAAAAATTGAAGACTCTGTGTGTCTCACTGAAGTTAAAAAGGAGTATTTTCGTCTGAAGTTTGACCAGCAGGCTGAAAAGAAGTAAGGCGCAAGGGTGGCTACTTGAAATTTCTTTACTTTGATGAATGTGTTTGATTTTTCCACGGAAGTGGAGTCAGTTTATATCCTTGCAGCGCAAGCTTGCCCCTAGCTGCAGCATGTGGACCACACACATTATTCTGTGTGAGTCTGCATGCAAAGCTATGTCAGCTTCTCTTCCGACGCTAGCCTCAGACATTGAGGGCTTCATTTATAAGGTTTTGGCGCAGAGCAGCGCCAGCAAGGAATCTTGCTGCGCTGCCCTGCGGCAAACTAAAAGGGCAGGAATGCGCTGTATCTATGAGATACGCATTCCTGTCCTTTTCTCCTTCACTAGCGCACAATGGGCTGCCATGCGCCAACACAGGCACCCCGGTGTCAGGGTGCAAGGGTGCCTGAGTTGAGGGGCTGATTGATTCTGTGCGGGAAGGGACACCGTTCTGCAAAAAATCTATCAGTTGAGGCGATTTCCTCTTTCTATGAGTGCTAAACAATGCAGCACACATACAAAGAGGCAAAAAAGAGGAGAAATGAAAAAGGTTCTGCTCGTTGCGCCTCCCTAACGCTACCCCTAATGTGGCGTTAGAATCTGATGCATTCCCAGGTTTACAATTCCTTGTAAATCTGGGAATGCTTCAGATTCCATGGGTGTTGCGGGGGGCACCCACAGCAACACCCATGGAATGCCTCTTTCACGTATGAAAGGGGCACATATTTACCAGGCAATGGAAAGCCACATGAAGTGGCTTTGCCTGGCCCTGTAAATATGCTGTGGCACACTGCGCCACCGGGGCATCAAAAAAGTGATGTTCTGGTGGCGCAAAAGTGCCGCTCTGGAACCTCGTAAATGAGGCCGTGAGGTGGTGCACAACACAACGTTATCACATGTGACGACATACGTTGACAACCATTTTAGGAACTGCATGGTATTGGATGTTTTCTATTTACCCGCGTGTCCCTCATCGGAATGATTTTACGGCATAGGGCCGTTTTCACAACTCTAAAAGTAGCACACTCTTCCTCTCAACCTGATATCAAAGAGTTCAGGTGGCACAGAAGGTAGCCTTCAATATCAAAACTTTTCAAAGCTAAGTTTTTTGCCTTCCATGTGTGATTAATCCCTGCTACAGGCAAATTTCGTATTAATCAGTATTACATATGTGATATGGCTGCTTCACAACAAATTGCGCAACCGCCTCCTTTTCTTCACCCTCAATGGAAGCCTCCAATCAAGAACAGTGGCTGAGGGTCTTTGAAAATTAAGTGGTTGCAATTAATGCCACAAGATACATTGTTATTTGGCAATCTCAACTTTTTGATAATTTGCATGCTGGGCCTGTTCCACAAGAGAAGGCTGGTGGTAATGACTGGAATCAGTATAAGGAAGCCCTTGAGTGGCTAAGTAAGCAGTATTCAGAGGAGCCAAGTGTTACACAAGAAAAACAAAGAACAAAGGAGCATATTATCAAGGCCTGGCGATAAAATTATCGCCGCTTTAGTGCCCGTTTTTGGACGGAAAGCGGCGATAATTTTATCGCCTTATCAGCAAGGTCATGCTATCGCATGAATCCTTGCCTTTTCACCCTTTCCCCCAACGCCCATCTTCGCATCTCCAATGGGATGCAAAGTGGGTGGTTTACCCCAAGATAACGGGAGAAATGTTGCTAAGCGACATTTCTCCTATAATCTAGCCTCACGCTAACCTGCAGAGCGATAAGAAAAGTAGCGCTAACCGCGGTTATCGCTACTTTCCTTACGCTTGCTTCTCAACTGACTTAGCCATGATAATCTATGGAAGGTGGATATCATGGCTAAGTCTGCCTTTCCCTATCAGCAAGCTTTCGCCAAAAATTGTGCGATTATCGCTGGATTTCCAGCGATAATCGCACAGTTGCCAGCTTGCGCGTTGAATTTTATCGCTTTGGAGATAAGCATTGCTGATAGCACGCTATCTCCGCAATAAAATTCAGCATTGGCCGGCGATAATTATCCTCACGCAAAGAGCGCTGAGCGATAATTATCGCCTGGCCTTAATGAAATGCCCCAAAGTGTGGAAGAATATGTCTCAGCATTGAGGTTGCTGGCTGCGACTTGTGAATTTGCATCACTCTAGATATATACATCCAGGATCCGTTTGTTTTTAACTGTCATTCTAAGACAATTCAAGAAAGACTGTTAAATGGCAGAGACACAACTCTCTCAGACATCATTGACGTAGCCATAATGATTGAATGATCTATGGTGTCATCGAAACCTTTGAACATACATCTTTCTATTAATACTTCGTCTGCTTCTCATTCTTGGGGGGCATGACTTTGTGTGTATGGTCAATCAGTGCAGTACAACATGGAAAATCTCTGCAAGGAAATCTACCTATATTTGCTATCGATGCGGATGGAAGAATTATCTAGGAAATAATCCTAGTTGTCCAGCCCTTGGAAAATGTTGTGTAATTTGCAAAAAAACTAGTCATTTCCAACCTGTTTGCAAAGGCAGTAAGAGTCCTGTAAAAAAATAGTAGCCTATATGTTAATACCTGTACAGAGAAGCTTGGCAATGTGGGTTTAACTATTGAATGTAACAAAAGGATGATGTCATCAGTGATGTCATGAGTGATGCCACTGACCATGTCATGAGTGATGTAATATGTGACGTCATCAGCAGTGGATTGCGGTCACGCGAGGTATAGTTATCTGAACTAACTATAACTGGGGAATTTCATTGGTTTTTTACGAGTGAAATGGCCACCTAACTATAACATGTGTGAAACCTATGGTTTTTTTAAGTGAATATATATATATATATATATACACACACATATATGTATATATATTTAGACACACACATTACCTACTGGCAGTTGCCAGTAGGTAGTTATAGTTAGGACCTATTTTCCATAGGAAATCCACAACATTCTATTTGGAATAACGTTGGCGCCGATTGACAAATTTTCGTGAAATTTTCTAAACTTTTGGCCAGCTTCGGTCTGCTCCTATCCTGAAAATTTCATGGTGATTCGTCAAGCGGGGGCCTAGAAAAAAGGGGGGTCCCAAAACGCATTTTCCTCATGTATTTTCCCATAGGACCTGTTGACGCAGCTACAGCCCGAACTGCTGAACGGAATTACACCAAATTTGGCAAAGAGGTAGTCCTCAGTTCAGACTCGTGCCTTTTGCTTAAAAGGTGTAAATCCGTTCAGTAGTTCCTGAGAAAATTAGAGTTAAAAAGATAGATATATCTGGGCGTAGCCTAACCACACATCTCATCGTGAGATCTGATTGGCTGTCAGTACTTCATCCAAGAAGTGTTGGCAGCCATCTTGGGACCAATATACATGATAACACCTCATTAAAAAGCATTGCAGTTAATAGAAGGTTTTAAGACTTTCGTTACATTATAAATCATTTGTTGATGGTACCATACTGATTTTAGGAATTGTGGTGTGTTCTAAGGTGATTTTGCCATGTGAAAAAGCCTTCTGCTGCTATATCATGAATCATGTTTGAGAGAAAACTATTTTCTCATGTTTCTCCCACAGAGGTTTGGAAGGTGATCTATAAGCTGAACTGAGAGCATATTTTCAGTAAATTCACATTATCTTTCTCAGTCATGTGAGAATGAAGTCTGAAATTCTCAGTAAAACATGTACATCCAACAAGGGCAAAGACTGTCAGTTGATTCCTTTGTGTTCTACTGCAGCTTCCCAGAGTATTCTAAAGAACAACTAGAGTGCTAACAAATCTACCTATATTTGCTATCGATGCGGATGGAAGAATTATCTAGGAAATAATCCTAGTTGTCCACCTTGGAAAATGTTGTGTAATTTGCAAAAAAAACTAGTCATTTCCAACCTGTTTGCAAAGGCAGTAAGAGTCCTGTAAAAAAATAGTAGCCTATATGTTAATACCTGTACAGAGAAGCTTGGCAATGTGGGTTTAACTATTGAATGTAATTCAATTGCTAATGCAGGTTTGGTGAAAGGTCTGCTGTGTGAGGCAGTGATTGGTGACGTGAGTCTGCAGGTCATGTCTGATTCAGGCTCTCCAATTACTATTTTAGCAGACCCAACTTTCTATGACAATTGGAAAGGTAAGGTTTCACTCTTAAAACCTGACATGAATCCAAAAGCTTTTGGTGAGAAAGATATTGACATTCTAGGGTATTTTGTTTCAACACTGGAATGTTTGGGTAGATTTACAACTAACACAATTTATGTAGCTTGTAAAAGGTTTAAACATTATCGGGTGGCAGTATCTAGCCAAAATGGGTTTGTACCTTAAGACAGGTGACATGTTTCATGAACAGGTGGGAAAGGTAAAAAGGTTTGGATATCACATCAAACTCAAACTTCACCTTCAACTTGTAATACACACGTTTTATCCTGTTCCACTTAGTGCAAGACAGGAAATGAAACATGTTTTGACAAACTTGCATTTTGAAGCTATAATTAAATCAAGTGATTCTGCTCAATGGGTTTCTCCTGTTGTGGTAGCACGGAAAAGGCCAGGAAAAATACTGCTGCAGGCATCCCTAAGGCAGTGTGCAACAAGTGATGGGTGGCTAGTGAGTTATTGGAAATAATTATTGCATTTACCAGATGTAAAATAATTAACATATTCTTTTTACATAACTGTACAAAAAGCTCAAAACAATGTTGCAGATTTTGACAGTTGTGTCACTTGTGAAAAGGATTTTTAAAAATTTTGAGAATCAAGACGAGTAACAACTCAATGATTGCACCATATTTATGTGCATCCAGGGCAAACATCGTCAACAGCAGCTTTCCAATAGATTTATGATGGTATATTATTTTACCTTAGCGATGAAAGCCTGTTGAAAGAATACTGGCATAGCTACTCGCACACCAACGTGTGCACCCATAGAGCCACTTTTACACCTATACACACAAGGATACATACAGTCACACACCCCCTCACTTAATAAATATTAGGAGTTGTATCACTCAGTAGTAGTGCATCTAGTATACTAATTTAACTTTTTTAATAGGTTAGTATATATGTTTAACACCCATAAACTCTTAAAAACACTTACACTCACTAGATGATGTCATCAGTGATGTCATTTGAGATGTCATCAGTGATGTCACTGACCATGTCTTGAGTGATTTAATATGTGAGGTCATAAGCAGTGCATTGCGGGGACATAAGTTATAGTTAACTCGGGTAACTCTAACTGCTGCATTTCACTGGTTTTGTACAAGTGATATCTGATCCTAACTATAATGCCCCTGTAATCTTTGTTTTTTTCAGTGAATTATCTACTGGCGGTCGCCAGTAGATAGTTATAGTTAGGACCGTGTTTCCATAGGAAATCTCAAAATTCTATTTTGAATAACTTTGGCGCCGGTTGACGAATCCTCGCAAAATTTTCAAAACTAATGGGGAGCTCCGCTCAGCTCCTACCCTGAAAGTCTCGGGGGGATTCGTCAAGCGGGGGCCAAGAAAAAAGGGGGTCCCAAAACGCGTTTTCCCTATGCATTTTCCCATAGGACCTTTAGTCGAAGGTACAGCCCGAACGGCTGAACAGAATTACTTGAAATTTGGCAAAGAGGTAGTCCTCAGGTCAGGGATGTGCATTTTGCATATATGGAGTCAATCTGTTCAGTAGTTCCTGAGAAAATTGCAGTTAAAGTACATAAATATCTATAGCCGCGAACCGTGCGCGCACCGTGCGCGCACCCTAACGTGCGCGAGCGTAATTCTGATTGGTGGTTACATGTCAGTCAACATTCGAATCGGTCGAAATCAGGAAGTGTCGGCAACCATTTTGTTTGTTTTGAGTGCGAGAGTGAAAAAGGAAGGTGGCGAACGTGAAAAGGGGGCAGGGTAGAGAGTTCCTGACCCCCTAGCCTTTGTCAGGGGGTCCCTGAAGGACCCCAAAGGCAGAAAAAAACATTTGAATTTTTTTTTTTTAAATCGCGGGGTGCGCGCACAGTGCGCGCACCGTGCGCGCACTGTGAAAAACCAAAAAAAAAATGTTTTAATACGTAGTTTATTGTAAAATAAATATATAAAAAATATAATAATAAATACATAACTTAGCATTTAAAAAACCATACACATTCACTGAAAAAAACATAGGTTTCACACACGTTATAGTTAGGAATTAGCTTTTAAAAAACCTTGCAAATTCACTTAAAAAACCATAGGTTTCACACATGTTATAGTTAGGTGGACATTTCACTCGTAAAAAACCAATGAAATTCCCCCGTTATAGTTAGTTCAGATAACTATAACTCGCGCGACCGCCACTCTATCAAAAGGATGATGTCATCAGTGATGTCATGAGTGACGCCACTAACCATGTCTTGAGTGATGTAATATGTGACGTCATCAGCAGTGGATTGCGGTCGCGCGAGGTATAGTTATCTGAACTAACTATAACGGGGGAATTTCATTGTTTTTTTACGAGAGAAATGTCCACCTAACTATAACATGTGTGAAACCTATGTTTTTTTACGTGAATATATATATATATATATATATATATACACACACACATATATGTATATATATTTACACACACACATTACCTACTGGCAGTCACCAGTAGGTAGTTATAGTTAGGACCTATTTTCCATAGGAAATCCGCAACATTCTATTTGGAATAACGTTGGCGCCGATTGACGAATCGTCGCGAAATTTTCGAAACTTTTGGCCAGCTCCGGTCTGCTCCTATCCTGAAAATTTCACGGTGATTCGTCAAGCGGGGGCCTAGAAAAAAGGGGGGTCCCAAATCGCGTTTTACTCATGTATTTTCCCATAGGACCTGTTGACGCAGCTACAGCCCGAACTGCTGAACGGAATTACACCAAATTTGGCAAAGAGGTAGTCCTCAGTTCAGACTCGTGCCTTTTTCTTAAAAGGTGTAAATCCGTTCAGTAGTTCCTGAGAAAATTAGAGTTAAAAAGATAGATATATCTGGGCGGAGCCTAATCACACATCTCATCGTGAGATCTGATTGGCTGTCAGTACTTCATCCAAGAAGTGTTGGCAGCCATCTTGGGACCAATATACATGATAACACCTCATTAAAAAGCATTGCAGTTAATAGAAGGTTTTAAGACTTTAGTTACATTATAAATCATTTGTTGATGGTACCATACTGATTTTAGGAATTGTGGTGTGTTCTAAGGTGATTTTGCCATGTGAAAAAGCCTTCTGCTGCTATATCATGAATCATGTTTGAGAGAAAACTATTTTCTCATGCTTTTCCCACAGAGGTTTGGAAGATGATCTATAAGCTGAACTGAGAGCATATTTTCTGTAAATTCACATTATCTTTCTCAGTCATGTGAGAATGAAGTCTGAAATTCTCAGTAAAACATGTACATCCAACAAGGGCAAAGACTGTCAGTTGATTCCTTTGTGTTCTACTGCAGCTTCCCAGAGTATTCTAAAGAACAACTAGAGCGCTAACAGTCCACCTTATGACAAACGTATTGCACACCTGAAGCCATCTTGATTGGAATAAAGTGGTAACTCTTAAAACATTTAATTTAAAAAGGAACACAATGAGGGGGTTCATTTTGCCATAGAAAGTATGATTAGTGCTGCAGAAAGAAAAATTAGGGCACATTTTGAGTGACTTCTCAAATCCTCTTCTATTTCATTAAAAAAATTCTGACATGCAAACTGAAACATGCACTTTCAATACCAGCAGCAGACTTCCCTGGTGAGCAGTAGCTTTACTACAGTGATCTAATAAGCAACTAGAGTGCTAACATTCTGAATTTACGGCAAATGTGTGACACATCTGAATGCCTTCTTGATGAAACCAAAGTAAAAAACTGAAAGTATTTCCTACTGAGGAGACTGCAGTAAATGAGGAAATTAGGAAACTTCATAACAAATAAGTCTCCCAAAATGGCCACCAGAGACAAAAGAGCCCAAATGTAGCACAAATATCACCCTGATGTAGCCCAAGTATAGCCCAATGACAGAATGTCCCAGAGTGTTCTAACGAACAACTAGAGCGCTAACAGTCTTACTTATGACAAAAGTATGGCACACCTGAATCCATCTTGATTGGAATAAAGTGTTAACACTTAAAACATTTAATTTACAAAAGAACAAAATGAGGGGGTTCATTTTGCCATAGAAATTATGATTAGTGCTGCAGAAAGAAAAAATAGGGCACATTTTGACTTCTCAAATCCTCTTCTATTTCATAAAAAAATTCTGACATGCAGACTGAAACATGCACTTTGAATACCAGCAGCAGATTTCCCTGGTGAGCAGTAGCTTTACTACAGTGATCTAATGAGCAACTAGAGTGCTAACATTCAGAATTTATGGCAAATGTGTGACACATCTGAATGCCTTCTTGATGGAACCAAAGTAAAAAACTGAAAGTATTTCCTACTGAGGAGACTGCAGTAAATGAGGAAATTAGGAAACTTCATAACAAATAAATCTCCCAAGAGGGCCACCAGAGACAAAAGAGCCCAAATGTAGCCCAAATATCACCCAGATGTAGCCCAAGTATAGCCCAATGACAGAATGTCCCAGAGTGTTCTAACGAACAACTAGAGCGCTTACTGTCTTACTTATTACAAAAGTATGGCACACCTGAAGCCATCTTGATTGGAATAAACTGGTAACACTTAAAACATTTAATTTAAAAAGGAACACAATGAGGGGGTTCATTTTGCCATAGAAATTATGATTAGTGCTGAAGAAAGAAAAATTAGGGCATATTTTGAGTGACTTCTCAAATCCTCTTCTATTTCATTAAAAAATTCTGATATGCAGACTGAAACATGCACTTTTAATACCAGCAGCAGACTTCCGTGGTGAGCAGTAGCTTTACTACAGTGATCTAATGAGCAACTAGAGAGCTAACATTCAGAATTTGTAGCAAATGTGTGACATATCTGAAAACCTTCTTGATGGAATCAAAGTAACAAACTGAAAGCATTTTCTTCTGAGGAGACTGCAGTAAATGAGGAAATTAGGAAACTTCATGAGAAATAAATCTCCCAAGATGGCCACCAGAGACAAAAGAGCCCAAATGCAGCACAAATATCACCCAGATGTAGCCCACATGTAGCCCAATGACAGAAGTGTGCAAAACACTTATTTTTTGTGTAGTTGCTGTTCTATATAGTGCAGACTTGTCAGGTATTGGAGTGCTTTGTATGAGCATTGGTTACATCACACAAGATCAAATTCATTTTGGTTGTAGACATGGGGAGATGAAGTGATTTGACCACAATCACAGAATGTTGAGCTGAAGCAGAAACTCCAACCTGGTTCCCCAGTTGCAAAGTCTGCAGCTCTGGAAGTAACACCACATCCTCTCCCCTAAGTGCAACATTTAATCAAGCGGTCAACTGGATAAAAAAACAAAGATTACAAATAATTTAAGAGTTCTTTGTCGCTAAATGGAGGGCAGTGGCAGCACATCAGACCATGCATGGCAGGAGGGAGGAGGCTAGTCCATGGATTCAGACAACAGAGGATAGGGAGGAGGTGGATGGGGCAGCAAGCTAACTGTCCAGAGAAGGTGGGTATTAGGAACGTTATTGTTTTTAAAATGTGTGTCTGTGCAAACTACTTAAAATATGAACAAGTATGCAGCATAATCTCACTTTTATTCAGGAAGAAGAGGACGTTTGTGACTGTGACTCCGGGCTCACTTGGCAAAAACACCCCCTGACCCTCCACCCCCCCATCGCAAAATGTAATGCCTGTGAAAAGGGTAAGTGGACGCAGTGTTATATAGAACATAGTCCTGAGAGCACGATTGAAAATGAAAACTAGATATAGTATATGGTATAAACTATGCACCAAAAAGTTTGATATAAGATGAACCGGGCGTGAAATATAATATGCAATACATTGTGCGCAATGACAGATTCATTGGAGAGCGCGAGATAGCACAGGCACTAGCGCGTGCTATGCGATATGCGCCTTGGAGTGTAATATGCACAGGACAGTGTTGTGTAACCTAACTAGTCTCTAAAGTTGTAATATAAAACATGTGCTGGGGAGTGTAACGTTGCATATGCACTGTGACAAAGATATGGTTCCCAGATTGTAACATGTATGGCATAGCACTGTGCGTTATAACATAGGCATCGAGGAAGGCACGTTAGATGGGGCAATATAACCCGTGCGAAGGCAAGTGTGTCATGACATATTCACGGGGTGGTGTTACAGTGCACATGGGCTAGACAGTGTCATAGCATACGCACTAGCTGGTGGAATACAACACAGAGGTGTGTGGCACTCGGCGGGCACTGGTGGGTGTAACACAGCATTGGACTCAGCCAGGAGCACGCTGTGACTCTCAAGTGAGGTTCGTCTCCTTTCCAGAGAGTAAAATAAAAAGTATTACACATCCAACGGTGGATGTGTGTTTTATTAACCGTGAGGGGGGTTTCTTGCAAAGTTTGGTCGAATTTTTGTCGAATCCCATTTGAATGGCTTGGTGTGCGTGTGTATTAAATGTGCCCGTCAATAGCTACCCATGATTGTATAAATAAACGACAAGGGTGTCTACTTGGTGAGCACCCACCGGCGGGGGCGCCGGGATTAGGCACGGTAAGGCGTCAGACACGTCAGAGCTTCACTAGCGGTACATTCCACGTGGATTCATTGTATGCATAGTCGCCTTTTATTGAATATCACGCAAATCGTCATGGTGATAGGTGCATACGGTTTTTCCAGCATGTCCTGGGTGTTTCTATAAATATATATTTTTTTAAAATAATAAAAAAGAAAGGCCGGCCCCGAGGGATGGGGTCCCTGGGGCCATAAGTGGTGTGGGGGATGGGGTCCCCAGGGCCAATAAATTAGACAAAGAAGCGGGGCCACACAGCCCTCCTTCTTAAAAAAATTAAATAAATTAAAGACCGGCATCGTGCCGGAGGCCACGCCCCTCCTTGCAGCACTCTGCAAATGCGCCCCCTGGCCAGTTGTAAGTTGGGGAATTAATTCCCCTTGAATACTGAAGGTCCCTGAGGGCCAAATAGCCCAACAGGTATCTCCAGTATGCGCCAGGGAGTTGCGTTGCAGACAGGTGTTCTGAGGCCACGCCCCTTTTTACACCTCTATGCAACGCAGCTCTGTGGCGCTTACTGGAGGTACCTAGTGGGCTAGTTTGACCCTAGGGACCCTTAGGGTTCAAGGGGACTTAATCTCTCAACTTAGAACGGCCACAGGGCGTGTTTACATAGTGGTGAAGGGAGGGGACGGGGCCTGAGGTGACGTGTGCAAACACGCCCTGTGGCCCGTTTTAAGTTGGGAAAATAATACCCTTTCAATCCTGAAGGACCCTGGGGGCCAACTAGCCCACCAGGTGCTTCCAGTAAGCGCCACTGCTCTGCATTGCAGAGAGGTGGTGCAGGCCGTGCTCCTTTTTACACCTCTCTGCAATGGCGCTTACTGGACGTACCTAGTGGGCTATTTTGCCCCTATGGACCCTCAGGATTCAAGGGGACTTAATCTCCCAACTTAAAACGGCCACAGGGCGTGTTTACACAGTGGGGAAGGGAGGGGACGGGGCCTGAGGTGACGTGTGCAAACACACCCTATGGCGCATTTTAAGTTGGGGAAATAATTTCCCTTCAATCCTGAGGGCCCCTGGGGGCTAACTAGCCCACCAGGTGCTTCCAGTAAGAGCCACTGCGCTGCGATGCAGAGAGGTGGTTTAGGCCGTGACCCTTTTTACATCTCTCTGCAACCCAGCTCTGTGGCACTTACTGGAGGTACCTAGTGGTCTAGTTGGACCCTAGGGACCCTCAGGATTCAAGGGGACTTAATCTCCCAACTTAAAATGGCCACAGGGTGTGTTTACACAGTGGGGAAGGGAGGGGACGGGGCCTGAGGTGACGTGTGCAAACACGCCCTGAGGCGCGTTTTAAGAGGTAGTTTTAATCCCCTGCCCTATGATATACTAGGGGCTTACAGAGGAGGTCATGCTAATCACAGGGGGACCCCAACGCATAGTGTTCCCTAGTGTATGTAGGTGTTTTCACTGTATTCTGAGTGTCTTTTAACATAGCACTGGCTCTAGCACTGGTTAGTCAGACTCAGTTACCACCAGTATCCGTCTGAAAAAGTTGAGGGTACAGGATGATTTTGCAACTAGGCTTCTTTCTGCTCTTCTGTTTGTTCTTTCTGCACGTTATCCTTCTTCCTGCACTTTTCTTCGTCTTTGAGGACTTTTGTTGCTTCTTTCTGCATTTCTATTTTTTTTTCTGTGTGTTTTTTCTTCTTTCTTCACACGTCCTATCTCTGTAGGCATAGTTAGAAATTAGCATTTAAAAAACCTTTGAAATTCACTGAAAAAACCATAGGGTTCAGGCACGTTATAGTTAGGAATTAGCATTTAAAAAACCTTAAAAATTCACTGAAAAAACCATAGGTTTCAGGGGTGTTATAATTAGCTGGACTTTTCACTCGTACAAAACCATTGAAATTCCCCCATTATAGTTAGTTCAGCTAACTATAACTCGCGCGCCCGCAATGCACTGCTGATGACGTCACATATTACATCACTCATGACATGGTCAGTGGCATCACTCATGACATCTCAAATGACATCACTGATGACATCATCCTTGTGATAGAGTGGCAGACCTCCTCTCCCCCTAATATAACCTTTGATACACACATTCAAAAATAGAGACTAAAATTTTCAAAGCAATGGACATACCAGTTACAACAACCTATTCAGTAATTCTAAGATCAACATACACATCCACTCATTCACCAACAATCCTATACAGTCACTCATACATGTACTCACTCATCATATGTACTCATACACCTATACATCCTGTTACACAACGCCACTCATCCATAGAGTTACTCACACACATAGTCACTCATGCTAATAAAGAATCAAACATCCATTTACTTGCATATACAGTTATACACACACCACCACACTTACTTCTACAGAAACTTACACATACTTAGTCTTTTAAACAATCACTTATAGAAACACATACTTATTCATACAGGAACTCTTCCAATCTCTCACTCTCACATATACTCACTTATATACACCAATAGTCACATATACTAGTTTAAAACATATGTAGTTACTCATAAAGACACTATTCATAGGCCACCATATTCGGAGGCCACCGAAGTCATCTGCGGCGTCCCGCAAGGATCATCACTCAGCCCCACCCTCTTCAACGTCTACATGAGACCCCTCGCTATCATCGCACGCCAACACAACCTCAACATCATCTCCTACGCCGACGACACCCAGCTGATCCTCTCCCTCACCAGAGACCCCGACACCGCCAGAACCAGCCTCCACGAAGGGATGAAAGACGTCGCCGAGTGGATGAAGAACAGCCGCCTGAAACTGAACTCAGACAAGACGGAAGTCCTCATCCTGGGACCATCACCCTCCGCCTGGGACGACTCCTGGTGGCCCCCAGCTCTGGGCACCGCCCCCAAGCCAACAGACCACGCACGCAACCTGGGCTTTATCCTGGACTCCTCCCTCTCGATGACCAGACAAGTCAATGCCGTCTCCTCTTCATGCTTTCACACCCTCCGCATGCTCCGCAAGATCTTCCGATGGATCCCGACCGAAACCAGGAAGACGGTCACACAGGCCCTCGTCACCAGCCGACTGGAATACGGAAACACCCTCTACGCTGGAACCACAGCCAAGCTACAGAAAAGACTCCAACGCATCCAGAACGCCTCCGCCTGACTCATCCTGGACATCCCCCGACGCAGCCACATCTCCGGCCACCTGAGGGACCTGCACTGGCTCCCCGTCAACAAGAGGATCACCTTCAGGCTCCTCACCCACGCACACAAGTCTCTTCACGACCTGGGCCCTAAGTACCTCAACGACCGCCTGACCTTCCACACGCCCACCTGCCAGCTACGGTCTGCTAGCCTCGCCCTCGCCGCCGTACCACGCATCCGAAGGGCCACCGCCGGAGGCAGATCCTTCTCCTACCTGGCGGCCAAGACATGGAACTCCCTCCCCATCCAACTTCGGCTGACCCAAGACCACCTCGCCTTCAGGAGACAACTCAAGACCTGGCTGTTCGAGCAGTAGCGGACCCCTTCCCCCAAGCGCCTTGAGACCCTTCCGGGTGAGTAGCGCGCTATACAAGTGTCTTGATTGATTGATTGATTGACTATTGAGACAGTCATTTTACTCACTAACACACCCATGCACACACTCATCCACCCATACAGTCCTGCACACATGCTGTCTTCAACACATACAAACAGTGAGTCACTCATTCATGCACCTATGCACTACGTAATACCACCACCGAACCATACAGACACTCAGACACTCATACTGATACTCAAAAAACCAACTACTAACCTATATAGACACTCATGTAGCTACTCACCAACCCTTGCAGCCACTTATACACAAAGTGAGAGACTGATACAGATATTTACATATTTAAACATTACTCACTAAGCCATGTATTCACTAAGATACACTTAATCAGTCAGTTATACAATCAATTTTTCAAAAACAAATCATCAATTTAGACACTTATATACCCATCTATTCTTCCAACAACCTTAAGATATACATATATAAAACATATGTAATTTTCAGAAAAACACACATTCACTGGATGATGTCATCAGTGATGTCATTTGAGATGTCATCAGTGATGTCATGAGTGATGTCACTGACCATGTCATGAGTGATGTAATATGTGACGTCATCAGCAGTGCATTGCGGGCGCGCGAGTTATAGTTAGCTGAACTAACTATAACGGGGGAATTTCAATGGTTTTGTACGAGTGAAAAGTCCAGCTAACTATAACACCCCTGAAACCTATGGTTTTTTCAGTGAATATATATATATATAGTTACAGTAAAGCGAATTCACTTCAGCTCCTTCCTGGAAAGTTTTGGGATGATCCATCAAGCGGGGGTAGAGAAAAAAAAGGGAGGTTCCCAAATCAAATTTACCCATGCATTTTCCATTGACTTCCTTAAAAACTGCTGAACGGAATTACACCAAAATATAAATATAAGGGGGCAGAGCAGGGCAGAGATACCCTGTCCTCCTAAGCCCTGTGTGGGAACCCAGAGAGATTCCTCCTGGTGCCACAATTAAAGAAAAAAAAATCAGGAATTTTTGCTGCACTCCTGCTGGAGTTCAGAAGGATCGCGGCTAAAAACAAAATGGTGGCACGCCATTTTATATTAAATATATGGGGAGTGGGGTGTCAGTAGGGCCCCAGTCCATTTAGGTCCCTATTCCCTGGGCCTTGTATATTTGATTAAGGGGAGGGGGCGCCTGCCACCCCTCCCCAAACTGATGGTGGCCCCAGGGACCATATTCCCTGCCGCCAAAATGCAAAAAAAGAAGGAGGCCCCTCCCTCCCTGAGTCTTTAAAGGCCCCAGGGACCACATTCCCTGGACACAGTCTTTTACCTGCCCGCACCACCAGGGAAACGTTTGTTTGCTCCCATCTGGAGGAAGCATTTTTTAAATCTGCAGCCAAACAGAAGCAAAAATATAAGTCTGCTCCCGGCCCACAGGAGATTTCAAAATGATCCTGCTGGCTGGGTGTAGACTTGTGATCTGTTTCCCTGCCTGCACTAATGCGGGCAGGGAAACTGAACACATATTGCTCACGCACCATGTGTTGCCAAGGCCCCTGTGTTGTCATGTGGGCCCTGGGGCTTCCCCCGCAGTCCCCAACATGTTGATTAGTGGGTGCCCAGGGTGGGTGCCGTGGCACCCATCTATCACCCCGGGGGATGGGGTCCCTGGGACGAAGAAGGCTTGGGCAGAGGACTGTGCAGCCACCTCCCATTTTTAAAAAATATGGCCCTTGGGGAGGGATCGTAGGGGCCTATGAAGGCTTGGGAAGCGGGACCACCCTCCTTCCCCTTTAGGTTATATTCTAGGAGTCTACCATCTGCCAAGTGCTATGTTTCCATTTTCCATCACAAGTTATATTCCTGGGGTCTAGAATCTGTCAAGGGTCATATTTCTGGGGACATCGTTTTCTGTCATAGGTTATATTTGTGAGTGCTTCACCTTCCATTATAGGTTATATTCCTGGAGTCTATAATATCGAGGATTATATTTCTGGGGCGTTTATCTTTTGAGCATTGTGGATACTTCTGGGACTTCATCTTGCATCATAGGTTAGATTCTGGGTTCTATCATCTGTCAATATTTCTACGCCAAGGCTTTTACTTCTGGAGCCTTCATCTTCTGCCATAGGTTACACTCCTGGGTTCTGTCATCTGTAAAGGATTATATTTCTTAGGCCTTCATCTTCTGTTATAGTTGATATTTCTGGGCTCGACCATCTGTCAGGGGTTTTGTATTGCTGGGGACTTCATCTTCCGTCATAGGATCTACTCTTCAGGTACATCATCTGACATGTGTTGTATTTCTGGGGTTAACATCTTCTTTCACAGGTTATATTTATGGGGTCTAACATCTGTCACATGCTATATTTCTGGCGCCTTCATTTTCTATCATATTTTATATTGCCATTGCCTTCATCTTCCATCATATACTATGTTCCTGGGGTCTATCATTTGTTAAGGATTTTATATTTAGGGCCTTCATCCTCTGTCATAGGTTATACTTCTGCAGGCATCATCTTCTACCACAGTTTATATTTCTGAGGTCTATCATCTGCCAGCTTTATGTTGCTATGGACTTCATCTTTCATTATAGGTGACATGCCTTGGGTATATCATCGTTCAAAGGTTATATTTCTGGAACCTTTATCATCTATCGTGGGATCTATTCCTCTGGTGTATCATCTGTCAAGGAGTATATAGCTCTTCTCTCATAGATTATTATGCTGGGTTCGATCGTCTGTCAAGGGTCATTTTTTGGGACTTCATTTTCTGTCATAGATTATATTTCTGGTGGCTTCATCTCCTATCACAGTATATGTATATGCCTGTGGTCTACCGTCAGCTAATATATATTTTTTGTAAACCTTTATTCTTGCATTTTATATAGTTCAACACAGCATGGTATAGGTACCATTGTTACAATCAAAGAATGTAGGTACACAACCACCCCTCCAGCTGATTGGAATAATCTTTCTGGCTGTAAATACATAATGTAGCCTATAGCAGTATTGACCTTAACCAAGGTACACTACTGCTTTCGGTCATGCCTACATGACCATCTGCTAATATTTATGTTGCTGTGGCCTTCATCTTCTGGCATAAATTGTATTCCTTGGGTATACATCTCGGGCCTTCATCTTCTGTTACAGGATTCATTCCTGCAGGCTGTCTGTGAAGGATTATATTTCTAGATTTCCCATCTTCCATCAAAGGTTATATTCCTGTAGTCTATCATCTGTCAAGGATTGTATTTCTGGGGGCTTCATTTTTCTCGGGTCTTCATGATCTGTCACAGTTTATATTTTGGGGCCTGAGTTTGGTGTCATTGGTAATATTCCTGGGGCCTAACATCTGTTACATGTTTGATTTCTGGGACCTTCATCTTCTGTCATTGATTATATGTTTAGAGAGTTCATTTTCCGACTTAGTTTATATTCCTGGGATCTATCATCTATGAAGGTTTATACTTCTGAGACCTTCATCGTCTGTCATAGGTTATATTTCTGAGGGTTTCATCTTCTGCCAAACCTTATGTTCTCGGTCTATCATGTGTTAAGAGTTATATATTTTGCACCTGCATTTTCGACCACAGTTCATATTTCTTTGGTCTTCCTCTTTCATCATAAGTTAAATTCCTCAAGTCAATCTCCTGTAGAGGGTTATATTTCTGGGGTTTCCATATTCCATCATTGTTTATATTCTTGAGGTATATCCTCTGTGTGAGACATATGCCAAGCCGGTATAGCCAGAATTGACAATTGGTGGTGGGAGGTGGAGGGTGCGTAACAGTAATTAATTATAGCCAAGGTGTCACACAAAAACAGTTCATTTAAAAGCCTTGTGGAAGTTTTGAGATTCAAAGTATTTATATCCTAAATTTTCCCTTTTCTTTCATTTTAGTGAGTGAGTCAGTACGGCATCTGGAGGACCACCTCTCCCCAAAGAGACCTTGGAAAGAGAAAATGGTAAGTATAATTAAAAGGAAAGAAAAAATGCTAAATCAGAAGAATGTTTTTATCCCAGTGTCTCCAGGGCTTTGCCAGTAAACTTGCTGTGGCTCCTTGTAGGTTATTTCCCAACTCCCTACTTAAAGGTTAAGAGCTCTATATCTCCAAACAAAACAGTAAAAACTAAAAAATCTCTTATTCTAAGGATTCACTGGGTGCTCAGTCTTCCTTGTGACCCAACCTAGACAATCTCTGGATGTCAGCCTCTCCGCGTTTGTGTGGTTACTCCAGCTTCCGAGCATGGTGTATTCAATCTATGTTTCAAACTTTTCTCCATGGGGTTTTGGAGGCTTGGTGTGTGTCCGACCTTGCCACCTTTTTCCTCATGTCATTAGGGATCTTGTTAGGATAGGTTAGTTCTTCTTGTGAGAGCACAGTACGCGCTCTGGAGATAACCACCTGGTGAGCCACAACCCTCCCGTGGCTCATGGCAGGTCCTGGACAAGGGGGGGTGGGTCTGCCCCACCTGCCTCTTCATCACAGATCAGTTTTATAGGCTCTGCTGGTTCTCCAACCTCCCTCCAGTCCTGCGAAGTATCGATTGCTCCGCTCGGCTTTTCGGCATGCCAACCCGTCCTCTGCTTTGTTGGACTTCCTCTCAGTTCCGGCATCCGCACGGTATCCTATTTTTTAGGTCTCGTCTGAGCCAGAGCTTTAGCGCTGCTCGCGTGAGAGCTTTTGTAAAAGGGGGATTTGGAAGTGCAAACCAGTGCTTTCAGGCCGCCAACTACAGTGCATGTGCGCCGGGCGCGCGCACCATTTGGCAGCCTGCGTGATCATTTTGCGGCCGCTTTGATGTTCTCAGTGAGCCGCGCGGCCACTGAGAACATCAAAGCGGCCGCGAAAGTGCACAATTCAGACATGGTGTTAGACGACACTTACACAGTGTAAGCCCCATCTAAGATGTCACAAGGCACGCTATTTGGAATTTTCTCAGCTTGTTACAAAACAGTGGACCATAATTCCCTTCACTGGGGACACACCAGGTCGGTGAGAACTATGACCGTATTTATTTACAAATCACAAATACCAAACATTGATCGAATGCCTGCCGGCAACGGTGCCTCAGACCAACCCCCTCTCACATAGTGTAGACAAATTCACCATTCTAGCAATACCAGAAAAGGCATACAGTTCATACCTAAGGCGTTATGGCGCTATCTGACAACGGACATCCGAGACAGTGAGCACAGATGGCTTGGAAGAAAAGCTGTGGAGAGGAAATGCTTTCCATACTGCGGCAGCTTGGACCCCATGTGCTGACCAGTACACGCTGCTTTGGGTCATTTCTCTCACGGGAACGCGGCTTTCATGGACTTCAAGCACTATTTTAAATGCTAACAAAATATTTCCTGTAAAATATAGTAAGGGGAGAAAATGGTCATGAAGAGGCGCTAGCGTATTGATCTGAAATCGTAACCTGGGATCGGGCATGTTTGGTTGAAGGCAGGAGATGAGCTGCGGTTTCTTGGGACTGCGGTTCTGAGCAAGGGTGAGGCACGGTCTCTGCTTTCCTTCCCTGTCCTATGGTCTGATGGCTGGAAATCAAGTGTAATTCACAATGAAGTTGAAACAGCAGCTTTTGACCAGAAAGCAGCAACGTGGAGCCTGTTCAGCTCTAGACGCATTGCTTTAACTGGGCCGGTACTGTCTGGTTTGGGGTACCGGCACATTTTTTATTTTGAGAGTGAACGTACCTGCACTTCTCAAGAGGAACGTAATACTTTTACTTGAAGAGTGCCGACACTTCTCAGAAACAAGGAGGTACGGGGTACCTGCACTTCCATTTTTCTATTTAAAGCACTGTCTAGACGTGCAGGATGTATACAGTGTTGGAAATATAAATATAAAAGCACAGCTACTCAACAGCCCAGACTTCCAGTTTGCTACAGACAAGCGGAGGTACTCCAATTAAAAGAACTGAACCTCTCCTGAGACGTGCTGGTTCTCTCCCTTGCAAGTTAGAGGGGTGTAGGTACTCAGTGCTCTAGGGTACTGGCCCATTCAAACCATGGGGTTATACCCCCAGTGGCAAAGCCATGTACTTTTTGATAATCTTTGTGTCAATGCCAGGGATACAACTACCACGTTATTTACCCACCTGACAGGAATAGGAGCACTTCAATACAGACTACAGGCGATGCTGTGAGTGACTGCAGAACAACGCCGTGGCTAGGTTCTTATTGCTGTGAGTTGCCAGCAGTGTCATTGTTGGTGGGTGTATTGATGAGTTTGGAAATTTTACAGATTACGTGAAAAAATCGGTTAGATTGAGAAAATATTTGTTCGTTAAAGTTTCTGAACAGTTTCATCGAGTCGTCTGCATGTTGGGTGTTTTTAAGGGTCACTATGAAATTGTGACTTTACCTTGTATAATTGAAGTTCTCCGGTGTATCAGAAAGTCATGGGCGAGATTTTTGTTAGGGAAATTTATGGTTTTCTACTAACGTTTCAGAATAAAGCATTACACGTCTCCAGTTTAAGACCACAACTTAAAACTTCTGAAATTGCTCAAATATTGTGAGCGAACTCCTCACTCCCGGAATGCCTGCATCGGATCCATACATAATAAACGTGTGTGCCATTGAAGTTAAACATATTGAAAATAGTAATTTTATCTGGGAAAATGCACGCATCGCCTTCATTCACATTCAAATGGTCACACAACGGGTGAATTGTTTGTAGCTTCAGTGGTAACCCCAGCGTTGTCATACACAGTGCCTGATGTGTGTGTGGCCGGGGCGGGTGCATTGGGGGCGCTAGGGAGCGAGAAACAAACGTAGCTAGCTGAAGAATTACAGTAGTTTTTAGGTTTGGCTTGACCTATTTATATGCCAAAGCTTAATGCTAGTTATACGAGCCGTGCGATGCAAAGTGCTATTGTGGTCAGTTGGGTACAAGGTTTTAGCCTCTGGTCTCTATTTTCTATATGGTATCTGCCGGTTTACTGCTATGACCCTAGTAAAAGCAAGTTCTGTCTGAGAGCTGGCCAACGACCTTGCCTGATCATGGTAGCAAGAAATTCATTTCAAAGCGCCCTCACATCACTTGTCGCATTATAAACACGCATTCACAAAGCCAGTAGGCCTGGCCTTCACCAGCTGGTGTGATAGAATTTTCTTTTATTGCTTATTGTAAACGGGCAAGAAAAAGTTAACCAGCATTTGCAAAGCATTTGCAATGCAATAGGTCTCGCTTTTACGAGAGTTTGAGCTATTACCATTGCAAATAACAATGCCTTTTATTTTTGTTTTCGTTTTAAAATCGTAAATAAAGGGCATTGTCATTTACAATACCAATAGCTTAAACTCCAGTAACTGCGAGACCTATTGCATTGCAAATGCTTGTTTTAAATAATGTGTCATGCCAGGTCTTCCTGGTTTTTTGGGGGCATGCGCTTGTTTGTCCTCTTTCTCTTTCCTCTGTTTTGAGTAACGCTAGTCTTTCTTCATTCTCCCTGATAGGTGTCGGTGGCGTGAAGCTAGGACAATGTTCCAGCCACTGAAACCTCTCAGCAGGTAAGTTCTTCTCACGCTCTGTCAAGGGTTATATTTCTGGGCCTTTCCCCTTGAGTCACAGTTTGTACTTCTGGATCCTTCATCATTCGTCATCGGATTTATTCCTTGAGTATATCCTCTTTCAAGGGTTATATGCACTATATCTTTTGTCACAGCTTACTCCTTGGGTATATCCTCTGTCATGGGCTATATTTCTAGGGCCTTTAGCTTCTGTCATAGTTTATATTTCTGGGGTCTGTCATTTGTCAAGAACTATATGCTAGAGTCCTTCGCCGTCTGTTAATTGCTATGTTTCTGGGATCTGCAGTTTCTATTAAAGGTTATATTCCTAAGGGTCTGTCATTAGGGTGACCAACTGGCATTGGTGCAAATTCAGGACGGTGAGTGTAAAAATTCAGGACAAAGGGTCAAAATTCAGGACACAAATTCAGGACAGGAGGTCAAAATTCAGGACAAAACTTCAGGACTATAGGTAAGTTTTACAGACACATCAGAGGAGGTCGCGCAATATTATATAAGTAAGCCCAGCCATATCCAAACATATTCAACCATTTGCAAACCTATCCATCCTGTATCCTTCCATCTATCATTTCACTCATCCATCCCTTCATCCATCCTTTCACTCATCCATCCATTATCCATCCATCCACCCTTTCACCCTATCCATCCAGCCATTTACCCTTTCACCCATCCAGCCATCCTTTCACTTACTCATCCATCCACCCAGTCACTCATCCTTCCACCCATCCACCCTTTCAGTCATCCATCCATCCTCCCTTTCTCTCTCCATCGACCCTTTCACTTAGCCATCCTTCCTTCCATCCATCCACCCACCCATCTACTCATCCACTCATGACTTCATCCATTGACCCTATCACTCATCCATCCTTTCTCTCATCCATTTATCCTTTCACTCCTTCACTCATCTATTCATCCTTTTGTCCACCTACCCTCCCTTTCAATTAATCAATCCATCCATCATTTCACTCATCCATCCACCCACTCACTCATCATCCACCTTTTCACTCATCCATCCACCCATTTACCCATCCAGCTACACTTCCACCCATATATCCAGCTATTTACCTTTTCTCTCATCCATCCTTCCACTCACTCATCAATCCATCCATCCTCTCTCATTATCCATCTATTCAATCTTTCATTCATCCATTCAACCTTTCACTAATTCATCCAGCCATCCACCCATCCCTTCACTTACTCACTCGCTCACCTTTTCATATTAATTTTGAGCTGAGCCTTTTTGAGAAGAGGCCCATCAATAACTTCACCCTCGCTGCAGGAGCCATTCCAGGACTGGAACAGAAGCCACCCAGGGTGGAAACAGGATCTACCACAGGGGGGGACAGGAGCCATCACAGGCAGGGGGAGGGAGGGACAGGAGCCACCACATGGGGGAACAGGAGCCATCACTGGAGGGGGGGGGCAGGAGCCATCACAGGAGGGGGAACAGGATCCACCAGGGTGGGCACAGGGGTGGGCATGCAGTATTCTAGTATCATCTTGGTCTCTTCCAGGGTGGGGTAGGGCTCCTCACTCCCTCCTGGACAGGACATCGAGAAAACAGGCTCTCTTTCCAAAATGTTAGTTTTGTCATCCCCCACCGTGATGTACAGTACTTAAAGGAGATACTCCAAGAGAACTGATTTAACTGATTGTTCTCCATACTTTGTTAATCAGTGTGGGTGCGATTGTGCCATTTCTTTATTTTATTACATTATGGACTGCATGTTTGAAGAACCGAGGTTTGCTTACAATTTACTAACAGTAATTAAGCTCTGTGATGAGAACCACGTGCTGCCTCGGGGTAATCAGGGCCGGTTCTATGATTTTTGGGGCCCTGGGCAGAAAGGGAATGTGTGAGGCCCCTCTAAATTGCAGAGACATGACGCGTTCAGGGCTGTTTGCATCTGAATATGATGCCCCTTCTCCTGAAGCTGCAGCCCCTCCCTCTCAGTCACCTTCAAACACCTCTTAACAGGTCATCAAGGGCTGAAGGTGTGAGGGTTGCCATCCCGCTGTGCCTCTCCAATGCTGCCGGTATCTGAGCTTTGGTGCTGCATCGGAGTCTGTTACACCCGACCTCAACAGCATCAGTCAAGAAGGGAGGTGGGTGGAAGCTGTGTCGGCTTTAGGGTGGTGCGATAGGTGCCCGGTTAAAATTACGGTCAAATGGCATCCGTTAAAGAATCCTTCACGGACAACGGACAGACGGCCGAAATTACGGACTGTCCGTGAAATGTACGGACGGTTGGTCACCCTATCTGTCATTTGTCAAATATTAATCTTGGGCACAATGGTACGGACTGAGCAGACCAAGCATAAGAGCGAATGGCCGTATTATTAGCACAGATATGCAGTTGAACTTCAAATATCCCACCCTTAAACCTCCCCCAACATAAACAAAACCCAAACAAACCATCAAAGCATTCATCACTATCCCCGTTCATTTCATTCCCTGGCCTTCCACACCTGACCCAAGCGTTGCTCTGTTCTCTATCTGCCAAAGCCCACCCCCTTCAAGGTCCCACCCCATTCGGGTCTAGTGCCTCACCCAATGTTTTAATGACTAGACAAAGCACATCCCTATCTAGACACTTGAAAGAAAAAAATAAAGTGGACCTGAAACAGAAGCAAGCAGAATACACAGCCCCTGCCTGATAAGAGGGAGGAGGGATAGAAAACCACTACCTAATCTGCCTGACAGGACACAATCTGCCTGACAATGTGCCTACACGCCTGCCTTCACACTGTCCCTGTCACGTAAACCCCAACCCTTACCTAAAATGATCAAAAAACTGTCTCCCTGCCTGGACCATGCCATCTGCCTGAAGAATCCTGGGGGTGGACGCCCCCTGGGCTGCCATTCCAGGGATCTGGGATCTTCATCCTGTACAGTTATGTTTCTGGGGCAGTCGTTGATCTGAAAGATGACATTTCCAGGGTCTTCGTCTTCTTTGATGGGACACATTTCAGGCACCCTTCAGTGTCCATCATGGGTTACATTTCTGAGACCTTCACTTTCTGTCAAAGGTTAGATTTCTGGGACCATCCATTCACGTGAGAACTTACATTTTTCATTTTAGATTATAGTGCAGTGGTTTTCACACCACATTTGAAAGGTTACCTGCAGACCTGCCCAGCTCACACGTGCACGTTTAATCCCAGGGTTTGCCACCATTTCAAGAGCAGAGCTGAGGTGCTTATCTGCAAGAGGCGGGCATTACTGGCACAGGTATTTGCACAATAATTGGCACCCACGAGTCTTATTAATTGGCTTGATTTGTATTTCGGCTCAGTTTAATTTGGCTGAGTCCCACGTGCCAGTATGACACCTCGGAAAACCCCAGAGTCCATGCCATGCGTATTGTTTGTAATAACTCTGTTTTGAAATACTTTTTTGCAATGACTTTTAATGTGCTGGAACGAAAGTTAACCGTTTTTGTCACGCAGATAAAACGATATTCGGATGGCAAGGCATAATCTTACGTCATGCTTTAGATGTGGCAAAATTAAAATGGAAAGAAAGATGCTTGGCCAGCCCTTGGCTGTTCCCAGCAGCCCTTGCAACCCAACCCTGCAAGGGAAGGAGGATTGTGTTGCCCAAACTGTGGGAACGGGGCGTGCTGCAGCCTGCACACTTTGTACAGAGCTGCTGTGCCTGGCGGGCACCTGTGCCATGCCGAGCTCACATGCCAGCTACCTACACGTGTTTTTCCAAGTTCTCAGGTACGTTACAGGTAATAGCTGTGCTGCTCGGAGGCTCAAAGGCCTAAATGGGACAGAATCTTGAGGGTTCCTCGAGGAACTGAAAGGGTTCATGCCATGGATTCCAGTTAGGGCTAGTCAGCTGCTACCCCTAGTTTGTACTTTAGTACTTGTGGCGCTACGCTTGGCATTCATGATCCTGGATCATGAAGGCACTAGCAAGAGAAAACAAGCATTTGCAATGCAATAGGTCTTGCATTTGCGAAATTTTAAGATATTGGCATTGTAAATGACAATGCCTTTTATTTAGATGTTTTCAAAACCAACAGATAGATAAAAGGTTTGTGATTTACAATGCCAGTAGCTCAAAGTCTTGGAAATGCGAGACCTATTGCATTGCAAATGCTTGTTTCAAAAGTCACTGTCTATAGAAACAACTCTAATTTTAGAACTGGTAAAGAAACTCGGAGATAAGAATAATTTGTCCTTAAAAGATTGACACATTGGTTTAATATTTTAGGAGAACATTTTACGGTGATATAATATGTGGGGTCCATTTAATGAGATATTAAGACAACACCAACATTATTGCAATGATTATGTTGTCATGGGGAAAAGATACTAATTCATTTTAAAAATCCAACAGTTTTGCAATCTTGAAAAAACTTTCCCCAAAAAAACAATACTGATATCACATGGTGCCAGGGAGTTTTTAGCTTATACTCTGTTTTTCTCTGCTCTGCCTCAAAAAATCTTTGGTTTCTTCAAGATGTGTCTGGATGCCTCCTGGGACTATATCAAATGAGACATTTGGTGCTTTGGTTCACTTTGATCAAAGCCAAAAGACGTGACTGATGTAAGGGGCAAGGTATAGTATTTGATTACGCCATGTTTCAACGTGGGTAATATAGTTTATTCAAAATTATATTCTCATCATCCCCCTCGGTGGCCCCCACCGCCAACACCTGAGGTGAGCAGTGCTGGAACTTGCCGTGGCACGAGACAATCAATCAATCAATCAATTGCATTTATAAAGCGCGCTACTCACCCGTACGGGTCTCAAGGTGCTGGGGGGGGAGGGTCAGTGCTCGAAGAGCCAGGTCTTGAGCTGCCTTCTGAAGGGGAGGTGGTCTTGTATGGCGCGAAGGTAGCTGGGAAGAGAGTTCCAGGTCTTCGCTGCTAGGTAAGAGAAAGACCTGCCTCCGGCGGTGGCTTTGCGAATGCGAGGTACGGCTGCCAGGGCTTGTCCGCTCGAGCGTAGGGTGCGAGGAGGAGTGTAGAAGGAGACGCGGTGGTTGATGAGTTTTGGTCCGAGGTTGTGCAGGGCTTTGTGTGCGTGGGTGAGGAGGCTGAAGGTGATCCTCTTGTTGACTGGGAGCCAGTGGAGTTTCTTCAGGTGTCCGGAGATGTGGTGGCGGGGTATGTTCAGGATGAGTCGTGCGGTCGCGTTCTGGATTCGTTGAAGTTTCCTCTGCAGCTTGGTGGTGATGCCGGCGTACAGAGTGTTCCCATAGTCCAAGCGACTGGTGACGAGGGCGTGGGTGACGGTCTTCCTGGTATCGGTGGGGATCCAGCGGAAGATCTTGCGGAGCATGCGGAGAGTGTTGAAGCATGCCGAGGTCACCGCGTTGACCTGTCTGGTCATGGAGAGGGATGAGTCCAGGATGAAGCCGAGGTTGCGTGCGTGGTCGGTGGGTTGGGGAGTGCTGCCTAGGGCGGGGGGCCACCAGGAGTCGTCCCAGGCGGTGGGTGTAGGGCTGAGGATGAGGACCTCCGACTTCTCTGTGTTCAGTTTAAGCCGGCTGTCTGTCATCCAGTTCGCTACTTCCTTCATGCCTTCGTGTAGTCTGGTTCTTGCTGAGGTGGGGTTGTTGGTGAGGGATAGGATGAGCTGGGTGTCGTCTGCGTAGGATATGAGGTTGAGTCCGTGTTTACGTGCGATGTTCGCCAGGGGGGTCATGTAGATGTTGAAGAGGGTGGGGCTGAGGGAGGATCCTTGGGGGACGCCGCAGATGATCTCCGTAGCTGTGGATCTGAAGGGGGGGAGGCGGACTCTCTGAGTTCTTCCGGAGAGGAAGGAGATGATCCATTCCTGGGCCTTGCCTCTGATGCCGGCGTTGTTGAGGCGACGTATCAGGGTACGGTGGCAGACCGTGTCGAATGCTGCAGAGAGGTCCAGGAGTATGAGGGCCACGGTTTCTCCTTTGTCGGTCAGGGATCTGATGTCGTCCGTGGCTGCGATGAGGGCGGTCTCGGTGCTGTGGTTAGCTCTGAAGCCGAACTGTGAGGGGTCGAGTGAGTCGTTGGTTTCCAGGGCGGTGGTGAGTTGAGCGTTGACGATTTTCTCAATCACTTTGGCGGGGAACGGTAGGACCGAGATGGGCCGGACGTTTTTGAGTTCGGTGGGGTCTGCTGTTGGTTTCTTTAGGAGGGCGTTCAGTTCGGCGTGTTTCCAGTTCTCCGGGAAGGTGGCGGTGGTAAAAGATGTGTTGATGACGTCTCGAAGGTGGGGTGCGATGATGTTGTCGGCTTTGTTGAAGATATGGTGCGGGCAGGGGTCGGATGGTGATCCTGAGTGGATGGAGTTCATGACGCAGTGGTTTCCTCGGTGGTGGTTGGGTTCCAGGTGTGAATGGTGGTGTTGTCGGTGGCGGGTTCCGGTGGAGGGCTCGTGTTGGTTGTGGTGAAGCTGTTGTAGATGTCGGTGATCTTGTGGTGGAAGAAGGCTGCGAGGGAGTCGCAGAGGTCCTGTGAGGGAGGGATGGAGTTGTTTTCGGCGTCGGGGTTGGAGAGCTCTTTGACGATGCCAAATAGTTCCTTGCTGTTGTGGGCGTTGTTGTCTAGTCTGTTCTGGAAGGCTGATTTTCGTGCGGCGCGGAGGAGTTGGTGGTGTTTGCGGGTGGCGTTCTTGAGGGCAGACATGTTCTCGTCGGTTTGGTTGAGGCACCAGGCCTTCTCGAGGGTGCGGCATTCTTTTTTGGAGTCCTTGAGGTCGGGGGTGAACCAGGAGTTTCTCTTGTGGTTGTTTTTGTTTGCTTGGGTCTTCAGGGGGGCCAGGAGGTTGGCGCAGTCTGAGATCCAGCTTGTGAGGTTGTTGGCGGCTTCGTTGGGGTCTGTAGTGCTGATGGGTGGGTTCTGAGAAAGGGTTGATGCGAGTTGTTCCGTGGTGATTCGGTTCCACTGTCTTCTTGGTGGTTGTTGGGCGTGGTGGTGTACGTTGGTCTTCTTGAAGCTGAAGTGGACACAGCTGTGGTCTGTCCAGGAGAGTTCGGTGGTGTGGCTGAACGAGATGTGTTTGCTGGAGGAGAAGATGGGGTCGAGCGTGTGTCCGGCGTAGTGGGTGGGGGTGTTGACTAGTTGTTTCAGTCCCAGGTTGGCGAGGTTGTCCAATAAGGCGGTGGTGTTGTTGTCGGTGCGGTTCTCCAGGTGGAAGTTGAGGTCCCCTAGGAGGATGTAGTCGGTGGACGGGAGTGCGTGTGGGCTGATGAAGTCTGCGATGTCTTCGCTGAACTTTGTGCGTGGTCCTGGTGGTCTGTATATGAGGGTGCCTCTGAGGGTGGTCTTGGGGTCGCTGTGGATTGAGAAGTGGAGGTTCTCGGCGTCGGGGAGTGAGTCGTCAGTGTAGGTAGCGATGCGGATGGAGCTCTTGTGGGCGATGGCGATGCCTCCTCCGGTGCGGTTGGTGCGGTCTTTCCTGATGATTTTGTAGCCGTCGGGGATGGCTATGGCGATGTCGGGTGCCGAGGAGGGGTTCATCCAGGTCTCGGTGAGGAAGGCGATGTCCGGGTTTGTAGAGTCGATGAGGTTCCACAGTTCGATGGCATGCCTGTGGGCGGATCGGGTGTTGACCAGGATGCAGTCGAGGTTGTTTCCGGGCGAGTCGTTCCTGTTGGGTGCGATGTGAGTTCATAGGCAGGTGAAATGGCAGTTGCGGCAGGTGAAGGGTCCGTGGGGACAAAGTGCCATCGGGGGAAAAGGATGTGTTTAGGCCGTCTTCCTTAAGGAAGGCTGGCTGTGGTAAGTGAGGACCAAGTCACAGAGGTTTGTTTTGAGTGTATGACACTTCAAGCATGCCCCTGAACCTTTTGATCCTGAGAAGTGCCCCGTACTCGCAGGTTCCCCTGCCGCTGAGCGCCAGTGCCCGGACCACCTGCACTGAGTCCGTGCTTCGGAGGGAACTCATCGCGGCTACATCTCGCCTCCAAGCGTCGGCTGCTAAATTATCACCTCACATCTCGGTGCCAACCACTGAAGATCTGGGGGCCGGGTAACCTGGCAGCTGCCACGGCTATGCGGCAAACGTAGCAGGGGCCCCAGGGGCACTGATTACAGGAAGGGTCGAGGCTTTCACAAAACAAAAGCATGCATCGAACGGTGTCATGTCTAACCCGAATATTGAACGAGACTTGACGCGAGGGGATCCCGCAGACGCACGGAAATGTCACGTCCTGAAAATGCTGAATACTGGACATTTTCGGCTGCTGAATTACTTCGGATTGTTTTAGAGACAGTGTTTTGCAGCGTTCATCGGCTACAAACTGTCAAACATACCTACACCGCACATCGTGCACCTCAGGTAAAAAATACTGAAGGCTGTCGCCACCACCAGACAAGCCCCAAGATTCCCCCTAGTCACTTTGCGCCCAAAAAGTCTGCGCCCTTTGTAGCGCCCTGAAGTGAAATGTTAGGGAAGCGCCCCTTCCTTCAAACAAGCTCGTTAATTCCAGGGACTACACACTTCCCCACCCGCAGCCTGTTAGGAAGTCTCACCCTTCAGCAGCACAGACAAAGGCACCCAAGACCCCTTCTGTTTACGGTTCACTCCAGGGGTCACAAACTAGCTGTTCTTTCTAGGAACCCACTAGCACGCCTTCTGAACCCACGGCCCAGTACAGAATACCGCTACTGCACAAACAGAGGACTAAAGAGTGCACGATGCACGCCCACAGATCAGTACAGACTGCAGAATTCACACACATCCCAGTACCGAGTGTATGATGCACACAAAGCCAGCTATAAAGTGCATGACGCACCCATAGCCCACTGTAGAGTGCATAATACACCCACATCCCAGTACTGAGTGCACGGTTCACTCACAGACCACTGTCGAGTGCAGGATACACATACAGTCCAGTAAACAGTGCCGGGTGCACATACAGTCCTTACACAATGCATGATGCACACACAGCCCAGTACAGGATCCACCCTGTGTGCATAGAGCACTGTATAGTTCAACATACATGCACAGTCTAGTAAACTGTCCAGGGTGCACACAGAGTGCATGGACCATACGCACCATACGCACGCAGCCTCATGCCAAGAGCACACATACCACAAAACAGAGCGCATGATGCACACATACCACTGTGCAGATACAGCCCCTGCAAGACTCACATTCTCCGCAAACAGTACAGGGTGCCAGCACAGTGCCCGGGATATATATGTACAGCAACACATAGAATGCAGTGGAACATAAAATACAGCCCACCATAGAGTGCATAATGCACAAACGGCCTAGAACGGCATGCGTGACGTACTCAAACACCTCTACAGGATGTAGGACAAACACACAGCCTAGGCTAAGCTCATACTACTCAGTAGCAGTGCGCAATTCACACAAACATCTTAACAGTTCAACACACACAGCCCGTCATAGAGTCCGCTCACAGCTCAAAACCTTATGCAGAACAGCCCAGTACAGAGTGCATTTTGAAAACACACTGCCTGGTACACACTACAGGGTACAGACACAGCCCAATTTAAAGTGCAGGATGCACAGACCTTAGCACAGAGTGTCGGGTGCTCTGCTCATAGCGCATAAGGTGTGTTGTGCCTAGCACGCAGACCAGCGTACAAACAGTCCAGCATGCAGTGCAGAAACAAAGGGTCCAACCAAAACTGCAGGATTCACTCACACAGCCCGACACAGACAGCAGGATGCGACCACAGCTGATCGGGAGAATATCTGACCACACAAACAGCAACAGAGCCGATAGCGCTGATCACCAACCACTCTGCGATTTTGTACGTGCATTCACTAAGCAACTTCACTACTCCACCTAACGCCCGTTCCACCCACCACCTGACAGTGTCAGTGTGTTAGTGAGGGCGCTGACACAGAGACCCCACAAGTAACCAGTAGTGCGCGCACACCACAGTGGAGCAGGGGCGAGGGAGCGCTGCAGCAAAGCGAACACGCGCTAATTAGAAACACATGTTTAGTATTAGGTCTCAGATGCCGCTGCTGCGCGTAACAGACACCACTGGGAAATGGGCGGGTACATTTCTAAAGAAGCTGGGACATGCACACGCCTTTCACCAATGGCGTGCTACCTTTTTTACAAAGACGCACACAAAAGCCAATAGTAGCTGACGAAAACAAAAGCACACGCACGAGCGTGTGGTCAGCTTTCAGAACCCCCTACATGAGGTCTTTCGCTGCGCGAGCAGTGCTACGCACTGCAACGCTAGGCGCAAGACCTAAAAATTGATGATAGGCCTTGCAGCCTTGTTTATTTTCTGTATTTTCACTCTTTCCCCTTCCAGTGGCCTCATCAAGAAATGAGAAGCTTCTGAGGTGTGTAAGGTTATGTTATGTTATTTGCATTTGTATAGCACAAATCACCACTGTTAGGGCTTCGTAGCACCTCCTCTTGCTCGGCGCCCGTCCCTAAATATCTGGCCATCGCACCAGAGGAGCCTTCGTTTGATTGTGACTATTTGTTGTTACTTTTTAGGTATGTGGTTAGTGCAAAGTTTGTGCAGTCTTATGATTCGGACTAGTGTTAAAGTAAAGTGAGTTTTATCTGGGAAGACCTTCAGGTGATTCTTGATTATCTCGAAGGACCTTCCCCTTTTTCCTCAGTTTTTAGTGGATTCATTACCCTTTGCTCGGCTAGAGAACAGCGCCTCATCACAAACCAGGCAGTGTGGTACACGGCAGTGTTGTGCATCCGAGGGTATGTTATGTGCATGCTGGTTTTACATGTTTATTTCTCGTCTGGGTGTGGGGTCGTGCTATTAATTTGGCAGTGCTTTGCCAATATGGCTTCATGCTGTGTGCTGCACAATAAGGCGAGGTTGTTGTGTCTAGCTTGGCACAATGAGTCAACCTTGAGAAGTCAGTGGAGGTCAAAGTATGCACAATATCACTGTTGCCACATCTGCCATTTTAGTAAACAGAGCCCCATGCTGCATGTCTTTGTATCTTCAACAAGCATTGCTCTCTCACCCCATCCTTGGGACCCTGTTCTTTTGTCTTCGATGGCCTCCTCACTAATACTCCCCAGTCCATTTAGGAACCCTTAGTCTGTTATTTGTAAGAGTATCCCATGTGGATTTCCATTAAAGTATGCCGGGGGGGGAGAGGGGGGGGGGTGCTGAATGATGCTGGAAAAACATTTGCCACAAAACCATAGGCCTTTCCTGTCCACTTATTCCTAACTGCAACCTTCCACGGTGAAGCTTACGCTGCTTGCGGGCACAAAGGAGGTAGGTGACCATGAGTTGTGAGGGTCACCTTCACCTGGCCCCGTTTTTAAGCAAATGGCTATTCGTAGACAGCGATCAGTAGACTCCTACTTACAACAAGCATTACTACAAGTCCCAGAATTCACAGTACTGTCTACGGAAGATGGCTCTCACAATAATGGGCCAATGAACACATGCAGAACCATTGTGCCTGTTGCACACATAGAAACCAACATATCAATAGCCACTTTCGAAAGCCATTGTGTGCTGTGATTGAGGGACGGTCATTGGGCTCTGACCAACCGGCATTTGGTCTTGCACTATATATTATAGCATTGATGGAATTTATTTAGCGCCATGTTGGCCGAGAGGCTTTTTCGCACAGCATACACACTGACAGGCAGACCAATGCAACAAACGCGTTGATTTCAGAGCCTCCTGCACTTCAGAGGGTTTGCTTGCTTTCGAAGGGTGACAAGGGTCTTCTTCCATAAGCATGTTGCGTGGCTGGGTGAGGCTCTACCACCTATCCACATGTATCTGAATTGTGGAACTGCCAGGCACAGCATATTTCCAGGATATCCTTCGATGGTAAGGCAAGAATTTGCTTAAGATCGGCCACACGCCTGGCATTGGCACTATGGGAGGAAACAGGTGATTGACAGCTCCAGACTCACTCTTTCTGGTGGGGCAGGTGTGCGTTTTGTGTCTCTACAGTAGGTCGCACCTGGTAGAACGGTATATTCCTTTAGCAGATGACTGAAATTACTGTGTAAATTAGTGATTCAGAGCAGTGAGAGAGGAGAGATGGCCACATCGGCGGGGTCACACGTGGCAAAAGCTCCCTTTCTGTGCATATGACCCATCAGCAAGAGATGGCTAGAAGATGACAGTTCCTTCTCACGTTGGTTCACTCAAACTTTAAACGAATAGGGCCGGGAGGGAGAGGGTCTCACATCTCAGGCTTACAAGAACGACACCAACATGTTATGCGCCCCTGTGGGCGACAGGGAGGGATATGGATACCAGGTAATCGAATACTCAAACAAATGTGAACACTGCAAAAGAACACAGGGCAACAGCCTGATGTGCAAACCATAAACTACCATAGCGTGATTGAAGAGCTCAAGTAAATACAGGCACTAACTTCTATTGTTTTTACTGGTAAAAACCATTTTTCTTCCAAAAGGAACACTGTTGCAAATTATTTGATCACCAAATTGAATACTAGAATACATCCTGTAAAACAGGCAAATTGAATATAGAGGTAATTTAATGAAATGATAAATTACTTACCTTCAGTAACAATCTTTATGGTGGATATTCTATCTAGCAGAAGATTCCTCACCTAATCAATATCCTCAGGCACCAGACTGGATCTGAAAAAGTTGAAATATCTTTCCTGCTCTTGCAGGTGACACCACACCTTCAACTCAACTCTGCTATCTTCCGAGATGCAACATCAAGGAGCCTTATATGGCACAACACTGGTTCTCTGATGTCAGATCCCATTCTATTTTCTATGGCCTTAGTGGCAAAGATAAAACTGATGAAAGTTGAAGGGATATAGTTCATAAACTATCTTGGAGCCTTATTAAATTTTCAGGACTTCTCATCAGAATGGGGAAGTGGGTAGTTCGGTGAGGAATCTACAGGCAGATAGAGTAGACACCAGAAAGATCATTGCCACTAGTAAGTAACTTATTCTTCTGATGGATAGCTTTACCTGAAAATTCCTCACCTCATGAATGAATATCAAAGGAGTTCTGTCCAGGGGTGTGTCTGAGGAGATAATACAATTAATAAACATGCAATATAGAAGAAGATACAAAAAAATGGCACCAGGGTGTCGGTCCTGCCAGCTGAACGCCAAGACAGTGTAGCTGGCAAAGTCAGAACACAATCCTATTTTACAATCTAACCCATCTCTCGGCTATCAAAATGCCAGCACAGTGCCAAAAAATTGTTTTTCCCAGCAGAACGGGCTGGCATCACCAAAAACATTTGGGGGGGATTTAGAAATGATGCAGCAGAACAGCAAGCTGTAATGCCTTCCTTGGAGCCAGCGTACCCAACAAGGATCAACCAGCCAGAAAATTGCCAAAATCAAGCATACAAATGTCGGATTGGATGGGGCTGGATCATGACGGCAAGCGACGGAGAGCAAATGGCAGAGCTAATAGGATTCAGGAGGACCTAATAAAGGCAATTAGAAGTCAGTTGTGGAACAGGACTGAAGTATTTCAGTCAATGAACAAAAGGGGTTTCATTGCAAGCCGCCAACATACAGGTGGGTCTGCACCTGACCTGGGGGAGGAATGCTGAATGACTATCGCCAATGTTGTTATCATTTTTTTTTTCGCATGCTTTACCCGGTTGCCAAGGAAAGCGCAGTCGGCACCCATTGGCTGCCGTGGGATGGCGGGGTCGCCTGGATGGGTGGTAGGAGCACTGAAATGGGCCTTTAAACAGTGGAGCAGTAGGGGACTCCACTTCTATTCCTGGTTTGCCGCCGACACAACCAGTGACATGCCAGGCCCAGAGTTCCTGTATCGGCCAGTACTCCCTCACCTGTAGTTACCCAGCTGTACCCCTGGTCTATCCGCCTCCTATATCACGTTCTTTTTCTGGATCTCAACAGCGGCAGTTTGTTGCACGCATCATAAGTGAGGCTATTTTTGATGCAAAGGTCTGGTCCGGCGCTGTCGCCAAGGATTGATGGGACCAGCTGTAAGGCTTGAGGTCAGGCAAGGCTACACTAGAAGCCACAGGACTGGGGAGGAGACAGTGTTTACCAGATTTCAGTGATGTTTTGGTTTCCTGGGAAAGGCAGGCAGTGGCAGTGCTGCAGTACGATTTGCATTGAATTGCCTTTTACTGCTGCAGCAGGGCTGGCTCTACCTTTCTGTGTGTGATTGCTTGTGGCGCGGCAATGAGAGGAGCCATAGCCGGCTTTACTGCAGGAATTTAGTATTGAGTAACCTGACTTACTGTTTGTCAAATACTTGTTACAATAGTGGGTGCAAATGTGTGTGTGGGCCAGTGCTTAATTTGAGCTGGTGGTTGCCGTTGGAGGCCACCAAAAATAATTTTTGAAGGCCGGCATTTATTATTCCTCATCAGACGTTTCCCCAGAGCAAAAGAAGGAAAACACATAACGGGGGAAGAAGGAGGAAGAGAGAGATGGAAAAACCGTCAGAAAGGGAGAGAGCAGTGACTGACAAAAGCGAGATAATAGGGCAGGCAGTATCTGGTAGTAGATTAAAGAGGCATGGGTTGTATTGAAGACCACCAAGCTGTTGTATTTAGCGTGTCAACATTTAATAGCACCGTGCACGGGATTCTCAGCAGAGATTTGGGCCCCACTCTCATTCTTTTACAAATTAAGCACTGGTGGGGACAGGAGGCTGCCCAAACAATTGATTAACACAGAAGGAGTTGTTTAAACCGCGTTGCACCCTAATTGGCATTCATAATATGTATTATTCAATCACTGATCTCATGCAATTCATTTCACTTTTGGGGCATTATTAGACTGTTGCTATTGGGAGCAGTATATTACAATGTTGGTGGGGTTGGATTGAATCAACGTTCCGCCTTGCTTGTTGTTGGAATTATTTAAGACTAGCAGAGTACCCTGAAAGCAAGTGAAAAAGAAATCGGGAGAACGTGATTCAGACATGGCTGTGGTGATGGGACTCCTGGACTCTGTTGAGGAATTGGTAGCTCTACTTTGCCCCTCACAGGTCCTTCCAACTCAAGTGTACCCTTGCCCAGAACCAATAATTAACCCAGAACCCGCACCCTATAATACTAGGTGTTTCGAGGAACTTCCCAGACGAAAGGGCTTTCCACCAGAGGTGGAGTTTCCTCCCTCTGCCTAAGTGGGCAAATAGGGAGCATATGGGGGAGAAAGGGGATGAAGGCCACAGGCTCACACACAATGGAAGCCCAGGCCTCCAAACTGGGCCATAACTGGCCTACCCAGGTGAGATAGGCACTACACACCAGGGGGTAGGTGAAGTTCTCAGGAGTGTCCTAGTGACCAGTACGGCCCATGTGTTGCCATGGCTTTCTAGATGGGGGGAGCAGCATTACAAGGCAGTGTGGGAAACGAAATAGCAGCTGTGAAGAATCTAATAGAGAGGTCCCCAAGAAAGTGTCCCCCATAGTGCCTTGGCAGCGGGCAGCTCACTGCAGCCCCAGGTATTTCCCAGGGTTCAAGCCCCTACTACTACACCTATGGTGGCAACTACAGCCCACCCGTTGTCCACTGTGACCAAAACCGGAGATGGTTCAAAAGGAAGCAAAGGTGAGGAATGACGCCACTATGATTAATGGGAATGAACAGGTGTTGGCCCCACGGGACCAACTAGGTTTACACTTGTTTGAAGAAATTAATCCTGGGTGTTCTACACACTGTGTATAGTTCCGGGTTTGGGACATTGCTGTTTTCAGCAGCCTTTTCCCTTGAATTTTATGGAGCGTTGAGCGTTGCTGAACTGGTGGCAGGATCCAAGAAGGATATTCATGATGGGCCGACAATCAGCCACATTGCCTGGCTAGAGGGCGACTTGTTGGTCATGTTACAATGCTCTAAGAACGCTCAGCCAGGAAAAGGAGAGCAAGTGATTCTGGTGGTGTCCCTAGATGTCCAGCCACCACCCTGACCGAATTTTTACACATGCAACCTTGCGCTGCTTCCCTTTTGGTTGACAACAAAGGTATCCCACTTACAAAGTACCAGGTCAGCCAGATAACGTGTAAGTGCCCCCCCACCTCTCAACTGGTGGGCATAGACAAAGGGAATACAGCTACCATTCTTTCATGATAGGTGCCACAACATCAGTAGCAGGAGTGCTGAGACTGTTCAAAGAAGAGGGAGATAGAAATTCAATTGCTATAAACACTACATGTGCCTAAACGTGGTCTAAGGTATGACTTGGCTTGCTCTGGACTGACTGATGGGAGAAGTACACTTTGACACAGACAAGGGTCTCACCAACAGCCCTTGGGGGCCAAGATCAATACTCACTCCAGCAGAAGGCACCTGCAGGGTCCAGGGCAGGTCCAGTAGTAACTGGTCATCCGGGCTCTTCAGGAAAAATGGTTTCTAGCAGCTTGTTGTGTTCGTGAATGCTTAACAGGAGGTCAGCCAATACTTCCTCTTGTCTCTTTGCATTAGGCCACACAGCTACAGTATGGGTTTTTGGGCACTCCTTCGTGCGAAGAGAGAGAGCAGCTTTTAAGCAAGGCTGGTTCCGCTGGCAGGCAGCTGAGATAGCCTTGCAGTTTCTATGGGCTGGCAGACGGCTTGTTGCAAGTGGTTGAGGAGGTTACCGACAGGGGGCTGCTGCGGCCTGCACTCACCGATCTTCACATGGGTGATAATGACTTGCCATTTTCGAGAAGAAAATGCCTCTTTGAAAACTTAAAGGCGGAGATATCTTGACTATCAAAGAGGTTCCCAGGGACTATGGTTGCCTAGTCCCATATTATCTATTCCACAAGGGGTGGGTGGGTGTGGAGGGTTGGTCAGTTGGTCATCCCTCAAGGAGAGGTAATGAATCAGTGAGGCACTAAAACAGTCACTTGATGCTGCTTCTGAACACAGCTTTACTGAAGTCAATACCTAATGATTGCGCTCTTTTTTTTATAGGGATGGCGTTCATCTACCACTCAGGGTAACAAGATGTTTGTGGAATCCTTGTTTGTTTTTGAGGTGCAGAATTATGCGATCACAAGAGGTCAACGAGAGGGGATGGCTAACCATCCAGGTCTGTGGCGGGGGGGCAGAGTTGTGCTTGGCAACAAAGTGGTTCTACACCTTAGCATCAGGAACAAAAAAACAGGAAAAGTCTGGATTGACTTCTTATCTCAAGTTGGGGAATTTGTACTGTAGTGAGTAGGGCAGGGACATGTGCTACAGCTATTGCGTCCTTAGCCCTCCTGGATACTTTATACTGCCCTGTGCATGTTGGAAGTTGGTGCTTGCAACAGGGGTCTAAGGTATGACCCGGTTGGCATGGAGTATCTCCCGAAGGACGCCAGGGAGGATCCTTCTTTTAGGTTTGTCTCTGGTGTGGCTCTTATGAGCTCAGTTTATGTGGTGGCCTAGGCTTCCTGTGATGGAGTATTGATGATGATCCTCTTGTTGACGGGGAGCCAGTGCAGGTCTCTCAGGTAGGCAGTGATGTGGCTGTGGCGGATGATGTTGAGGATGAGGCGTGCAGAGGCGTTCTGTATACGTTGAAGCCTTTTCTGGAGTTTGTCCGTGGTTCCCACATAGAGGGCATTGTCGTATTCCAGTCTGCTGCTGACGAGGGCCTCGGTGACTGTCCTTTTGGTTCCAGTGGGGATCCATCTATAGATCTTGCAAAGCATGCGGAGGGTGTTGAAGCAGGAGGAGGAGACAACGTTGACTTGCTGGGTCATTGATAGTGATGAGTCCAGGATGAACCCCAGGTTGCGTGCATGGTCGGTGGGTGTCAGTGCAGCTCTCAGTGTGGCCGGCCACCAGGAGTCGTCCTAGGAGGAGGGGGTGGAGCGGAGGATGAGGACCTCTGTCTTGTCTGAGTTCAGTTTCAGGCGACTGTTCTTCATCCATTCGGCGACGGCCTTCATTCCTTCGTGGAGGTTGGTTTTGGCGGTGGCGGGGTCCTTGGTGAGGGAGAGGATCAACTGGGTGTCGTCGGCGTATGAGACGATGTTGAGGTCATGCGATCGGACGATGTTGGCGAGCAGTGCCATGTAGACGTTAAAAAGGGTCGGGCTGAGAGATGATTCTTGGGGTACACCGCAGGTGATCTTGGTGGCTTCGGATCGGAATGGAGGGAGGCGGACTCTCTGGGTTTTGCCAGCGAGGAAGGAGGTGATCCAGTCCAGGGCTTTGTCGGGAATCCCCGAGTCGTAGAGGTGTGTGCGAAGGGTGTGGTGGCAGATGGTGTCGAAGGCGGCCGAGAGGTCCAGGAGGATGAGGGCCACGGTTTCGCCAGCTCCAGGCAGGAAGGTGGCGGTCTTGAAGGAGCTGCTGAGGATCTTCCGGATTTGGGGTGCGATGATGGAGCTTGCTTTGTTGAAGATGTGGTGGGGGTAGGGGTCGGATGGCGAGCCGGAGTGGATGGTGTTCATGATTTTGATGGTGTCATCGTTGTTGACATGGTTACAGGAGAGCAGGAGGCCGGTGTGGCTGGGGGGCGGTGGGTTTGGGGGCGACTGGAGGGGGGATCTGGATGTGGAAGCTGTCGTGGATGTTTGTGATCTTGCGGTGAAAGAAGTTGGCTAGGGAGTTGCAGAGGTCTTGCGACAGTGGGATGTCGGTGGAGCTGGGGTTGGTGACTTCCTTCACAACGTTGAAGAGTTCTTTGCTGTTGTGCGTGTTGTTGTTGATGCGTTCCTTGAAGGAGGTCCATTTGGCGGTTCAAATGACTTGATGGTGCTTGCGGCTGGCGTACTAGAGGGCGGCGTGGTTGTCCGGTGTCTGTTCGTGGTGCCACTTCTTCTCAAGTCTACGGCAGGTCTGCTTGGATGCCTGGAGGTCGGTGGTGAACCAGCTGGCCCTTCTGTCGGCTCCTCTGTTTGAGGGTTTCTTGATCTCCACGGATAGCGAGTGCCCACATGTGGTTGAGAGCGAAGGCTCTAATGCTCTAAGTGGATCTCTTGAGTACCTTAAGTGCTGCTCTCTATTAAACCAAGCAGGGGTGCTGGTCCATAGAACCGGCCGGCCACAGACGGGCGCAGATGGGCTTGCCTTTGGCACGCCAGCTGTGCATCCTCACTGGCATGGGAAGTAAGTAGGCGGGGGAAGCTGACCGCTAGACTGCTGACTTCAGGTGGAAGTGAGGAGCAAGCACCCGACCCAGCCCTCCGCTCAAACAGCACAACAGCCGTGGCGGAACAGGGCAGGAGGTCAGGGGTCACAGGCAGCAGGTGAGAAAGCTAAAAAGCAGCGCTTGTAAAGCTAAAATTGTAAAGTTGGTACTTTAATGTACTTTAATGGTGAAATGGTCAAGTAAAATGAAGCAGTATTTTACCACAATTTTGTCCGTGTCCGATCAGCATGCTAGCAGACCTTGCCACAGATTTAAATTCTTATGGGACAATGACTAAGGTTGATAGAAATCCAGTGGTGAAAATAATGATTACAAACTTAAACCCTTATATGGGCACAGACATTACTGCCACAGACCAACTGAATTGGACAATGACTCTAAATGTACATTGCCAACTGGGAACCATAATTTCAGGCACAATGTCTGCCCTGCATTGTAAAACTCTCTGCAGTGACACAGCTAGTCGAGGCTTAACACCTCAGGTGGAAATAGAACACAAATAAATGCGTTATACATCTGTAAAGAAGCATAACTGTTAACAAAGTATGTATGTAGGGAAAATGATTACTGAATACATTATTTTTTTCTGGAACACATAATAGTGAATAAACGTACTTGGTGGCACGATGACTGGCAGAGGAATTCTGCTGAGGCATCATTTCTGTCTCAACAATGTGTGGACATGATTACCAACACAAGAATATTTGGGTACACTAAATGGCACATAACCTTGCATGGTTACTAGCATGTTTTTATTAGTGTCAAACATCCAACAACTAATGTAGGAATAGATCATACCATGCTGAATCCAACAAATATTGTCAGGCACTATAGGTGGGAAGTGCATTCAATATTCTGGCTTTAGATTTTTAAGGCGTGGTCATTTTACATTCATAGTATTTAGCAGCAAATGGACCAAATTTGCATCTATGGAAACTCAATAGGTAGTCCTATTATTGCACAGTCATTTAATGATGTATAGAAAAGCAAGCAACCAAAATCTGAATTTGAAGCTTTCCCAATAAATTGAAATGGAAAATAACCTGCAAACTTCAAACTGAGAATTTCATAGCATACGTGGCCAACAGGTTCAAGGTCTTTCAATGAACCCCACAATTTTCAGCTAAACAGCATGGCCAAATGTTTATTAGACCATTGGAATGTGGGGAGCTCCATTGGAAACAAGGCATGATGGAAAAGTCCTGTTATGCAGCAGGCAGTATACACTGCTGTTGCCTTCCAGCAGCAATAGGGTTCTTTCCTTCTATGACTTAACCAGCAGGAAATTCAATTCTGAAGTTCCTGCAACTGCTTGAGAAAGTCATGGAAGAGTGTGCATAGGAGCTACCTACAGTCAGCTGTTGCCGCGACGCCTACGTCCATCCAAGTTCCGCGCACTGAGGTCAAGGCCCATGGTGCCCACTGATGGATGTGCTGCTGTTGGCCAACATGAACAGCTGCTCTAAATTGACACCTGGCGTGCAAGTGTCCCCCGCCTTTGCTGTTATGTCTGCTAGATGCCGCTCCACGGTAGGTAAACACGCTGTAAGCTTGTCGCTGCGTAATATTGAAACAGCAGATGGTAAAGCAATCCTTGGACCCTGGTACCCTGCAGGAAAAGTCCAGCAACCAGCAGCGGCGTGCAGGCCAAAAGGAGGGCGGGCTTGGATGACTGCCCCAACCTTTAATTACAACTCGCTGTCCTGCCCCATCGCTTGTAGGAAACCTGAGTCCCTCTTGGGGACACTATGACATACTGGGAGCCCGAGGAGTCTGGCTTATTACTCACCACCCTTGCACAAGGGTTCGAACCGTAATGGAGCTGGACACGTCTAGGTGGAAGAAAGGAAAAAAAGAAGTAAGTCCTGTGGCAGCAGGTCGAAGATGCGTCATAATTCCTTTCCATCAACAGTGGAAACAATCAAGCAAGCAAAAACGTGAGAACATATATGTTGATACAGCAATGCAAGATTGGTGGTGTGTTTTTCTGAAGAAGCTACAGTCCAGAAGGGTCGGTGTGCCTGTTGGCAGACAAAACTTTTCACAGTTATTATTATTTTTTTTTAGACATTATTTAAACAGTGAGCAGTACAAAAGTTAGTTTTTGTTGGTTCTCCTCAAATGAGCCTAGAATGACAGGCGAGTGAATGACGTCACATTAGGTTTCAACATCCAACCAAACAAAAACAAACATATGGACGTTCTAGAATTCATACTGTTGTGTTTTTTACAAGTGATGTGCAGCGGGGTAAAGAGAACCCTTTTAATCCTTTCCCACTAGAGAGAGCAGTCAAAGAAACAGTCACCCTTCTTACCGTGTGCTAGAAAGGAATGTGATAAAATAATCATGCCCTGGGCAGCAAACCTTTGAATATAAATCAGGAAGGGCCGAGCAGGGCTGACTAGCTGCAGACCACCAGTCCTGTACCAGGGGGCACAATAACTCTATCCCACAAACGACATTTGTAGGGCACATAGAAACTTGTAATCACGGGTAAAAGCAAAGTAAATCAACTATGACATCAGTATGGTAAAATATCAGTAACCTGGCCCTCAGAAACAAAGCCATGGAAGTGGAAAGGGGTGTTTTACTCTAGCAAGTGCTTACCAGTTACAAATACACCTGATGAGTCCCTCAAAGTGTGAAAGAATAAACAATCCTTTTCATATGGATGCTCCACTTTTGATTGAACTCTCCTGTGAAGTTCCTCCTTCCTTCCACTTTAGAGGTGTGTTGGCGGCATTTGTCTGCTCGCATTGTGTCGATGGTCTAGGCTGATAATGCGTTTGGCAATCCCAGGGCTTTTCACATGGTTCTAAGGTTACAACCACACACTTTAGTTTGATTCAACCTGTGATGATTTGTTGATGGCATTGTCTGCTCCTATGCTGGGTTGGGTAGCTTTGTCATCTATATTGAGATGTGGGCGCATAATCTGCAGGTCTGTTTCCCAAAGGTAATCTACACTTTTGAGTAAGTTTACACTTTGTGGTAAATTTACTACTTTCTGTATTCACAAAATCCAAGTGCAAGCTTACTACAAAAGTGTAAGTTACATGTCTCTAGCCTACAATAATCCAACTGGCTTACTCTTGAGTGGGTGGGTGACATCCCTTGTTTACTCCTTCAGTGACCCAGCCTCAACCCCTCCTACTCCTCCCTGATCCCATCCCCTTTAGTAGTAAGTCTGCACCTTTTCCCAATCGCTCCCGTGTCCCTCCCTCAATTACTTCCAAAATCTATAGGTACATGTGTGGAGACTCCAGACACAGCTAGGGTGGAATACTCAGCACATGTAAGTATAAGCAATAAGTATAAGCAAACTTACACTTTGTTGTATCACAAAACGCACCACAAAGTGGAGTTTGTGAATCAGTGTGTTTAATATTTAAGACTAGAGAGCTTTTCCAATTACTTTGCTGGTCTACAATGCAAACGTTTAGGAAGTCAAATCTGGAATACAGAAAGGGTATTTAAGGCCATTTAAAAGTCAAACTCTGTACCATTCAAGCACTGATTAATAACAACTACAGTTAGGTGCCCACTTTCCAATCTTCTTGATTAAACACTAAAAACTTAGCTCCAGGGCTATCTACATGACTAAACACTATGGCGCATACTTACAAGAACTGACGCATCGGCATCAATGTGGCAGATTTCTTGCGTGTGCCGCAAACGCCCTAATGACGCCATGAATGCGCTGTATTCACAGCGCTCCATGATGCAGGGATCCATCAGAAAATCTGACGCATCTTCTGGCGCTAAAGTGACGCATTGCTGGAGTTGAATGTAAGACTGACACAACTCCTGCAATAAGTCAGAACACAGAGGCGAGTCACATGTTAAAAGCCCTGTTTCAACCCTTGCACCTAGTTTGAGAAGTCGCAGGGAATTTGACGCAGTCAAGTCATAGAGTGACGCAGTGGAAAGTTGTACATTTCACTGCCTCAGTGCTTTGTGGCTTTTAACGTGAGAACGCCTACCCTGCATACATTATACCTGGCCCAGATATAGGTGCCAATTACGATCCGGTAAAAAATGTCCCCGTACGACTCGTATCCGGTCTTTTTACCGTACGAATCGTACAAGTGCCGTACGAACTGGCAATCACGATTCGCATGGGAAAAAGTCCATACGAACCGCACTGGGAATCATTCCCCACACGTCCTCGGGTCGGAAAATGTGTCCGACACGTCCTCGGACGATTTACCTTACAAACGTGAAAAGCCAAGTCCGACCGAGGAATCACGATCCATCCCGTGCGTCCGAGCTTACAACCGTATGGAAAAAACACCGTCCGCACCGAACACCTATAGCAACCATGGAGACATGTGCCCGCATACGCGCCCAACACACCCCCAGCCCCCGTACGTCCGACACGTACCCCCCGTGTATGTATACCCCCACCCGTCTAGGTACACCCCAGTACGTTCGAGACCTACCCCCACCCCTGTACGTGTCGTACCACTGTCTATGTACACCCCAGTACGTTCGAGTCCTACCCCCACCCCTGTACGTGTCGCACCACCGTGCACCCAGTACGTTCCAGTCGTATCCTCACCCCTGTACGTGTCATACCCCCGTGTACCTGCACCCCAGTACGTTCCAGTCGTACCCCCACCCCAGTACGTGTCGTACCACCGTCTATGTACACCCCAGTACGTTCGAGTCCTACCCCCACCCCTGTACGTGTCGCACCACCGTGCACCCAGTACGTTCCAGTCATACCCCCACCCCTGTACGTGTCATACCCCCGTGTACCTGCACCCCAGTACGTTCCAGTCGTACCCCCACCCCAGTACGTGTCGTACCACCGTCTATGTACACCCCAGTACGTTCGAGTCCTACCCCCACCCCTGTACGTGTCGCACCACCGTGTACCCAGTACGTTCCAGTCGTACCCCCACCCCTGTACGTGTCATACCCCCGTGTACCTACACCCCAGTACGTCCCAGTCGTACCCCCACCCCAGTACATGTCGTACCACCGTCTAGGTACACCCCAGTACGTTCGAGTCCTACCCCCACCCCTGTACGTGTCGCACCACCGTGCACCCAGTACGTTCCAGTCGTACCCCCACCCCAGTACGTGTCGTACCACCGTCTATGTACACCCCAGTACGTTCCAGTCGTACCCCCACCCCAGTACGTGTCGTACCACCATCTATGTACACCCCAGTACGTTTGAGTCCTACCCCCACCCCTGTACGTGTCGCACCACCGTGCACCCAGTACGTTCCAGTCGTACCCCCACCCCTGTACGTGTCATACCCCCGTGTACCTGCACCCCAGTACGTTCCAGTCGTACCCCCACCCCAGTACGTGTCGTACCACCGTCTATGTACACCCCAGTACGTTCGAGTCCTACCCCCACCCCTGTACGTGTCGCACCACCGTGCACCCAGTACGTTCCAGTAGTACCCACACCCCTGTACGTGTCATACCCCCGTGTACCTGCACCCCAGTACGTTCCAGTCGTACCCCCACCCCGGTACGTGTCGTACCACCGTCTATGTACACCCCAGTACGTTCGAGTCCTACCCCCACCCCTGTACGTGTCGCACCACCATGTACCCAGTACGTTCCAGTCGTACCCCCACCCCTGTACGTGTCATACCCCCGTGTACCTACACCCCAGTACGTCCCAGTCGTACCCCCACCTCAGTACGTGTCGTACCACCGTCTAGGTACACCCCAGTACGTTCGAGTCCTACCCCCACCCCTGTACGTGTCACACCACCGTGCACCCAGTACGTTCCAGTCGTACCCCCACCCCAGTACGTGTCGTACCACCGTCTATGTACACCCCAGTACGTTCCAGTCGTACCCCCACCCCAGTACGTGTCGTACCACCGTCTATGTACACCCCAGTACGTTCGAGTCCTACCCCCACCCCTGTACGTGTCGCACCACCGTGCACCCAGTACGTTCCAGTCGTACCCCCACCCCAGTACGTGTCGTACCACCGTCTATGTACACCCCAGTACGTTCCAGTCGTACCCCCACCCCAGTACGTGTCGTACCACCATCTATGTACACCCCAGTACGTTTGAGTCCTACCCCCACCCCTGTACGTGTCGCACCACCGTGCACCCAGTACGTTCCAGTCGTACCCCCACCCCTGTACGTGTCATACCCCCGTGTACCTGCACCCCAGTATGTTCCAGTCGTACCCCCACCCCAGTACGTGTCGTACCACCGTCTATGTACACCCCAGTACGTTCGAGTCCTACCCCCACCCCTGTACGTGTCGCACCACCGTGCACCCAGTACGTTCCAGTAGTACCCACACCCCTGTACGTGTCATACCCCCGTGTACCTGCACCCCAGTACGTTCCAGTCGTACCCCCACCCCGGTACGTGTCGTACCACCGTCTATGTACACCCCAGTACGTTCGAGTCCTACCCCCACCCCTGTACGTGTCGCACCACCATGTACCCAGTACGTTCCAGTCGTACCCCCACCCCTGTACGTGTCATACCCCCGTGTACCTACACCCCAGTACGTCCCAGTCGTACCCCCACCTCAGTACGTGTCGTACCACCGTCTAGGTACACCCCAGTACGTTCGAGTCCTACCCCCACCCCTGTACGTGTCACACCACCGTGCACCCAGTACGTTCCAGTCGTACCCCCACCCCAGTACGTGTCGTACCACCGTCTATGTACACCCCAGTACGTTCCAGTCGTACCCCCACCCCAGTACGTGTCGTACCACCGTCTATGTACACCCCAGTACGTTCGAGTCCTACCCCCACCCCTGTACGTGTCGCACCACCGTGCACCCAGTACGTTCCAGTCGTACCCCCACCCCAGTACGTGTCGTACCACCGTCTATGTACACCCCAGTACGTTCCGGTCCTACCCCCAACACAACCTCCTAAGTACGGAGCGCACCCCAGGCCCCAACATCACAACCGCATGTACGAGTCGTACCAACCCACACACAAGGACAGCACCGTACAACCAAATGGCCCATCTACACACCGTACACACGCTCAAAATGCACGTACACAAACAGGACAAAACAAAACAACACAAGAAGACACTATTCGAATGGCACAAAGCCACTAAACATGGCCAACAAACACTACAAATACACCTTCACTGACCTGCAACTGCCAAAGACAAACAGAGGGCCAAAACACCACCACTACTTATAACACACCCACCCAAAATTCAAACACTGCCACACCCACCCATGGACCAATAAAAAGGGCCCACACACACAAACCATGAGCCTTTGCAACAGACTCACTGCTGCCAGACACCACAGAACCATACAACAAGCTACACCACACCTTACACTTGCACACCTTCACACAACCACCCTCACAAACACCCCCTCATCACATTCACACACACACACACAACCATCCACACACCCCCCCCAACATCCACACCCCCCCCACCATCCCCACCCCCCCCCACCATCCCCACCCACACCCCTCACCATGCCCACTACCAAGAATCCAAAGTTCAGTAACCGAGAGTTGGAGGTCCTTGTTGATCAAATCCTCAGAGTCGAGCCACAGATCTTTGGAACATTGGTCAGAAACACCAGCCTGGCAGCAAAAACAGCCATGTGGCAGACCATCGTCGATGCTGTGAATGCTGTTGCGGACACCAGAAGGACCAGGCAGGAATGCCAGAACAGGTAGTACGATCTGCGGAGGAGGGTCAGAGCCAAGAGGCAGGAGGAACACGACCAGGCCAACGCCACCGGAGGAGGGCCCTCCCGCAGACCCGTACAGTACCATCCCTGGGAGGAGAGGGTGATGGCCATACTGCCGGTGGAGGCAGTCGAAGGATTAGAAGGACTCCGAGACCCGGGTGAGTACACAAACAACGCACCTCACATGGGGGGAACGGCATCCACAACCAAAATCACTAACAGGCACGCAACCACCACAAGCCATCGCATGACTCAACCACACTCCATGAGCACGCACATGCCACTGCTGCCACCATGCCCCATGCACCCAGCTGGACAATGTCAAGTCACAGGCCACAGAAGACAACAACACATGACACGGTAACCCGGATGGCGGGAGGCTGGGCGCCAAAAATCACATAGTGCGACTCCGAAGCAGACAACAATTCCCTCTGCCCATATGGCCTAGGTCACAGCCAGACAAACAGTGTGTCCTAACACAGGAATGACTTGCCAGCAAATGGCGGACGCCTTGCATCAACACATGGGGGTGAAGGCACTGTTTTGCACATGACAGCAGCTAAAGAACAGCCAACATTGTGAAAGAGTGGCAGCACACACCACCACAGCAGCAGCGCACAGACACACATCACACCCAATGGGTGCCTGGAGATCAGAAACAAACTCACATCAACAAGCCAAGGGCCACTCAAAGATCTGCTAACAGTGTGTGCCCAGGAAGCTGGGCTGAGGTGACAGAGGGTGACACACAGAGGGAGGGAGAGGGGGACAGAGAGGGAGGGAGAGGGGGACAGAGAGGGAGGGAGAGGGGGACAGAGAGGGAGGGAGAGGGGGACAGAGAGGGAGTGAGACACAGGGAGACGGACAGAGGGAGGAGGCTGACACACAGAGGGAGGGAGAGGGTGACAGAGAGGGAGGGAGAGGGGGACAGAGAGGGAGGGAGAGGGGGACAGAGAGGGAGGGAGACACAGGGAGAGCAAATCAGCCGTGTGGTGTGTGGGAATGTCTGCTCGTCAGCAGGTAGACTGCGTGCATGTAGCCAAGGGTGGCCCGTGCCAGAACCCCCCCTCTTCTCCATGGCAAATCACAGGGCCATGTCACAACCTGTGCACGAGCACAATGACAGCTACCTGCATCACATAAGTGTGTGGAACAACTCCATGTGCACATGTACAGTGCTACACGGAAGGCGCCAATGCATGGCTCGCAACACCTGCCCACTCCACTGCTGACTGCAGTCACACTTGATGCAGCAAGTAAGACTGTGCCACACATAGTTAAAGGGGCCAAAGTGGTGCCCAAGGGACACACCCATGCACAAGTGCACTGTGAGTGGAATGCAAGACAGATCCTAATTCCAAGAGGAAATGTGCCAACTTTGGAAATGATGAAACATGGATGTTGCATGGACCAAAATTAACATTGTCTCTCTCACACACAGGTCAACGTCGTGGTGCACCCCCCAACACTGGGGGGGAACACTCACAGGACCCGGATCTGCAGGAGCTCGATCCCACCGGCAGCGACCACTCTCACCACTCTGTGGACGACCCCGACCGACCTGGCCCCTCTGGTGTCCAACCGCCTGCAGCACCTGCGTCAGGTACAACTGTGCCAACCACCACCCCCACTCCTGCCACATCCCAGGAGACACCCAGGATCCCTGCCCCAACACCACAATGCAGCCAGGCTGGCCAGGAGGGACACGGTGTCCCGGGCACCCAGGAGGAGGCAGCCGACAACGCCAATGCCACCCCTCAGGGGTCCCGGAGACCCGATGTGCCCACAAGGGCAGGCCAGGCGCAAGTGGGCAGGGGTGGTGGGAGTGGAGGACGGCGGAGGCACGAGCCTGACCAGTTGGCTGGGGATCAGGTATTTTCCCATGTCCGTAACATCCTGGACTCATACCGGCAGGACACCACGGGCATGGCCCAGGTTGTGTCCACCCTCAATGAGATCAAGGGGAGCCTCGATGAGATAAAGACCCAGCAGGCCCAGCAACATGCGGAGCTACATGCCTGTCTACTGGTACACCAACGGAGGATGGAGGACAGACAGGCTGAGAAAGTGACGGCATTCCAGGGGATTCACGCTACACTCCGTCGGATGGCCGACAACATGGCCGACCCTCCCTGTGCCAGAAGGCGGAGAACATCACCACCCACAGGGAGGGATCAGGAGGAGGAGGAGGAGGAAACATCCGACGGAGCATCCCAGATGTCGTCACGGCCTGCTGCTGAGGTTCCCCGCAGGAGGCCGGGTCGTCCACGGAAAGGACCGTGAGGGTCGGCGCTACATCACCATCTCCCAGGACACCTGGCCTGGCACCTGGCCCACTGGAGCAACAGCATCACAGCATCAAGAGGCATTCTCTGCCACATGGCCCTGCTGGTCACTGGCTGACCAATGTTGACAAAGACTGTGGCATGGACTCTGAGGACATCCAATGGCAAGGACACCAACTCCCCTACTGAACTTTGGATTCCAAATTCCCGGAAAGACACTCATTTTGTTGTCCCCCCCCTCCCCCCCCAATAATAAATCACACTATGAAGAGTAGATGCCTGCTGGTAGCATTATTACCTAACATGTGTCTTGTAAAGTCAAAACATGCCTGAGTCATCTTTTGTCTTCAACCACCCAGACCCTGGGGCCTGAGTCTGGCACAGGACACATGGGTCACAGTGTATTAGGCAAGACAGACATGGAGCACCATACACACCCGTGATGGGCCCAACCAGCTGAGGGGGTTACCGAACAACCGTGCTGACACACACATTGAGTACAGCAACAGTCATGCGCAGAGGTCAGGGATCCAGTCCAGTGTCCTGGGGGGCACCCAGGTATGTGTAGACAGGTGGCAGAAACATGTCCTGCAAGCTTGAGTCCGGTGGATGCAGAGAATGGGGGCCTGGCCAACGTTGGATGCATGGGGATGGCACATGTCACAATACCCACACAGTCATGGACATCATGCCCAATACACAGTCTCAGCCCACACACACAGCTTGCATCTTGCCACTCGACACATTGACACATAGCCACAATCAGGGAATACCATGCCAGACAAGCAGGATGCACCGTGGCAACACACCAGCATTGACTGAGAAGAGGCACCTTGGAGGCATAGGGACACCTTTATTAGTCATGTATTCGGGATTGCAGAGGCAACTCGAAGTACACATGAACACATCATGTGGAGTAACATGTGGGTCCAACACTGGCACCCCCCTTCAGCAGCACACATGCGTGTTCGCCATGGAACTGGCACACAAGCGTCGGCTAACAGCTAAATACCCACAGCTGCACACGGAGAGCCTGCCATACACCATAGATCCGCGGATGTCGAAGTCCCACACCATGTCAAGCCAATGCTAACCGAATGTGTCCGAGGGCAGTGTCACACACATTGATGCCATCATCACAATCCCCTATCCCATCACTGATGACTGTCAACCAGGCAGACCATCTATTCAGGTGTACACAGCTGCATGTCGTGTCCCATGGGGATGCGACATGGCTGCAGAGGAACCAAACACCGACAGGGGCAGTGTGCACACATCGTGAACAACTGCCACACCCAATACACCCCAGATGCATCCCTTACCCCATGGAGACTTCCAAACGTGTCCGTGCCTGTAACGCTGAGTCAGCCCACGATGTCATGTCCATGAGGAATAGCAGTGCCACAACAATGCAACCAGCAGACGGCATGCGCAGGTACCTGGGGAAGAGAGACACACAAGAAGTCAGCCACAAAAAGCACAGCCACTTGCATGTGCATTTACTCGACACATGTATGGATGACAACATGCTAGGTCACAATTATGACTGAGGAAGTACAACCATCACTGGCACCATCACTCCAGTGACACACCCACACACACCTCTGACTCACGTGCCATACATGCAGGTAGAGACACACATCACAACGCATGCCACACGGGAACCAATGCGTGCACACTCAGACACTGGTACTCACCACTATGCAAAGAAGTCGCTTATGAGCCGAGTCCGGATGTCCTCTTGCGGCTCCACATCCTCCACATCACTAGCCCCATTGCCAAGCCCTTCGTCCTCCACGGGTGGATGGTCCTCGTCATGTTGATTCAGGATGAGTGGCACTGCTCTTTCAACTGCCATGTTGTGCAGCATGCAGCAGACCATGAAGATCTTGCAGACCTTCGCTGGGGCATATGGGAGTGCGCCGCCGGTCTTGTGGAGGCACCTGAATCGGCTCTTCAGCATGCCAAACGTCCTCTCTATCACTCGCCTTGTCCGGCCATGGGCGGTGTTGTAGCGGAGCTGGGCCGGCGTGATGGGGTTGCGGAGAGGTGTGAGCAGCCAAGGCATGTTGGGATAGCCAGCGTCCCCTACATGGAAAGCACATGGTCATCGTTAGAAGTGGTGAAGCGGTTGTGCTGGTAGGCTATACTGAATACAGGACAGACAGACTGTACCCACCAACAACACATGCCCGTTCGTTGCGCAGCTGCATCATCATATCAGGCATCCCGCTACGCCTCATGATGTAGGCATCGTGTGCTGATCCTGGAAAACGAGCACAGACATGTGAAATCACCATGTTGGACAGACACACCACAAGGGCATTGATGGAGTGGTAGTGCTTCCGATTGCGGTACGCCACCTCCCGTGCGTGTGGTGGTACCAAAGCTACATGTGTCCCATCTATGGACCCAATGACATGGGGCATCCCTCCCAGGGCATAGAATCCACGCTTGACCTCAGTCATCTGTTCAGGGGTTGGGAACTTGATGAAGTCATCCAGGTGAATCAACATGGCCTCTAAGAAATCATGCAGCACACCACTGAACGTGCTCTGGGCCATGCCACCAACATGAGCTATGGTATTTTGAAAGGTACCCGTGGCAAGAAAATGTAGGGCAGCCATTACCTTCAGCTGGGGTGTCAGTGCCGTGGGATACCTGTGCTGCGGTTGCAGGTGTGGTGCCAGTCTCGCCGTCAACTCCAGAATCAACGGTTGGGTGAAGCGGTAGAGCCGGATGCTGTCATTCTCCTGCATGGCAGCCAAGTCTGGAATTCTTCGGGCAAGAGGCGGCGCTCTGCAGTAATTTGGAAGTGACAACGAAGAGTGAGTGCACTACGACAACAACTCATGTGTACTGAGCACATGTTAATCTGGCAATACACACATGCTACATAGGGAGTCAGGTATGTGCTACATGGCCAGGACACGTATGGATGCAAGGTGACACTCCTTCAAAGACCCAGCTACACACGGAGATTGAGAACCTCCCCATGCCACGCCATGGGAATAGCTGTGTCCCAGTGCAAGTGAACAGCCAGACGCAACACAGGAGTGACATACGCCCACACATCAGCAGCAGTAGGATGCCGATTGCAGAGATTGGTAGCGGAACTCTGGAGCCACAGGTCACATGACATTACACTAGGCCAGCCCACACACCTTGCCATGAAGGTGCACATGTCATGACTCACCACACATACCTTGTGAGGATGCTGACATGTCCTTGTCACGCTACTCCGTGTCCCATGCATACATGTGCACCTCACATCCGATACCACATGGGGCATGGTGTGCGGAACAGTGTGCAATGACAATCTACACACAGACACATGTTGGTTGCTGCAACGGCTGCAGCTTTTGAGGGTGCTCCAACATCAACCTGATGGGAAGCCCCCACACATACATGACATAGTCACATTGTGCACCGTGGGTAGTGACAAGTCAGGTGTCATAACCCCTGTACCGGGCATCAGGGGACACTTCCGTGTGTTGGTGTCCGTGCCATGCCAGTGACGCTCACCCCAAGTGCGCAGTACGACATGCACACATGTCAAAGGAGTCAAGGGCATGCCTGGCACACATCGCACCATCACACAGTACATCTGTAGACATCTCATCATACATTTGGTGCCTTCTCGACTCAGGAGTAATGTTCCACATCACAGGCCTTTCACACCTGTGCCCCACACATGTAGTGATGCACAGACGATGCCTCGATGTCAATTAATGGACAAGTATGTCCATCCATGGACAAGTATGTCCGCCCTATCCCTACCTGTGTGCCGCCTGTCACCACTGTGATGTGTGAATACCGCTGTACTGCTGCAAAGAGGGCCTGTGTACGTTCCCATATCACTATGGGAGTGCTGCCGTATGTGTACCCATCGTGATGGCGAGCGTACAGGCATGTGTACGGCCCGTACCACTACGAGTACGCATACGCGAGGCCACCCATACTGATAGGGAGCGTACAGGCGTGTGTATGGCCCGTACCACTACGAGTACGCATACGCGAGGCCACCCATACTGATAGGGAGCGTACAGGCGTGTGTACGGCCCGTACCACTATGAGTACGCATACGCGAGGCCACCCATACTGATAGGGAGCGTACAGGCGTGTGTACGCTCCCTATCAGTATGGGTGGCCTCGCATATGCGTACTCGTAGTGGTACGGGCCGTACACACGCCTGTACGCTCCCTATCAGTATGGGTGGCCTCGCGAATGCGTACTCGTAGTGGTACGGGCCGTACACACGCCTGTACGCTCCCTATCAGTATGAGTGGCCTCGCGTATGCGTACTCGTAGTGGTACGGGCCGTACACATGCCTGTACGCTCCCTATCAGTATGGGTGGGCTCGCGTATGCGTACTCGTAGTGATAGGGAGCGTACAGGCGTGTGTACGGCCCGTACCACTACGAGTACGCATACGCGAGGCCACCCATACTGATAGGGAGCGTACAGGCATGTGTACGGCCCGTACCACTACGAGTACGCATACGCGAGGCCACACATACTGATAGGGAGCGTACAGGCGTGTGTATGCTCCCTATCAGTATGGGTGGGCTCGCGTATGCGTACTCGTAGTGATAGGGAGCGTACAGGCGTGTGTACGGCCCGTACCACTACGAGTACGCATACGTGAGGCCACCCATACTGATAGTAAACGTAGTCACGCGTGTACGGGCCGTTGCAATGCATTTGGGGTGCCCTAGGGCCCCGGAATGCACCGTACCTGTGTGTGGAGCTCAAAATTACATAGGGGACACATGAGGGACAAGTATTAAGGCCTACATGCATGCTGGTTGTCATGGAGACCAAGTTCAAAATTCGAATTTCTTCTGAAAGGTGAACAGCAGAAGTCAGTTGGAATAAAAATACTTTGTTGCAATGTGTTTGTGGAGCTGACATCATGCAGGAGAATGAAACCGATAGAGTACACACAGACTGCTAGGTTTGAAGGGATTGGTGGAAACATAGGATGCAAATGTGAGTGACCAATCACTCTGCACTCCTGTGCATGAGACAGGGCAGAAAGGCACATATAAGGCAGCCAGGTCCCATGAGGGAGTACTTGCCTGCACATCTTTGAATTCGTCGACCCAGCTGCTGCTACTGATTCCCTGGAACCATGTCAAGGGCTGTGGAGAGGTCACAGCCATTCACCCTGGAGGAGAACATGGCATTGCTGGATGTGATCCTCCCACAGTACCCCATGCTGTATGGGCGACCAGGGTATCAGGTGAGTGCATAGGCCACTGGCACAGACTGTCCCTATGTTGTGACTGTGACTTCTGGCATTGTGTCCTGGTGTGACACACATGCCATGTATTGTTGGGGGGGTCCCAGGGGGGGGGGGGATGCCTGATGTCTCCCAGCAGTGCCCTGAGACAGGAGGGGTGTGTGCCTATCACTAACAGCAGTGCCCTGAGACAGGAGGGGTGGGTACTGAGTGCTCCCAGCAGTGCCCTGAGACAGGAGGGGTGTGTGCCTATCACTAACAGCAGTGCCCTGAGACAGGAGGGGTGTGTGCCTATCACTAACAGCAGTGCCCTGAGACAGGAGGGGTGGGTACAGAGTGCTCCCAGCAGTGCCCTGAGACAGGAGGGGTGGGTATAGAGTGCTCCCAGCAGTGCCCTGAGACAGGAGGGGTGGGTACAGAGTGCTCCCAGCAGTGCCCTGAGACAGGAGGGGTGGGTACAGAGTGCTCCCAGCAGTGCCCTGAGACAGGAGGGGTGGGTACAGAGTGCTCCCAGCAGTGCCCTGAGACAGGAGGGGTGGGTACAGAGTGCTCCCAGCAGTGCCCTGAGACAGGAGGGGTAGGTACAGAGTGCTCCCAGCAGTGCCCTGAGACAGGAGGGGTGTGTGCCTATCACTAACAGCAGTGCCCTGAGACAGGAGGGGTGGGTACAGAGTGCTCCCAGCAGTGCCCTGAGACAGGAGGGGTGTGTGCCTATCACTAACAGCAGTGCCCTGAGACAGGAGGGGTGTGTGCCTATCACTAACAGCAGTGCCCTGAGACAGGAGGGGTGGGTACAGAGTGCTCCCAGCAGTGCCCTGAGACAGGAGGGGTGGGTAGTGGAGTGGTGGGTACAGAGTGCTCCCAGCAGTGCCCTGAGACAGGAGGGTGGGTACAGAGTGCTCCCAGCAGTGCCCTGAGACAGGAGGGGTGGGTACAGAGTGCTCCCAGCAGTGCCCTGAGACAGGAGGGGTGGGTACAGAGTGCTCCCAGCAGTGCCCTGAGACAGGAGGGGTGTGTGCCTATCACTAACAGCAGTGCCCTGAGACAGGAGGGGTGGGTACAGAGTGCTCCCAGTAGTGCCCTGAGACAGGAGGGGTGGGTACAGAGTGCTCCCAGCAGTGCCCTGAGACAGGAGGGGTGGGTACAGAGTGCTCCCAGCAGTGCCCTGAGACAGGAGGGGTGGGGGCCTATCACTAACAGCAGTGCCCTGAGACAGGAGGGGTGGGTGTGATGCACAGTGTGAGCCTTGATCATTGATTGTGACATTGCCATCATTCCAGCTGTGTACCCACTATGGCACGTACTGCTTTTTCCCTCACCAGAGGATCATGTCCCTATGACAAAGGTGCAATGCGTTGGCTGCATGACATGCCTTGTTGTTACCAGCTAATGTGTTATCAAATGTCTCTCTGTGACATGTGGCTGGTGTATTGATGTGGTGTCACTTGTTCTTCCTCACAGGTAGGCGCCACTGCCAAGGAGCAGATCTGGCTGACCGCCGTCAGTGCCGTGAGGGGTGTGGATGGTCGGAGGCGGAGCCTGTCCCAGGTGAGGAAACGCTGGCAGGATATCCGGTGCTGGACGCGGAGGATTGCACGGGTCCTGCTGGGGGACTCACCTGAGAGCCACAAGAACCGCGGCCGCCGCCGTCTGAGCCACCTCCACAGGCGTGTGCTGCCGGTGGTCTTTCCAGACTTGGATAGGCGCTTACAGGCGAAGCAGCAGCCGGAAGGGGGTAGGTACATGTGTGTTTGTTGTGTGTCACCGGCATTTGTAAGGGCACAGTAGCATGAATTCACTGCCAGGGTTTAAAGGTGCTGTGCAGATCCATTTTGCCCCAGTATAGCGCTGCGCCCCTGCCACCCTTCCCCTCCTTGCAATGTGTTCCCTGGTCTGTGTGTAGTCACTCCTTCACAAGGTAATGTAGGCTGGCGCTTTGTCCACGAGAACTATGCCTGTAGCATCATGTGTGGGGGTGGTGTGTAACAGGTTTTGGGACCTTGGCTGTGCCCTGTCAAGTTCACTGCATGTGGGTTCCATGTCAGTTGGCACTGATGCTGACTCCAGACATGGGAGTTGGTCTCTCATGTGTCATGCCTTACAGCGCGCATGTCCTATGTAGTGGCCTGTGACATGATGTGCATGAGTGTGCGATACGCATAGTGCAGGGATGGTGGCGTGTGTTGCAGTCATTACCATTCAGGAGCATGGAGTTGCGTGGCCACTACTGTCCCCTGGGGCACCTTTTCATCGGTGTTGTATGTGTCATCATAAACGTGGACACTCTCAGTGTCTACAGCGTAGGTTGTGCTCTGTGCCATTGTCCCCTGGCACCATGTATATAGACGTGCTATTTTGTACAGGTGTCCACTGTGCAGCCTGACCTGAATGTCCTTCTTCATACTCACAGTTGCTAGTGCCTGTGTGTCTTGTTATACTCATCTGAGGATGGGCACTGGTACCTCATTATTTGTACAGGCGCACCTTGGCTGTTTGGCGTCCAATCTTGCATTTTGCCTGCCCCTGTGTTTATCACCCAGACTATGAGATGTTGGTGCCACCTGTGTCTCAACTATTTGCCTCGTGTAGGGGGTGGTTGGGGCGGGCAAAGCCTATATGTCAAATCCAGATTTCTACTTGCTGGGTCTGGGCAGTGTGTGATGTTTGTCTGGACACACACGCAAGGTGCAGTGACCGAGTCATGTTGTGCATGTTTTCAGCATTACCTATGCAGCATGTGTCTCAAGTTCATGGATATGGTCCCTGGTCATCGGTATTTTCGCCAACGCTGTGTGGTGCAGATGCAGTGCTGGATTGTCCCCAGGGCCTGGGTGCTATGTCAGACTCCGTTTCCTGTCTTTAGCTATTGTCTCATGCTCTCCATGGTATTTCAGTGGCATGGTGGCTCAACCAACTGTGTGTTTCATGCCTTACATCGGTACCTTGTTTAGTAGATGTTAGGGATCTTCCTTTTCAGGCTATGCAATGTTACCTATGTAGATTGGACTCATGTGACAGATGTGTACAGGTGTCTGATTAATTTCTGTCTCTCCACCCTGCCCACAGCATCGTCGGGGGACACAGAGGGAGACATGGACACAGACCAGGCGGAGGGACCGAGCACCAGTGCCAGCCGTGACATCGGGGCTGGCACATCGAGTGGAACAGAGGCGGAGGATAGTGCGGCCGAGGACCTGTCGACTGGCACATCAGAATACGAAGCTGACAGGTCCGAGGAGGATGTCTCCGAGTGGGCGGAGGCTGCACCAGCAGCTGACAGCGGAACAACACCTCGCACCGCCCCCTCAGTTCCCATCAGCCGCCTCCCACTTGCTCGTGTCCCTTCCCGGCGTGCCCGGTCACCGCATGTCTCCTTCATGCCAGGCACCGCACCCCCTGCCCCTGTCTCCACTGCTGCCGCCAATGCTGAGTCTGTGGACATCCAGCGGCAACTGCAGGTTGGTCAGGCTGCGATCCTTAATGTCCTCCATGCCCACGGGCAAACCCTCAACAACATCGAGGCATACTTGGAGGGCATTCATTCATCGCAGGCTGACCAACGCAACTTGCTGAGGTCCATAGACTCCACACTGACTGCAGCAGTGGGTCTCCTGCAGCGCGACCTCCCCCCACCTACCCCTGCCCCATCCACACTTCCCACTCCCATGCCTGTCCCACGTACACCCAGACGTCGGCATGCACCCACATCAACAGACACAGGCACCACACCAGCAGGGAAGGTCCACCGCACTCCTCCTGACACGCACACACAGGGTGAGGTAGGCACACCCACTGGGTCGGGGGGCAAACGTGTGACACGCAGCCATAGTGGGAGTCCGCATTCCACCCAGTCCACTCCCTCCAAATCCCCTCCCCTCAGCTCTCCTGGCCACATCTCCCCCAAGGACTCCTTCATGGCCGCTCTGTCCCTGAGCCCCACAGTGACACCACCCCGCAAGCGGTCAAGGAAGTCCTCGGTCAGGGTGGTTGATTCTCCCCCCCTGTCTCCACCCTCCCCCGGTGGCGCTGCGACCCATCCCTCTGACCCCCCCCCCCTCCTTGGGGCCTGTGGATCCTTTGGGTGCAGGGGAATCCCTGGAGGACCTTGCAAAGGTGTGTAGTGCCATCCTGGCCTCCGCCTTTGGCCCTGCCCCACCCCCTGTGGTGGAGTCCTCCATCCCTGCACCCACAACGCCTCCCCTTTGCCCTGATGTCCCTGCGGTGCCTGTTGCTTCCCCCCCCCATGATGCCCTCACCCCTGTGGAAGACGATGGCATGTAACTGTGCAGGCAAGGTAGGGGACACGCATCCCACTGTGTCCCCCATCCAGCTGAGACTCATTGACTGCCCTATGGGCTTTGTGAATATTGAACTGCCTGCGATCCACGGACATTGTGCTCATGCTGAATAAAGCTTAATTTTCTTTTCATTATAACACTACTGCTATGCTGGTATTGGTGTTGGTGGGGCTGCTACATGGTTTTGGGTGGTGTTTATGTGTTGGGTGTGTGGGATATGTAGTAGTGTGCTGCTCATTGGGGGGACCCTGGGATCTGTGTGCCATCACAAGGTGTTAGCTAACTTTCTTTGTTCATGTAAGTGTAGGAGAGTAGGGTCTGCAATCCTATGATCACCCAGATTTTTTGCTTTTGCTTCATTGGTTTACGACTTTCTCCGGCTGTGGGCCTGCCAATCAGACCCACAGCCTAGCTGTTCTCTCTCGAAATTAACACACATGTACGTTAGGTGCATCCACTAATTGGAACTGGGCCACCTTGTCAGTCCCTGTCTCAGCATACCACAGGTATCCAGGGCATCGGTGTACCCAGGGCCTACCAGGGGCTGAAGCATGTATTATGCCACCCCTGGAATGGCCGCCCAAATCTGACACAACTGGCTGCACGACAGCTGGGGCCACGTGGTGTAATCACCCGTTGCTGTAGGTGTAGTATTCCTACACCTAAACCCTAAAATGGACACATGGATTCCTATCAGTCACTCCTATAGCAGGCCTTATCAATCCTGAAGGCAGAGTGCAAGGAATCATGTGGGACGGTGCTCTGGCGCGAGCTGAGCCCGTCGACGGCTTGCGGAACCAAGCCCTAATAGCCGTTCCATGGTGACGCGGGCCAACTACTTTTAATGCATTATAATCCTTGCGGTTATTTGCTAACTTTGGCATCGCATCACCTATACATGTCGAGTAAGGTGTCATACGAATGGGAATACGAACCCCTCGCCAGTCCTGGTGACGGGGTTAGCATTCCCCCCTTTTAGAGGGACACGACATGGAAGTAACCTTGAACCCCGGTTAAAGTTGACTCAAGCCTCAGCATCGCAAAATGGATGCTGCCACCAGACACAAGTCTGACCTCCTGCTGCTGGGGGACCTTCCAGCAAGGGGAGCTTGGACAAAGGGTTTCCTGTCGAGGGCGGTGTTAGCACCGTCCCAGACAGGGTTTGTGTATCCCAGGTAGGCAGGGCTGAAAGGAAGGTGATTGCAAGTGGCACCCCGGTGCTCACTGTGCATAGCCCGGCTCAAACCAGTTTCGGGGGCACACCAGCCCCTGAGCTGGCGCGAAGCCGGACAAAGGATAGGGGTGTAACCACCCCCCTCCTGGCTCCACCCATAGGTAGAACCTAGTCACGGGCCAGCCCCTTTTTCTTAGAATAAAGGTAGGAGCGAGTCCCCTTCCCAAATTGGATAATCAGATAATCGGATAACTCCGAATCACGAACTACTTTCCACGAAAGGAACTCTTGACTATTTCTGAAGACTCTCCCTTGTGGCTAAGGAGTAGCCACCCTGCACCAGCAGGCACCATCTAAGCGCTTGCGGTTTGCTGTAAGTCTCTCCTACGGATCAAGACTGCCCAGCTCGACGAGACCCGAGTTCCCTGCCATCTCTGACCTTTTACCTCCCTCATCAGCTCAGCTGAGAGTCGTAGGTGTGACGAGACCTGCGGGACCGGCTATCTTCAGAACCTGCACGACGCTTATCTAGCACGCCCACCGAGGGACCCTTGAGTGAGTGCACCTAGGGTTGAGAAGCCCTATCCCTGAGCAGCTCCAGCATCGAAGTCTGCCTCCCCAGCATCCCCGAGATCTGCGTGGGGGCCCTTCCGCTCCTTGTTGTTCACCGCGTTGTTCGACCACTTGCCGACCGGCTTGTGGCCCTCTTCACGACGCACCACGATTGTTTCATCACTAGTCTGGTTGCTCCAGACTGGCTCTTGCTCCCCTTCAACGGAGGAGTACCACGGACCCTCCTGGTCCACTCCCGACGCCATCTTGACTCCCCCGCTTGGGTGGCCACTGCCAAGATCCGCTGCCCCTTCCTGGGCCCAGCATCATCGACAGCAGACACCTTCGTGGGACAGCTCGCCCTCCATCCTGGTCGCCGCCGCGCCTCCTGGTCCGAGGAACAGCCGAGTCCGACGTCACCCACTCACCTGGTCGAGGTGACTTCAGCCGGTACCCTCCTGGTACCCACACGATCGCTGGCTAGCGGTTAAGAACTGAGTCCCCTCTGCTTTCAGGTTTTCCTTCACCACCGATCCAGGCTTGGATCGCTCTGAACATCGTCACTGGTCGCCTGCCAGCAACTTCTTCTTTCAGGCTCCTGAGACTACACGAGGACTCCCGACATCTTGACGAACTTCACGCAGCCGCAGCCTCCGGGCTAGGTAACTCGAGCATCTCGGTGCTCCATCGCAGGTTCGCTCTACAAGTGTCCAGTTCCTTTTTCGTTTAGTCCCACTGATCGGATCACTCCGGAATCCGTATCTCCAGACTCTAACCATTCGCATGTCACTGTTAGTGTAGATGGTTTCTCGTGCCCCTCGGGCATTTGTGTAAATTGTGCAACTGAAGTATTTTCCTAAGAGTTTTGTAGTGTGCTTAGCTCCCTGACTCATAAAGAGCCAGGGTAGTCCTGTTATAAATAAATATCCTTTTATTTTCATAACAACTTGTGTGGTGTCCTTTCACTTGGTGTTCAAGGGGTATATGTGATGGTAAACAGCTGGCTTAACACGCCCTCTAGAGTTTAGCCTAAGACTGCTCGTATCCACGCTACTAGGATAGCTGGTCTAAAAGGTTGACTTACAACCAATCATCAATAAGGGTCGTTTGGAATGATACACAGTGATCACTAGAATAGTGAGCACTACATATCAGGCCAACTTCTCACATTGGTGAGCAGCGGTTGGGATTTGAGCTTGCTGTTGTTTTACCACACACGTATCCTAAGAATATCGCAGTGAAAGATCACATAAGTACCCAGGTACATATAACTTAACTTAGAATACTCCGAGTTCTACTGAACCGGCTGTTGTAGTGTAACAGGGCTTAGCACACCCTGACTACAACTCCTAGCGAGGGATCAGTAGGTAAACCCATAGTGTAGGTAGGTGCAACACTTACACCTCACTAGAAAAGCATGTCGATCCACGGAGAGTCTTCGCAGACTCCCTTAGTGGTCAGTGACCCTCCACAGGTCGTGTCACGATATGCAACTCTTAGCTTCAAGGAGATGCGACAACTGTGTGCCTCCAGGAAGCTAAACCAGGGTTCTAACCCTACCATCGCAATACTGATAGGTCTCTTAGAGGCGTACGATGCTAGGAGGTCCTCTAACACAGGTCCCCCCAGTGCAGATGGGAACATGCCGCCCTTAGAGGGAACCCTCGGTGACCCGGACCTCGACCCTCACACAGAGGAGGAGGACGAGGACGAGTTATCGGGAGACGAGGCAGACAAAGGTCCAGTGGTAGTCGGCAGGCTTACAAGGACCAACTTAAGCAGGCATGAGAATGGAACTGGGGGAGCCCCGGGCCCACGCTCAAGCAGGCTTAACCTTGGGAACGGACGAGCTAGGTCTCTCTCCAGAGGCTCTGGCAGATCGGTTCATACACATGTCTCTCAGGCACCTTCTCAGAGAGGAATGACTTCCCCTCAGAGGAGGGAGCATGAAGCGAAGATGCGGGAGGTCAATCTGAGGATCGAGCGGGAAGAACTTGCCCTCGCCAAAGAAAGACTTGCCTTAGCCCGAGAGCAGAAATTAAGTGGGTTAGATCCCACTGGTGGCAGCATTCTCAATAGAGAGAAAGACAGGGGTATAGACACTAGACACCTGAGTAAAATAGTGCCCCCCTTTAAACAAGGGGACGACATCCACAAGTGGATAACTGCCTTGGAGAGGGCCTGCACTGTCCAGTGCGTCCCCCCAAGTCAGTGGGCAGCTATACTGTGGCTTTCCTTTGAAGGTAAAGGAAGGGACAAGCTCCTCACTACAAGAGCTGAGGATGCTAACAACTACCAAGTCCTGAAGAACACACTGATTGATGGGTTCGGCTTAACCACGGAACAGTACCGGGTGCTGTTCCGGGACACCCAGAAAATTCAGTCTCAGGATTGGGCTGACTTTGTCGATTGTGCCACTAAGGCTTTGGAAGGCTGGTTGCTGGGTAGCAAGGTTACTGATTACACAGGATTGTACAATCTTATCATGCGAGAACAGATTTTAAACAACTGTCAGAACCAATTGTTGCATCAGCACCTTGTCGACTCGGATCTGACCTCTCCCCAAGAATTGGGAAAGAAGGCAGACAGATGGGTCAGAACAAGGGTCAAGCAGAACCAGAATCAGAACCAGGGTGGTCAGAAGAAAGCAGACCAAAAGGGTAACAAGAACGAACAAAATGACCAGAAGTCTTCGACAGGTCCCCAACAAACCAAAGAGGGTGGGGGTCAGGCTTCACAGAAGAAGAAGACTCAAGAAGGCCAGTCAAAAAGGTGGTGCCAATACTGTAAAAGTAAGACTCACTGGTTTAGTGAGTGCACCAAGAAAGGAGGGCAAACTCCTACCACTGCAGCCCCTAAGGCACCTGCGCCCCCTAGTACAGTCAGCAGTGGTAGTGCGCCTCCCAAGGCATTAGTTGGGTTAACCTTGGGAACCGAGGGGAGTGACGACTTAGTCGGCACGCTCACTCAGGCCGTCCTTGTCTGTACAGGGGATATGGATATGTCCCCTGATGCCAGTCCCAATACTTTGGGCAAATACAGGCAGACACCTTTGATAAATGGAAAAGTGGCTCAGGCCTACAGGGACACGTGTGCCAGTGTCACCATGGTGACGCCTAACTTCGTGGACCCTGGACAGATCATGCTAGGTACCAGTTACCTAGTGACCAATGCCAGCAACGTCACTACCAATCACAGTATGGCAGTTGTTGATTTCTCCTGGGGAGGGGTAAGTGGCCCGAAAAAGGTTGTGGTTAGTTCAGACCTCCCCGTAGAATGTCTGTTGGGCAATGATTTGGAAACGTCACAATGGTCAGAAGTGGAGCAGAGGACTCACATGGAAATGTTAGGTTTGCCAGCACATGTCCTTGCTGTGACCAGGTCACAGGCCAAAAGATGCCCCACTGAACAGGTGCTGGATCCTGGAAGAACGGACCAGACACCTTCCAGGAAAAGGAGCAGTAAGGGTAAGGCTTCGCCTTCCCCCTTGCCCCAGGTCGTGGATCAAGTCTCCGAGGAGGCTGACCTTAAAGAACTGAGGGAAACTGAGCCGCAAGAGCTTGAACCTGGTCAGGTTGAGTTTCTGGGCTCAGGGGGACCCTCCAGGGAAGACCTGGGGAAGGCACAGTTAGACTGCCCCTCACTTGAACCCCTCAGACAGCAGGCCGCTGCTGAGGCTGCAGGGAACGCCACAGGTACCCACAAAGTGTACTGGGACGATGGACTCCTGTACTCTGAGGCAAGAGACCCCAAACCTGGTGCGACCAGGAGGCTGGTCATCCCCTTGTCTCTGAGAGGTTTCCTTCTCACCTTGGCCCACGAGATTCCCCTTGCAGGTCACTTAGGCCAGAATAAGACTTGGGACAGAATTGTTCCACACTTTCACTGGCCCCACATGTCCGAAGATACGAAGGAGTTTTGCCGCTCCTGTGTCACTTGCCAAGCCAGTGGTAAGTCAGGTGGCACGACAAAGGCCCCCCTCATACCACTACCAGTGGTGGGGGTACCCTTTGAACGAGTGGGGATCGACATTGTCGGACCAATGGAACCCCAGACAGCATCAGGGCACAAGTTTATACTGGTGGTGGTGGACCACGCCACCAGGTATCCTGAAGCTATTCCCCTTAGGACCACTACGGCACCTGTGGTGGCACGGGCCCTACTTGGAGTGTTCTCCAGAGTGGGCTTCCCTAAGGAGGTCGTCTCAGACAGAGGTGCAAACTTCATGTCGGGATATCTGACTGCTATGTGGAAGGAATGTGGTGTCAACTACAAGTTCACCACACCCTATCACCCACAATGCAATGGGCTGGTTGAGAGATTCAACCGGACCCTAAAAGGGATGATTCACGGACTACCTGAAAAGCTTCGGCGGAGATGGGATGTCCTGATACCCTGCCTCTTGTTCGCCTACAGAGAGGTCCCGCAGAAGGGGGTTGGCTACAGCCCTTTTGAGCTTCTGTTCGGACATCCTGTAAGGGGACCCCTTTGTTTGGTAAAGGAAGGATGGGAGAGACCTCTCAGAAAGCCGGCATCAAACATTGTGGACTATGTGCTCGGTCTCCGCTCGCGGATGGCGGAGTACATGGAAAAGGCGTCTAAAAACCTTGAGGCGAGCCAAGAATTACAGAAAGCTTGGCACGACCAAAAGGCTGTCCTGACTGTGTATCAGCCTGGACAGAAGGTGTGGGTGCTGGAGCCAGTGGCCCCAGCAGCACTCAAAGACAAATGGTCTGGGCCCCACACGATCATTGAGCAAAAGGGAGAGGTCACCTACTTGGTAGACCTCGGAACTCCCCGGAGCCCCCACAGGGTGCTCCATGTAAACAGGCTCAAGGCATATGTCGACAGGGAGGGCATGGGCTTGCTCATGGCCACAGATGAGGGACAGGAGGAGGAGAGTGACCCTCTCCCAGACCTGCTCTCTCAGAACCCTGACGATGGATCAGTAGATGGTGTTGTCTTTTGTGGCAGCCTCTCTGGACATCAACAAGAGGATTGTAAACAGGTTCTTCAATCCTTTCGACATATGTTCTCTCTGACACCCAGTCAGACCAAGTGGTGTACCCACGAGGTCGACACTGGGGACAGTCTGCCCGTAAAGAGTAAAATCTATCGGCAACCTGATCATGTCAGAGACTGCATCAAGACAGAGGTGCAGAAAATGTTGGAGCTGGGAGTCATTGAACCCTCGGACAGCCCCTGGGCTAGTCCCGTAGTGCTCGTGCCGAAACCTCACACCCAGGGCGGTAAGAAAGAGATGAGGTTTTGCGTGGACTACAGAGGTCTCAATGCGGTCACTAAGACCGACGCCCACCCGATTCCAAGAGCAGACGAACTTATCGACCGGTTGGCCTCGGCCAACTACTTAAGTACGTTTGACCTAACAGCTGGGTATTGGCAAATCAGGTTAGCTGAGGAGGCCAAGCCCAAAACAGCATTTTCTACCCCGGGTGGGCATTATCAGTTCGTGGTAATGCCCTTTGGTTTGAAAAATGCACCTGCCACCTTCCAAAGGCTGGTGAATCGAGTTCTCACTGGGTTGGACGACTTCTGTGCGGCGTATCTGGACGATATCGCTGTCTTTAGCTCCACCTGGGAGGATCACCTGGTCCACCTGAGGAAAGTGTTAGAGGCCCTGCAGAAGGCAGGCCTCACTATCAAGGCCACCAAGTGCCAGATAGGGCAGACACAGGTTGTATACCTGGGCCACCTTGTAGGTGGAGGCCAGGTTCAACCGTTGGAGAGCAAAATACAGGCCATCCAGGACTGGGCTCCTCCAACCACCCAGACTCAGGTTCGAGCTTTCTTGGGCCTGACTGGTTATTACCGGAAATTTGTCAGAAATTATGGATCCATTGTGACCCCGCTAAACGACCTGACAAGTAAAAAGATGCCAAAAAAAGTTCAGTGGACAGCAAGCTGTCAGAAGGCGTTCGATGACCTAAAGCGGGCCATGTGCACAGCACCTATCCTAAAGAGTCCAGACTACTCCAAACCATTCATTGTCCAAACAGACGCTTCGGAGCTGGGTGTGGGAGCTGTTCTATCGCAACTGAATTTTGATGGTCATGACCAGCCCATAGCTTTTATTAGCAGGAGGCTGACCCCCAGAGAGAAGAATTGGTCAGCTATTGAGAGGGAGGCCTTTGCTGTGGTTTGGGCCCTGAAGAAGTTGAGGCCATACTTGTTTGGCACTCACTTCAAGATTCAGACCGACCATAAGCCCCTCTTGTGGCTAAATCAAATGAAGGGTGAAAACCCCAAACTACTTAGGTGGTCCATTTCCCTACAGGGTATGGACTTCACAGTGGAGCATAGACCTGGCACTGATCATGGCAATGCAGATGGGCTCTCCAGGTATTTCCACTTAGAGCAAGAAGACTCACCTGGTCAAGGTTAGCTTATTGTCCCAAAGTTTGGGGGGGGGGGTCATGTAGGAGAGTAGGGTCTGCAATCCTATGATCACCCAGATTTTTTGCTTTTGCTTCATTGGTTTACGACTTTCTCCGGCTGTGGGCCTGCCAATCAGACCCACAGCCTAGCTGTTCTCTCTCGAAATTAACACACATGTACGTTAGGTGCATCCACTAATTGGAACTGGGCCACCTTGTCAGTCCCTGTCTCAGCATACCACAGGTATCCAGGGCATCGGTGTACCCAGGGCCTACCAGGGGCTGAAGCATGTATTATGCCACCCCTGGAATGGCCGCCCAAATCTGACACAACTGGCTGCACGACAGCTGGGGCCACGTGGTGTAATCACCCGTTGCTGTAGGTGTAGTATTCCTACACCTAAACCCTAAAATGGACACATGGATTCCTATCAGTCACTCCTATAGCAGGCCTTATCAATCCTGAAGGCAGAGTGCAAGGAATCATGTGGGACGGTGCTCTGGCGCGAGCTGAGCCCGTCGACGGCTTGAGGAACCAAGCCCTAATAGCCGTTCCATGGTGACGCGGGCCAACTACTTTTAATGCATTATAATCCTTGCGGTTATTTGCTAACTTTGGCATCGCATCACCTATACATGTCGAGTAAGGTGTCATACGAATGGGAATACGAACCCCTCGCCAGTCCTGGTGACGGGGTTAGCATTCCCCCCTTTTAGAGGGACACGACATGGAAGTAACCTTGAACCCCGGTTAAAGTTGACTCAAGCCTCAGCATCGCAAAATGGATGCTGCCACCAGACACAAGTCTGACCTCCTGCTGCTGGGGGACCTTCCAGCAAGGGGAGCTTGGACAAAGGGTTTCCTGTCGAGGGCGGTGTTAGCACCGTCCCAGACAGGGTTTGTGTATCCCAGGTAGGCAGGGCTGAAAGGAAGGTGATTGCAAGTGGCACCCCGGTGCTCACTGTGCATAGCCCGGCTCAAACCAGTTTCGGGGGCACACCAGCCCCTGAGCTGGCGCGAAGCCGGACAAAGGATAGGGGTGTAACCACCCCCCTCCTGGCTCCACCCATAGGTAGAACCTAGTCACGGGCCAGCCCCTTTTTCTTAGAATAAAGGTAGGAGCGAGTCCCCTTCCCAAATTGGATAATCAGATAATCGGATAACTCCGAATCACGAACTACTTTCCACGAAAGGAACTCTTGACTATTTCTGAAGACTCTCCCTTGTGGCTAAGGAGTAGCCACCCTGCACCAGCAGGCACCATCTAAGCGCTTGCGGTTTGCTGTAAGTCTCTCCTACGGATCAAGACTGCCCAGCTCGACGAGACCCGAGTTCCCTGCCGTCTCTGACCTTTTACCTCCCTCATCAGCTCAGCTGAGAGTCGTAGGTGTGACGAGACCTGCGGGACCGGCTATCTTCAGAACCTGCACGACGCTTATCTAGCACGCCCACCGAGGGACCCTCGAGTGAGTGCACCTAGGGTTGAGAAGCCCTAACCCTGAGCAGCTCCAGCATCGAAGTCTGCCTCCCCAGCATCCCCGAGATCTGCGTGGGGGCCCTTCCGCTCCTTGTTGTTCACCGCGTTGTTCGACCACTTGCCGACCGGCTTGTGGCCCTCTTCACGACGCACCACGATTGTTTCATCACTAGTCTGGTTGCTCCAGACTGGCTCTTGCTCCCCTTCAACGGAGGAGTACCACGGACCCTCCTGGTCCACTCCCGACGCCATCTTGACTCCCCCGCTTGGGTGGCCACTGCCAAGATCCGCTGCCCCTTCCTGGGCCCAGCATCATCGACAGCAGACACCTTCGTGGGACAGCTCGCCCTCCATCCTGGTCGCCGCCGCGCCTCCTGGTCCGAGGAACAGCCGAGTCCGACGTCACCCACTCACCTGGTCGAGGTGACTTCAGCCGGTACCCTCCTGGTACCCACACGATCGCTGGCTAGCGGTTAAGAACTGAGTCCCCTCTGCTTTCAGGTTTTCCTTCACCACCGATCCAGGCTTGGATCGCTCTGAACATCGTCACTGGTCGCCTGCCAGCAACTTTTTCTTTCAGGCTCCTGAGACTACACGAGGACTCCCGACATCTTGACGAACTTCACGCAGCCGCAGCCTCCGGGCTAGGTAACTCGAGCATCTCGGTGCTCCATCGCAGGTTCGCTCTACAAGTGTCCAGTTCCTTTTTCGTTTAGTCCCACTGATCGGATCACTCCGGAATCCGTATCTCCAGACTCTAACCATTCGCATGTCACTGTTAGTGTAGATGGTTTCTCGTGCCCCTCGGGCATTTGTGTAAATTGTGCAACTGAAGTATTTTCCTAAGAGTTTTGTAGTGTGCTTAGCTCCCTGACTCATAAAGAGCCAGGGTAGTCCTGTTATAAATAAATATCCTTTTATTTTCATAACAACTTGTGTGGTGTCCTTTCACTTGGTGTTCAAGGGGTATATGTGATGGTAAACAGCTGGCTTAACACGCCCTCTAGAGTTTAGCCTAAGACTGCTCGTATCCACGCTACTAGGATAGCTGGTCTAAAAGGTTGACTTACAACCAATCATCAATAAGGGTCGTTTGGAATGATACACAGTGATCACTAGAATAGTGAGCACTACATATCAGGCCAACTTCTCACAGTAAGCAGTTACTGCATGGTGCAATTGTCCCAGGGTGTATTCCTTCCTCTGTGTACCCTGATATCTTCCCTGCAGGGTGTTCCCAATGTTTAGCGCAGAGCTGTGTCTACATGAGCTGTGTGTGTGACGGAGCCCTTCTACTTTGGCCATGCATGCAGGGCCATGTCTCCACCTGCAACATTCGTGGCATCCTTGGTGATCACTGTACTTGTGTGTGGAGTCTGTTGACATGAGTTCATGGGGACATGTTCCCTTGTAGGCAGTATGCATGTGGGTACTTCCAGCCTCACACACATGTGTTGCACACCTCCTGTCTCTGGGCACTGCTGGGAGTGATAGGCGCCCACCCCTCCTGTCTCTGGGCACTGCTGGGAGGACTCTGCACACACCCCTCCTGCGTCTGGGCACTGCTGGGAGGACTCTGCACACACACCTCCTGTCTCAGGGCACTGCTGGGAGTGATAGGCACACACCCCTTCTGTCTCAGGGCACTGCTGGGAGGACTCCACACACCCACCCCTCCTGTCTCAGGGCACTGCTGGGAGGACTCCACACCCACCCCTCCTGTCTCAGGGCACTGCTGGGAGGACTCTGCACACACACCTCCTATTTCTGGATATGTACGCTTGGAACATACACGGTGGGGGTACGCTCCATGCATTCGAGGTGAGGGTACGGGTCGTACTTACACTGTTGGGGTGGGGGTACGGTACGTACATACGCGGTTGGGGTGGGGGTACGCTCCATGCATTCGAGGTGAGGGTACGGGTCGTACTTACACTGTTGGGGTGGGGGTACGGTACGTACATACGCGGTTGGGGTGGGGGTACGCTCCATGCATACGCGGGTGAGGGTACGGGTCGTACTTACACTGTTGGGGTGGGGGTACGCTCCATGCATACGAGGGTGAGGGTACGGGTCGTACTTACACTGTTGGGGTGGGGGTATGCTCCATGCATACGCGGGTGAGGGTACGGGTCGTACTTACACTGTTGGGGTGGGGGTACGCTCCATGCATTCGAGGTGAGGGTACGGGTCGTACTTACACTGTTGGGGTGGGGGTACGGTACGTACATACGCGGTTGGGGTGGGGGTACGCTCCATGCATTCGAGGTGAGGGTACGGGTCGTACTTACACTGTTGGGGTGGGGGTACGGTACGTACATACGCGGTTGGGGTGGGGGTACGCTCCATGCATACGCGGGTGAGGGTACGGGTCGTACTTACACTGTTGGGGTGGGGGTACGCTCCATGCATACGAGGGTGAGGGTACGGGTCGTACTTACACTGTTGGTGTGGGGGTACGCTCCATGCATACGAGGGTGAGGGTACGGGTCGTACTTTCACTGTTGGGGTGGGGGTACGCTCCATGCATACGAGGGTGAGGGTACGGGTCGTACTTACACTGGTGGGGTGGGTGTACGTTCCATGCATAGGGGGGGTGGGGGTAGGGTCCGTACATCTCCGTCCCCACGCTATGTGATGCTTGTGCGGGCCGTACCCAGGCCTTTGCCACGTGGGTACGATCCGTCCCGCCATTGTTGGGGTGACGTGGGTGTGGGCGTGGTACGTCTCGTACCCACGCTCTTGAGGCATGGGTACGGGACGTACCGGTCTGGTTGTGTTGCCGGTTCGCGTGGTGACGGACTTCCGTTGTGGCGGTCGCTGGCTTAGCTGGACACGCCCCCACACCCTCGTAGTGACCAGGGCATGGGTGTCAGGTATGTCCTGGGCATGTGTGGTGTGTGACTTTGGTGGGGGTTTTGTGGCCTGCCCTGGTCCTGCCACCCCCACCCCCCCCCCCCACTTTCCCCCCTCCCTTAGTTGTTCTGACCTTCTGCGGCATCTGCGTCGGAACCTGTAGAGGAAGTGGACTGCTATGAGGGCCGGGATGACACGTAGGTTCGGGTCCATGTCTGTCCGTCGCGTACGGGTCCTCCTTGTTTGCGTCGTCCTGTGTGTCCGTCGCGTACTGGTCCTCCTTGATCGCGGAGTCCTGTCTGTCCGTCGCGTACTGGTGGTCCTTGTTCGCGTCGTCCTGATTTCCCGGCAGTTTTTGGCAGCCGGAGAATATTCACCGTGCGGGATGACGTCGGTGCGAATCGTGATTCCTGGTTCGTGAATGGCAGGCTGCGAGCGTCCCGACGTCAGGTCGGCCCTTTCCCGGATCGCATTGGTAGGTTTATTTTGTTCGGTCAGGCTTTTTTACGATTCGTACGGAAATGGTGTTCCGTGCGAATCGTAATTCCTTGTTTGTAAATTTTGACGACCGGGTACGCGTCGGACGGAGAATTTGCTCCGTCCGACGGTTCGTACCCGGTTTTTACAGGATCGTGATCGGCACCATAATGTGACGCAGGCCTCTACAAACGGACGCATTGGGCGCAATGAGTCCCTTTGTAAATATAGAACAGTGTGGCGCACTGATTGCGCCGCTTTCAGCATAAAAACAAATGTCACTGCGGTGGCGCTAGCTCCTTGTAAATATACCTCTATATCTGCATTTAGATCCTGGTGCCCTTCCAAGATGTTGGCCCCATTGCTGCTTATTTGGATCAGTTCCCGAACTGGATGGGCCGCACTAGACATAAGAGTGCAGAAATGCACAAGTAAATTGTGCAGGCATAGCCGTCCAGTTTCTGCTGTGTCAATTACACAGGAGTCAAACTGCACATAACATCAAGCACGGAAGTAGATAAGAAGAGTGTTATCCGGTTTTTCTGGCAAAAAATCCCTCAATATGTTCACACAACACACATACTCATGCAATTAGGAGAAGGACACGTACTGCGTAAGAAACAATAAAAAAATATCAAGAGAACAAACCAAACTGCACATAGCTTGAAACAAGGATCAGCATCAGACTATTCAATAAAGCAACCTGGCAGTGCCCGTAGGGCTGTGCTGACAGGTCAGTGTGTGGGATTTTTTGGGGGATGTTTGTGGTTCTGTCTTGTGGTACTGTGGGACTGTTTTTGCTGTTGATTTTCATGATGTTACCACAAACATTGCCTGCAGATTCCCATACTTTTCAAAACACCCCAGGCGCATCTTTACAAGTTCAAAATCACCCCACTTGTAGAATGTGGCCACTTTTTTAGCTATCTGAATCGCTAATGAGGACCACTTTTATTTTGACGCCTGGACCTCTTTTCTGTCCCGTTCTGACCCTGACAAGGCTATACAAGGAGCCAGGATGCATGTCAGCTGAAGTAAGTAGAACAGCTGCAGACAACAAGCCAGCTGTGCAATACGCCAGTAGGACAGAGGATGTGCGGCCAGGGCTGCGAGCGATAAACAACAGGACGCAAAATCAAAATGGCCAAACTCACCAAATTTGGATTTGTTTAGATTAGAAAGTGATAAAGAGGCTCTACTACAAATGATATCATACACTGTCATATGGAGAAAGGCATACCAGTAGATAAGCAAATCATAATCAGGCTACACTGATGGTGCACTGGCGCTCCTCCGCTAAGGCGGAGGAGCGCCGCCCCACTGCTTTTAGCAGTGCAAAGAAGGAAAAATAAAATTATATTAACGCAATGTTGTTTTCATTTTATTTTTTGGCTGAAGCAGGTTTTGGGGTGGAACGTGGCTTGACTGTCTATGGGGTTGGAGCAAATGTACAGGCTCTCACTGCCTGTCTAAGCACCGAACCACGGCATCCAGACCAATCACAACACAGCATTGAACCAATCACAACACTGCACTGCAGCGTTGTGATTGGCTTAGGGAAGCCTGTTTGTGCTTCCTGTTCCGACCGGACCAAGCAGACGACGACGATGGAGGAGAGTCACAGCTTTGTAAGGTAAGGGCTTTTTATTTTTAATCATTGTCTTTCTTTTGATCCTTTGTGGGAAGTGTTTCCATGTTGTGCGTGAGGACCCCCAAGATGCAGGTCTTGTGTTATGGGACACAACACATTGCAGTGTGATGGATGAAGAAGTGTGATGTTAAATGGTAGCAGCAGTTGCTAACCTTTCAAGTATTGCCCGGCGGTAATCACCTTTTATACCATTCGATGATTAACCAACAAAAAGAGGCAGGCGCCGGAGACTGGAAGGCAGGAAACAAAGTTTTATTCTCTCCGGAGGAGAACACATCAGATCAGACAGCAAGGTATCGTCACGAGGTGCTCTAACCACATCTCTGAGGCCTGGCCTCTTATACACAGGTTTATGACTTTATTGCAGGTTTATCATACATAGCACATTCTTGAGATCGCTTTGATGCATGAAAGAACATCCTCAGAATCCCCACTTCAAGCTCGTTCCCACACATATCTACAGTGGAAGTCCCCACCCCACACACAGTAGGAGATGGCTATCACACAGCTGGGCATTCCATCTATTCCCGGGGGGTGAGTGCGACTGGTCAGGTCACAAGGGTTAGGGGCCTTGATCTACTGCGATCCCTTAGATGTGAGGTGTTTCCTTTACAGTAGGGGCAATAAACTGTGTCCGCAGGGCTAGGTGATGGCCTGGGATTAGTTCAGACGATCAGGCATGGAGGAAGGGGTTACCGAAAGGATGTATGACCATGTATGGGATGAGAAAAAGGGGGGGGGGTGTTGGTCAGGCGCGGGAGGTGGTTCCATGGCAGGGTCGCGCAGAAGGAGAGGGTTTATGGCCCATGTATGAGAGAGCGGGGGTGGCCGGCGCGCGGGGGGGGGTTTGCAGCGCCTAGGGAACGCGCTGGTGATCGGCGAGGGGCAGAGGAGCCATGGTGCTTTCAAAAATGGCTACTGCTTGAGGGAGCATGCGGGTCTGAGAGGGGACCAGATGGCGCCGATTATGTTGACATCGCAAACCAGATTTTAACAGTCCTCCCTTTTCAACATATCTAGCCAGCTTGTCTGGCCGACATTCACCTTCGTTAACCTTTTAGCCATAATATCGTAAATGTTTTCATGCGTTCCTGTTTTAAAAGTACAGAGTCTTAGGACGGGCGGGAGCAAGCTGACACAATTGTACATAGTTACATGTGGTCGACGTGATAGTCGAGGAGGTAGCGTATACAGAGTTACATCAGCTGCGTCATATATCAGACACGGAGATAGGTGGAGGGAAACTTGATTGAACACAAATTCGATACTTGAAAAAGGTTCGGTAAAACAAGGGATAATTACGCTCATTACTTAAGGCCTAGACTTCGCGTGGATCAAGCTAAACAGCATAGTCATGTGTACGGTTGACGCTATACAATTGTCATTTATAATAAGCTAATGTTTCCTCATTTATTTAGTGTGCAGTTGGAAGCGACCTATAAAAGATCTTGGAATCTTGATTGGGAGATAGTCAAATCAAAAAGTGGTTGGGAGAGGAGTACAACTCAACATGAGTTACAGTCAGGGGGGGGGGGGTTCTTCTTTCCAGTGTCTTATTGCAGTGAGCCATCACTGGTAAGCTCTCTCTTCTTCTTTCGTTGGCACTGTTGAGCACCGGCGGTGGAGCTAAGGTCCAGCTCAAATCCAGATTTTTCGCGTTGCAGGGTGTGATCATCCTTTGCTCTTGGATCAAAGTCCAGTTCTGTTCTGTCCCTTGACTGGTCTTACCATAGGTACCTTGAGACCGGGTACCCGCTTCTCATTTTTCTTTTGTAAAGTCAATGTCAAAAATAGGGGTGCTTTGGGAGGCCGAGGGAAGAGGGGGTGGAGTGGGATCGGATCAAAAGTGGACCAAGGAGAGTAGAATCTTTCAGCACTGGGCCCACCAATTGGGCCCGACGGGTTGGGACTTCAGGCACAAGCTGATCAGCGAGCAGGGGGCTTCGGGACAGCCCTTCGTTCTATTGCTTTCTATGCTGAGAATGGTGCCTCGTCCTGCATCCTTTTGCTTCGTGGCTCCCCCTTGGTCGATGCCATAGATGTTCCATGGTCCGCAGCCAGGCTGTGCGTCACGTCCGACCCCTCTCTTCCGATGACCGCATGTTATCTTTGAATGAGCACAAGAAAAACAAAATCTTAGAGAGTTGGTAGGGAAGACATTTACACACTTCGTTCTCTCTCCCAACCACCGAGTAGTCGGGGAAATGCTTTTATCGGTCGCTGTATGATTGATGTCTATTAACTCTTATGTCGGTGTGTGTTACTAATTTATTAATCATTGCTGTGGTGCAGGTTTCTGTGGGTGTTCCTGTGAATTTCCATCGTCTGGCCTGCTAGGTGTCGATTCCTGTACCCTATAATCGTGGCAGGAAGCCTGACATCTGTCAACTTTCTGGTCTATCAAAATTCGAACCGGCTTCTCCGGTAGAGACTCGTTCTTCTTAACACAAGTTCTGTTAATACACATTTTCCTCCGAGGACTGCTAAGTTTATGAAAAAGTGCGAGGTGCTACTGTCATGGATTCACAGATATCTATTTCGGGGAAGGACACAAGCTAAACATTTTTCTTGCTGGAGACAATAGGTAACCCTCATCAGCTTAGGCGATGTACCTTTAGAAAATAAAGTCATCAGCTGTATTGTTCAAAATACCCTGGGACGGCTAGTACAGAACTGGGGCTATTCTGGGAGGACGGGGTGCTTAGACGTTCCAGTTCTGAGCAATTGGGCGGGGCGATTCTGAGCGGTGGAGGGGGTGTCGTTAGAGCCCTAAAACGAAAACCACTGACATATAGTCCCCGTGATGAGGGCCAGATTGGGAGACATCAGTCGTCTTACCTGTCCTTTCTTTCTCAGCCAATTAAGTTCAACATTTTGCAGAAAGGAGAGGTAGTAATGTGGTAAAATACGGTCGTTTTGCTTCTGTCAATTTGTTCGAACACTGTCGTGTTTTAGGCCAATTATACACATTCTGAGGAGGTATAGGGTCGGTAATTTATTCAAGAAGAGGGCAAGAGAGCCTTCAGCGGGGGGGGGGAGAGAGAGAGAGAGAGAGAGAGAGAGAGAGAGAGAGAGAGAGAGAGAGTGCATCAAGTAGGCTATTTGGTATACGTACGACATAAAACGAGAGAGAGACGTGTACGATAATAGGCTACTTGGTGTACACACAACATGGAGTAGCATGGGTCAGTTCTTCATAAGAAAACACAAGCGGGGAAAAACATGAATTCAGCGTTCACGTACACACAAATACCGGATAGGGCGTAACAGTACATGCAACAAGCGCAGAAACTTAAGACGGAGACACAGGGCTACGTTCAGTAAGGGGACCTCTCCTTTCCTGTCCTCTTTCCTATGCATGCTGCGTATTTTTTGTATTTTCCGTAATTCATTTTGGGGGGGGGGTGTCGGACTTTTTACTCCCCTCCCTTTGATCGATAGACAAGCACTTCAGTCATACGATGATGTTCTCTTCCAGCGACCCAAGCATGTGTAATGCATACACATTCATACCGTACAATCAGGGTACACACGCACAGTCATACCATACAGTTTTTCACGTTCCCAGTGGTGGTCTGTGCTTCACGCACCAACCCACAACGTTTGTCTGTGTTTTTCCCTACATTGAGCACGGTGTGGTCCATGTTCACTCCATTCTCCAGTCGGAATTCCGATGTGACCTATAGGGAAGAGAAGAAGGGGGGGGGGGGGGGTGCGCAGCATTCAAAGTACATTAGCGCGCATAGACACGAAAAAGTTCTACTTACCACGTACCAGGCTAGCCGCAGGAGTGGGTAATACCACAGACCTATTATTCTTCCTTTCGACTATACAAAGATGCTCCATTTCATTCATCTCCTAAATTCGGGTTCCCTGGTCGTGCATTTATTTCTCAATCGGTCGTATATTATGGTGCAAGATACCGTACCTTGCATTCGGCATATACCTTAAGCGACAGTCGACCATTTTCTGACAACTCTTGGAAAAAGACAGGTGTGACGGGTACAAATTCTGTCAATCAAAAAAATTCAGGCAAAAAGGGTCTGCATTATCTGCTTTCTATTGCTTGGGAGTAACAATCATTTATTCAAAACCTTTACCAACCTAGATGATCAGTTATGACGCTAATTCCGTAATTCCTTCAAAAACCCCTTTATTGAAAACAATGTCAGTACACAAATACGGGCCTACAACCGTTCAGGCCGGCCATGGTGTGAGAGGCGTGGAGCATCATGAGCAAAACTACCTTAACACGAAAAATGAAATAATCAGAAAATGGGAGGACCAGTATCAATAAAGTTGTTCGTATGCCCGATCAGTACCCTCCCCGTCCCTCCGCCCGTCATGTGCGAAAACATTGCATTGATATCCTTTTAACATAAATGTCAAATAACTGAGACGCCATTTTGGGGCGAGGTCGGGCCAGTGTACAGTCTAAGTCTTTCCATGAATTAGCTGTCGGACCAGAATCCCTTTCGGCAGTTCGAGAACTGTCGTTGGCATCAATGGAAAAGAACAGACCGCATAAATCGTGATTCGGGGATGGGGAGGCACAGTTCTTGTTCCTACCGGGTCATGTTGAGGTTCCACCGGAACCGATGCGAGCGGATAGGCTACAGTGTCTTCTGATAATTCAAACAGGAGCTTGCGTCAGCATGACGTCACCACGGTCTCGCAGCGATGCCGTGATCCATCCTCAGGGCGGGACAGCAGGCGGGTCTCGCCGCCGACGCCATGAATCAGTCTCTTTCATTGCATCAGGCGGAGGCAAGGTGGCTGTCGCCCGGGGCAAAGACAAGTTAATGCGGAAATAGTCGAGCAATAGCGGCGGTTTGCCCTCACCGGAAGTCCGTGCCACGCCCGAGCAGGCAAGCTTCCGAGGTTCAAAGTAGCCCAGAGCCGTCTTTTTAGTGGGCCAGGCCTGAATCTGAAGAGCCAACCGCCATTTCGAGAGTCCAGTGGCAGCAGCAGCAGCAGCTCTTCGTTACAGCCACCGGGGTGGGTCCCTCCGACCACTTGGCTGCGGGGGCCCACTTCTTGCGTCGAACGCTGACGGCAATCTTGGTAAAGAAAGGAACCCGCGCCTGGGTGGTTGTCCGATAGGCGAGACGTAAATGGTTCCCCTGCTGCAGCTGGCTGGTGAGTGCAGGGGCGGCTATTCAGTTGGACGGCGAGTGAAACGGCAGGGGTGCCTTCCCAGCTGGTCGGCGAGTGCAGGGGCGCCTACTCAGCTGGAAGACGAGTGAAACGGCAGGGGTGCCTTCTCAGCTGGCGAGCCTCCATCTGGGGAGGCGGGGGAGGCCTGTCCGCGTCGCCTCCCCCGGCCAGGGCACCCTTCGCTGTCGATCGAAGCAGAGAATGGGAAGACCAGTACAACGTGGTGGACTCCACCTCGGCGCTACCAGGGCCTCGGCGCTGCGTGTAGCCTCCGGCCTATTCGCACAATCGTCCGCCACTGATGCCGCCTCACAGGCCGATGGATTTTTCAGGTCTTTTATAGCCCAAAGCCAACTAAAAGGACCGCCCAAAACAGGCCAATGTTGCTATTTCGAAGAAGGAGGGGCGAGGACTGTCATGTAAATAGTTGTTTAAAAACGTGTTTTAATGTGATTACCCTGTTGGCGTGTTGTTATACCTATAAGTTATTAAAATGTTATAATTATACTACTTTGTTGGAGTGTTGTACATATTTGCAATCTGGCAACGAGCACGAGGATGTTACTGCGTAACCGGAAAATGACATAGCCCAATTGTGCGTGATCTAGCCCAGTTCGGTGACGTCGATGGTGGGTGTCAGCAGGCTTCCGTTTGTGCAGGATTTTGTCGTGTTTACTGGGCGGGGTGGGCAGTAGGGCAGACATGTTTAGACAGCGAGAGCGACGGAGCCGAGCTACCTCGTGGTTACCTCGACTGTGAGCTTGGCTCCTTCCCCTGGTTTCATATTCCTCGCAAAAGGGCTATTTCCTAACGTTTCTTATTTTTGCAGGGTCAAAAGGATCCCGTCATCGGTCTACTGGTCTCGCTTGATTATTCTTGTTTCTATATAGCGATCCTTCTGCCCTAATTTGCTGTAAGCTACGGCGACTAATCCATATTTAGAAAATGTGTCCTTATTAGGGGTGTCCTCCAGTGGAGCCGGATGGTTCACCTCTAATAAGCGGTCCGGGCAGAACCAACTACCAATCAATGGGGAGAAGATAGGCATGACGGGTTACAACGGGGACAAAAGTCAGCACTACCTATCTTTTCACTGCTTGCAAAGACTAGATAGAATATCTCTATTCCACGTTATTTGTAAGCAGAGAATACCTCCAAAGAACCAATATCGAACAACTAGTGTTCGGACAATCAATCAATCAATGGTGAGAAAGAGATAGGCACGACGGGTTACAATGGGGACAAAAGTCTGCGTTACCTACCCTTCACTATTTGCAAAGACTAGACAGAATATTTCTATTCTACGTTATTTGCAAACAGAGAATATCTCAAAGAGCACTATCTTTCAAAACAATCAATATTCGGACAATCAATCAGTGGGGAGATAAAAATAGGCACGACGGGTTACAATGGGGACAAAAGTCTGCGTTACCTACCCTTCACTATCTGCAAAGGAAGAGAGAGTATTTCTACTCCTCCCCGTTTGTAGACAGCGAATATCTCAAAGAGAACAATCAATAAGCAATACTAGTATTTTCAATCAATCAATCAATCGTTTCGCAATTTGTCGTGTTTCACGACCTTACCCGGACCGCATGGACAGTTTCTCGTCTTCCGCCTCCAGCGCCCGATCGTCCTCTACTCTCCGTTATTGCCACGGCACTCCTGATGGTTCCCAGTCAGGACCGTAGATCACTCGAGAGAGGTCTGCTCGGAACCAGTGAAGTTCGGATGATCGGCTGCCAGACGAGGGTCTATCGGGCAGGAGCTCTCCCGATCGTTGCAGTCGTTCACTCTGTCGTCGGGACCTCTCCCACTGGATCCACGTGTCGCTGATGGGCCCCACGCTTGGGACGCCAATTGTTAAATGGTAGCAGCATTTGCTAACCTTTCAAGTATTGCCCGGCGGTAATCGCCTTTTATACCATTCGATGATTAACCAACAAAAAGAGGCAGGCGCCGGAGACTGGAAGGCAGGAAACAAAGTTTTATTCTCTCCGGAGGAGAACACATCAGATCAGACAGCAAGGTATCGTCACGAGGTGCTCTAACCACATCTCTGAGGCCTGGCCTCTTATACACAGGTTTATGACTTTATTGCAGGTTTATCATACATAGCACATTCTTGAGATCGCTTTGATGCATGAAAGAACATCCTCAGAATCCCCACTTCAAGCTCGTTCCCACACATATCTACAGTGGAAGTCCCCACCCCACACACAGTAGGAGATGGCTATCACACAGCTGGGCATTCCATCTATTCCCGGGGGGTGAGTGCGACTGGTCAGGTCACAAGGGTTAGGGCCATGATCTACTGCGATCCCTTAGATGTGAGGTGTTTCCTTTACAGTAGGGGCAATAAACTGTGTCCGCAGGGCTAGGTGATGGCCTGGGATTAGTTCGGACGATCAGGCATGGAGGAAGGGGTTACCGAAAGGATGTATGACCATGTATGGGATGAGAAAAAGGGGGGGGGGGTGTTGGTCAGGCGCGGGAGGTGGTTCCATGGCAGGGTCGCGCAGAAGGAGAGGGTTTATGGCCCATGTATGAGAGAGCGGGGGTGGCCGTCGCGCGGGGGGGGTTTGCAGCGCCTAGGGAACGCGCTGGTGATCGGCGAGGGGCAGAGGGGCCATGGCGCTTTCAAAAATGGCTACTGCTTGAGGGAGCATGCGGATCTGAGAGGGGACAAGATGGCGCCGATTATGTTGACATCGCAAACCAGATTTTAACAGTGAGAGGCATATAAGAGAATAGGAAGAGGTATTACAGGAGTACTCTTTTACATACTCTTACTTGCCTCCGTAAATCACCCACGAAAGGAACAGCTGTGTCTATCGGTACTGATTATGTTCCCTGAATATTCCAGTAGTATAACCATTTTAGATGTTTTGGGGCTAATTCACAAATGCATGTAAGAACACGTAAAAAAGTAAGACCGTTGGGCCTGATTCACAGAACTAACTTAAGACAAAATCCTAAACTTCCTACTTTTGGTATTTACAGAAGGCATTTAGTAGTAGTAAAGTTAGGATTTTGTCTTAAGTCTGTCTTAAGTCTGTCCTAAGTTTGTCTTAAGTTTGTCTTAAGACTGTCTTAAGTCTGCCTTAAGTCTGTCCTAAGTTTGTCTTAAGTCTGTCTTAAGTCTGTCCTAAGTTTGTCTTAAGTTTGTCTTAAGTCTGTCTTAAGTCAAACTTAAGATAAAATCTTAACTTTACTACTACTAAATGCCTTCTGTGAATACCAAAAGTAGTAAGTTTAGAATTTTGTCTTAAGTTAGTTCTGTGAATCGAGCCCGAAGTCGTTCTCTACATGCTCCAAAATATGTTTGATAATAGGCTCTTCTGAGTTTTCCAGCGAGTGGATACAATGAAGCAGGCAATGAGATGACATCCAGCGTTTTGTTACCTTTCCATGGCTATACCATCTCATGATGCGTTATGCAGACAAACAGTTTTTAGGTCTCGCCTGACCCAGCGCATGCGCTGGTCTGGCGAGACTTATTGAGAGGGCTCCAAAAAGTGCTACCAGGCCAGCCTAGAGCTACAGTGCTTTACCGCGATTACTTTCACTTTCGCGGCCGCACGACCGCTTTGATGTTTGATCGTGATTGCAATCGCGATCACTTTCACTTTCACTTTCGCGGCTGCACGGAATAGCAATTAGGTCTCGCTTTTGGGACCTTATAAGTATTTAGTTATGCAACTGTTGCATTGCTAAACACTTATAAGGTCCCAAAGGCGAGACCTATTGGCTATGCCAATGCTTGTTGGGTTTGGTAATAGCGCACCACCGACTTCATTGCTGATATACTAAAACACGGATTGCCAGGAGTTTATTCATAAAGAACACTCCCAGAATAAATGCTTCCAGTCACGAGGGATGCTGGAGAAACCTGGAAGAAAATGAATTCCAAACAGCTGGGGCGTAGTACATCACTCAGTGGAAATTCCACCCTTGCAGAGCGGTGGATGTAAACGGATTCCTTCCTGGTATTCCTCCTCTGGCAAGTCAATGCCTATCCCACTTTTCTCCTTATTTCTAATATTCAAAATGGCTTGCTCTGCACACACATACAAACACAATTGAGCAACAAGTTCATAGTATAAGGGGGGGGAGACTTCATCCACGCCAAGTCAAGAGGATGTGTGGTAAGTGGAGAAGATGTGGCCTAACGGACAAAGCTGCCGCCTTTGAAGCTACAGAACCAGGATGGAGTTTCGGCCTAGGCTCAGCAACCTGTGATTCTGGGCATATCACTTCATCTCTCCGTGCCTACCGAAAATGAATGTGTCCTTGTGTAACATAACTGGTGCTCATGTAAAGGCTCCAATACCTTCGAGTCGAGTTAGCGCTATATAAAACTTCAACAAAACAACAAAAGTCTGTCATGCCCATAACCAAGGTGCTTGAAAGCCACAAACTCAGGAACAAGCTGGAAGATGGGCCATGGGGCTAACTAAACATGGCTTTGAGTAAATGGGAGTGGTGCTGGTGTTGACTACATGAGGTCCATGAATTCAGTTTACCCAGCACTTAAAGTCCGTCACCAGTGAATGAACAAAGGCGTAACGAGAGCCCAGGACACAGTAAACAAGAACAAGAGAAGCCAAAGGGAACGTTACTGGCATGTTGAAATCCTGTTTTTCATGTCTACGTCTTTGCTGCTACATCAGACTTAGGAGCATTTACATGTGTCTCTGGGCATGCACTGGCAGAACTGGACATGCCTTCACTCCCTATCTGCTCCATCACCTGCACAAGCTATTTCCATATCGAGCTGTCTTTGGGAGCAAGGTACCGAGGTCCCAAATTCTGGTCAACGCCCTGCACAAGAGATGGCGTGAACAGACTTGGCGCGGGGCTTGGAAGTCCTTGGAACGCCTCAGGGAAGGTGTACTTGTAACCTACCCAAAGCACTGTTTATTTCCAACAACAACCCAAAGTTAGGTACATCAAAAAACAGAACACCATGGGGTTTTATATACTAGGAAAAAACAAACATAAAGGGGCAGATTTATGAGGGACTTGCGCCCCTTTTACGCCACCGTTGCGTCGCTTTTGTGGCGCAGCGGCGGCGTAAACCCTGCGCCATGTTGCGCCCCATTTACATCGTGACGCATCTATGGAGATGCATCACGGTGTAAAGCCCTGCGCCACATGAAGCCTGCGTCAGGTTTCATGTGGGCGTGTCTACTCAGGGGAGGCGTTCCGTCGCAGGAACGCCCCTGAAAAGTGATTCAGTGAAATCTATAAGATTTCACTGAGTCACTTTCCCAACGCTGATGCGTCAAAACCCTGCGCCTGCTTGAAGCAGGCGTAAGGCTTGACGCACCATGTTAGGGATAGGGTAGGTTGGAACAGTGCTGGAGTTGCGTCGCAACTTCAGCACTGCGCCAACCTTACGCCGGCAGATGCGTCACGTATCTGCTTGTCCTTGCGCCACGATGCGCCGCATTGTAAATGCGGCGCATCTGCGGTGGCGCAAGGGCAAACTTGCGTGACGCATCTTCCCTGGTGCATCCATGCTGATTTGCAGGGATGCGCCAGGGAACATAAGTCTGCCCCAAAGTACTTATGTGCTATAAACCACCGTTTGCCTGTACTACCATCCTGCAGGCTGCACACTCCACACCATTCCCACACTGAGTAGACCCACTGCTGACACCCAAAGGCGAGATGTTTATTCAAGTGTCAAAAGCACAAACTAGGCCGCAATAGCCATAGTGCTTAAAAAGAATCAGGAACAAACAAAACCGTAAAATGCATTCGAAAACCAAGCAGCAAAATCCAAATTTAAAACCATTAGCCAGACAAACACATTGTAAACAAACATGTTATTATATTTTGGGGGAAATAGCAAATACTCAGCAACCAGCTGTGAATTGTGAATTCTAAAAGGCTGTGACCGACTGTAAAAGACTATTTTTCTTCAAAAATCCTTTTTATTTGTAAAAGATTTTCCAAGGTTCACTAACACAGACTGAACAGAGAAGTGCAGTCGAGACAGTGCAAGCTTCCCTCATTGGCGGCAACAGTGCACACCTCTTAACACAGACCACACACACCACACACAGGTACCAGTCCGGTGAGATTATTTGACACACAGAGCAGGTACGGTTCTGACAGCTGCGACGCTAGTGCCCCTGGCACACGCAAAAAAGAGGAGGGAGCCAGCAGCAGTGCAAACCTGTCTCACTCACTTAATAAGCATTGCAGGGGCAGAAGTAGTACATGCCCCCCAAACACACACGTGTAGCACACACACAAAACAGATGCACAATACAGCAGCAGTGCTACCTTCCTCCGCTCACACACACTCCTAAATGCATGCAGAAACACACACACAACAGATGCACCAGCCAGCAGCAGTGCTACCTTCCTCAGCACACACACTCCTAAATGCATGCAGAAACACACACGTGTAGTACACACACATAACAAATGCACCAGCCAGCAGCAGTGCTAGCTTCCTCAGCACACACACTCCTAAATGCATGCAGAAACACACACATGTGTAGCACACACAAAAAAGATGCACCAGCCAGCAGCAGTGCTACCTTCCTCAGCTTACACACTCCTAAATGCATGCAGAAACACACACATGTGTAGCACACACACAAAAGATGCACCAGCCAGCAGCAGTGCTACCTTCCTCAGCTTACACACTCCTAAATGCATGCAGAAACACACATGTGTAGCACACACACGTAACAAATGCACCAGCCAGCAGCAGTGCTAGCTTCCTCAGCACACACACTCCTAAATGCATGCAGAAACACACACATGTGTAGCACACACACAAAAGATGCACCAGCCAGGAGCAGTGCTCGCTTCCTCAGCACACACACTCCTAACTGCATGCAGAAACACACACATGTGTAGCATACACACACTCCTAAATGCATGCAGAAACACACACACAACAGATGCACCAGCCAGCAGCAGTGCTACCTTCCTCAGCACACACACTCCTAAATGCATGCAGAAACACACACATGTGTAGCACACACACAACAGATGCACCAGCCAGCAGCAGTGCTACCTTCCTCAGCATACACACTCCTAAATGTGTGCAGAAACACACACGTGTAGCACACACGCATAACAAATGCACCAGCCAGGAGCAGTGCTCGCTTCCTCAGCACACACACTCCTAAATGCATGCAGAAACACACACATGTGTAGCACACACACAAAAGATGCACCAGCCAGCAGCAGTGCTACCTTCCTCAGCTTACACACTCCTAAATGCATGCAGAAACACACATGTGTAGCACACACACGTAACAAATGCACCAGCCAGGAGCAGTGCTCGCTTCCTCAGCACACACACTCCTAAATGCATGCAGAAACACACACATGTGTAGCATACACACAACAGATGCACCAGCCAGCAGCAGTGCTAGCTTCCTCAGCACACACACTCCTAAATGCATGCAGAAACACACACATGTGTAGCACACACACGTAACAAATGCACCAGCCAGGAGCAGTGCTCGCTTCCTCAGCACACACACTCCTAAATGCATGCAGAAACACACACATGTGTAGCATACACACAACAGATGCACCAGCCAGCAGCAGTGCTAGCTTCCTCAGCACACACACTCCTAAATGCATGCAGAAACACACACATGTGTAGCACACACACAACAGATGCATCAGCCAGCAGCAGTGCTACCTTCCTCAGCACACACACTCCTAAATGCATGCAGAAACACACACATGTGTAGCACACACACAACAGATGCACCAGCCAGCAGCAGTGCTACCTTCCTCAGCATACACACTCCTAAATGTGTGCAGAAACACACACGTGTAGCACACACACATAACAAATGCACCAGCCAGGAGCAGTGCTCGCTTCCTCAGCACACACACTCCTAAATGCATGCAGAAACACACACATGTGTAGCACACACACAAAAGATGCACCAGCCAGCAGCAGTGCCACCTTCCTCAGCTTACACACTCCTAAATGCATGCAGAAACACACACGTGTAGCACACACACATAACAAATGCACCAGCCTGGAGCAGTGCTCGCTTCCTCGGCACACACACTCCTAAATGCATGCAGAAACACACACATGTGTAGCATACACACAACAGATGCACCAGCCAGCAGCAGTGCTAGCTTCCTCAGCACACACACTCCTAAATGCATGCAGAAACACACACATGTGTAGCACACACACAACAGATGCACCAGCCAGCAGCAGTGCTACCTTCCTCAGCACACACACTCCTAAATGCATGCAGAAACACACACATGTGTAGCACACACACAACAGATGCACCAGCCAGCAGCAGTGCTACCTTCCTCAGCATACACACTCCTAAATGCGTGCAGAAACACACACGTGTAGCACACACGCATAACAAATGCACCAGCCAGGAGCAGTGCTCGCTTACTCAGCACACACACTCCTAAATGCATGAAGAAACACACACGTGTAGCATACACACAACAGATGCACCAGCCAGCAGCAGTGCTAGCTTCCTCAGCACACACACTCCTAAATGCGTGCAGAAACACACACACACCTCAATGGCGGGACGTGCATCCCTGATAAAATGGTGATCTTACCCCAGCTGCTGTACTTATTCCTAAATATACCGTTCTATCCTGGTAATTATTTTTTTAAAACATTGTGGTCTGAGGTGATACGCCTGGTGTGGGGGGGGCAAACACTCACGGATACAATGGGAAGTCCTTACACGGCCGTACTCACAGGGCGGCTTCAGGGTACCCAACCTTGAATTGTACTATCTCAGCGCACAGGCACATTATGCATATTTCTGGGTGCGACAGCCGCGATATATGCCGCAGGTCGCGGCGGAGCACTGGTTGGCTCATCCCATCCCGATTGGCGGAGCACTCTACGATGTGCATACTGGCAGGGAGATGCCGGGTACGACAATTACCTGCACTGTGGCGGCATGGCAACGAATCTGTAACATACTGGATGCTCCTATGCTCTACTCCTCGTTGCTGCCCCTCTATCTATCTTCAGGACTCCCCGAGTACTCCTCTCGATGCGTTTTTATATATCCGCCTTCGGCAGGGTGTCCGATCTCTTACCCCCGGCTTCCCGGACGAACCCCCTGTGCTTGCGCCATTACACTTAATTCTTAAAAGCGCAACGGCGAAACGCTTGGTCTCGTTGATATACACTACTGTTCACACACAGAGGCAAGTTTCGTCTGCCCCGGCCCGTGCGGGCTGGGATGCGGAGTTGGGAACCGAACTCACAGATGAGCAGTGGGAGTATTGTGCGTTGCAGACAAAGCAGGTCTCGGCTAGCAGCCACTGCGCATTGTGCATTATAAATTTTTGCATAGAGTATATTATACGCCGGCCAGGCTGTGCCGATACAAGCTGAGAGCGGCGGATCACTGTGAAAGGTGTAGAGCGCCGAATGCGGATTTCCTGCATTTGGCCTGGGAGTGCCCGGGTGTCCATGCTTACTGGAGGGAAGTGTTTGCTGCCCTGGCTCTGATGATAAACGAGCATGTTGAACCCATGCCCCTGCTGGCAATACTGGGATATGTCAAACCATTGAAAGCTGCATACCGCAAGTATGTAGCGTTGGCGCTGCTGCTGGCAAAGCGGCGGGTGGCCTGTCGCTGGTGCAGAGGGAGAGCGCCGAAATTTAAAGTGTGGCTCGGCGATTTGATCTATTGTCAGGAACAGCTCGGCATCTATGCGGACCTGTTGCCGGGGGCCTCTAGACCCAGCGATATTTGGGGGCCGCTGAAAGGCTATTTGCTTACACATCTGCAAGGCAGCACCACTGAGGTGCGCAGGGAGGGGAATGTGACCGGGGAGGGAGGCGAGGAGGGGGAGGGGCAAGAAGGGAATGATTCACTTGAAACTGCATAGATTCCACCACATTGGCGATGGGGATGTGATGACTGGGGAGGCTGACGCTGAGGTATCCCGTGGGGAGATGGGCTGGACTCTGTTGGATATACTGGTGTGCTGTGCCTGAGCAAACACAAATGAGTAGCAGCTGCGCCGGATGTTGATGAGGACACTGTGCTGCTTTTATGCTCCTGACTGCAATGCAATTGTCTGTACTGTTTAAACCTTATAAATAAAGCTTTACAAAAGAAACACACACACACAACAGATGCACCAGCCAGCAGCAGTGCTAGCTTCCTAAGCACAAACACTCCTAAATGCATGCAGAAACACACACACACAAAATAGTTAAAGTGCTCCAGCGGACAAGGACAAATTTACATATCCTCCTTATGTCACAGACTCGTCATCACACTAATTCATCCATACATTCATTCATTGGTCGGGCCCATAACACCAACACTCATACGCCTCACTCAAATCTGTGCATAGGAGGTAAAAAAGAAGCGCTGGACATGTGGGGGTACATTGTTACCTATCGGGAGTAATTCCTTTACATTATATACATTATATACATTAGCACCTATAGAATCCTGACTTTAACATCAAGGCACTCCACCACTTGGTCGATGGATCAATTAGTTGGACTGGTTGATGGTGATTTAGAACCAGCTAAAACACAATGAAACCTTCGGAAACATTTGATTAATCATCAATACCTTATTAAAGAATCACCAACTCATTTCTTATTAATCCAATTTTAGTTTATCTAATTTAGTTTACTCTGCATTAGCATGTCCAGGGTTACAGTTCAAATAGTTCATTTATTCTAACAGACATCCAATCTTTTGATCCTTAGCATAAAATCTTGCATGGCATTATATTTACAAAATTTCAAACAATGGCGACCTTCGGATCACACAGAATATTATTCCAGTCTATGCGACAATCTCCAGGAGAACCCGTCAAACCCACGGGAATAATCAAAAGCCCTTCAGATGGAATCGTTCTCTTGAATTTAAAGAAAACCCAGGTAAACCAGGAAACCTCCTTCAGTTCGACGCAGTCCCAACGTCAAAGACGGTTATCCCAATGAACCAACCCCCCTCTGCCAGATCATGGACTTTTATACCTTTTTCTCCTTACTTTTAGGTCAATGAGCAACAATTTAGGGGTAGAAAGTGTTCTGATTGGCTAATTCAATTTTAACTTGCAAGTTTCCCAAATGTTCTCAGGTTTGCCTGTTTTCCCATGAGACCGGGCATGGCATTTCTCAATTGGTAATTCACAGGCAAAAGTTCTGAAGTAACAACACGCAAGCCTTCTTGTACAGGTCCTTCATTGTCCCCTCGATCGTTCACACCATTCTTTGTTTGGCAGTCCTCCATGTTCCTATCCTTAACAAGGAACACTCTGGTTCGTGTTGGAGGTCGCTTGGAGATCTCCAGAGCCATCCGATTCTGTGCAGTATGCGTTGTGCTCACATGCCGGTGGCACCTTCGGAACTCCATGTTAAGTACTGTGGCCTAGTAGGCCTGAATGCCAACTTAAGCAAAAACAAACATAACAGTAATTAGAATATAGAAATGACGATTCTAATGTTTAACCCCACACTAATCCCAATGTATATTAGTATTTTCTAGCGTATAGCAACATTTAAAGCAATAATACTCACCATTCTTCACTGCTGAAAGCACAAACCATCACAAAAGCAACATAAATCATGCAATTCTCTATTTTACCACGTTCTACAGTTAGTTTGCATACCACAGTTAATTATTTAATTGTTTGCCATGCAATTGGCATTTTAGTCCCACGTGAATCTCGTGTTTATCAAGGTTGGTTAGTCATTCCATTCCACACTAGTTAGTACGAGTTAATGTTTGATATGGTTATGTAATTAATTTCATGCAAAATAGAGGAGGTATACAACATTTTGTGTTACCTTCTCCATCAAAAGCATGCACAGCAGCACTGTAAATGTCCTCACATAGGGAAGTATAGCACCGTGGGAGCATTGCAAGATGGCCTCATCCACAGAACATGCCCAGCAAGTAATACAGCAGTGCAACCCTCCTTTACTCAAGCAAAGCAGATACAGTACAGTCTGCAGCATTGGAAGCTTCTCTTTCACCAGTATAGCAGCTACATTACAAATGTCAGTGGTAACAGGTACAGCACATAAAGCTGCAGTGAAAGCTTCATTACACTCAGCAATCAGTACAGCATGGGTCACACACACCTGCCACACCCCCGCGCCCTGCTGTGTCAATCAGGGTTGCATAGCACCTAAAGGCATCTTGGTTGCGAAAGTATATAAAACAAGAAAGCAGAATTAGCAAATCTTCAAGGAGTTTTGAGATATATGAAGTCAGCAATACGCGATACTTCCATGGACAGAGGACACTTTCAGAGCTGAGTACCCAATTCTCTGCAGGTCCAGCCACCACCACACAATGCCCTTTTTAAATCTAGATATACCAAGGAAGTGAGATGCCAATCTGAAGAACTCTCCAGGTGCAGAAGGTTCCTACAGGTTAGATAAAAAGTCAGGGCCCATTCTGTAAAAAGCCAGATGGATTATGGACAGGATTTGCATCTGCTGCTTCACCAGCAGTCAGGAAACGAGAGGTGGGCAGAAGACACATGGTCGCTCTTGCAAAGTTCTCAGTCAGACCACCCTGACTGCCGAATCTGCAGTTACTGCACTTTCCTGCCAGCTATTGAGGAGAACAATATAGATGGCACTGCAGAATCCCAAGTACAAAAGTATGCTGGCACCTAACACTGAGAAGTTCCTGGACGATGACAGAAAGGGAAGAGAAAGTTCCACATTAGTGTACTCAGCAGAAATCCCATAGACCACACTTTCTGCACCCATACCATTAAGGAGAGATTCTGGTCAAACAACATGCAGTGGCGGCTGGGAGGGAAAGGGGGTGGAAGTGTGAAGTAGGAGGACAGGGGGGTGAAAAATATAAAATAAAAACCCACTTACCTTTTCTGCTGCCTCTCGTCCATCCCTGATTCGATTCTCTTCCTGACTTCAGTCCGGAAGAAGCTGCAGGAAGCACCAGGGCACAGAGGCTCCCCAGAGCCAATCACAATGCTTGATCTGAGCACCCTGGATCACCCAGGGAGTCTGTGCATATTCCCCACCAGCCTGTGCATTACAGCCTGGTGCGAAATATTCAAAGTGAGCATGAATGTTTGGCCGGGCAAGCAGTCATGCGCACTTAAGTGTGCCCAAACCACTCCTCCTCTCTTAGCCACCAGTCCTGCCCTAACCTAACCTAGCCTCACAGTAGCGAAAAATAAAATGATAATAACTCTGTTATTATCATTTTATTTTTCCCTTTTTCACTACTCTAAGAGCAGTGAGGAGATGCTCCTCCGCCTTAGAGGAGGAGCCGCCACTGACAATATGCCAATATTTTTGGTGCTACGGACCATGAGCACTAACAAGTCCAAGATGATCTGATTGTCACTTGACAGACCAACACCAAAAATGTGTGCCAATGATCAGTGCCTCTGTCTTGTATATACCGAGCTTCAAGAAGTTGTCTATTAGAATTTAAAAAGCACTAAAACATTTAGCCACACTACCATGAGCATAACATCTTTTGTTGAACTCACTCGTCAATGTCAAAAAACAAAGGACCAACATTTAGAATGTCAAACTGATGTATCCTGGGTTGACAGTCTCAATCCCCTGCCCCTCTTAAACGAGAAGATTTATTAAACATTCTTGATATTCCACCAAATCGTATGTTCAGTAGAAAAACAAAACAAAAACTTCAAAAACACAATGAAGAAACAGTCTCCAAATCTTAGTTCTTCTGTAAGGTGAGCTGACAAAGCATTTCTTTGAACTGGAAGAGAAATGAGAGACAATCTCGTCACACCAGAGCACAACACTGACTATGCTCTGGGCAAAGCTAACTACCTATATATGAAAGGAGATAAGCAATCACCACACAGAGTCAGTACATGTGACAGTGAACAGACCAGCACATAACAATTGCTTCTTCCTAAGGCAATGCTAGATTCAATCCTGTCATGCTTTCGTTGTAAGGCTCTATGCATAGGCCAAGCCTAGCTTCAAGATGAAAAGTAAACATGGTGTCCACTTCTCTATGACTCGATACCCAAGTGCTAACCGCTAGGCCCACAGTGGACTAAGGGTCCTATGTTTAAGTGGGCAGAAACAGAGCAGCTGTCAAAAAAAGATGGAAGACCTATCTGTTGATCATGGCTTTTTCATACCCAGATATTGTAGCTTCTTCCCAGCTGCGGTACCCGCCAATGACTACGCCACGCAAGGAGCTTGGTTTCGCACTTCTTTATTCATCTGCGTGTACCTGTAAACTCAACATTCTAAAGCAGCCTACACTGAAATACACTCAATTCATTACGTTATAGCTCTACGGAGATCATCAGGAGCCAAAAGGGTTCTGTTATTGTTAACTCGCCAGACATTCCAGCACCCCCTCTGTTAAACTAAAACGTACTAATTTTCCAAAAGATATACACATATAAACATTTAAATTGCTTCATTTAACCTCTTTGGCTCTGTAATTGTTCAACCTGAATATGTTGTGCGAAGTTGAGACCTGTCGCCATCATGATCCAAGATCTGCTGGGATTATGAAAAGGCAGCAGCAGTCACTGGTGCTTCAGCATTTATCCCTACTTCCCCATGGATATCTGGTGAACTAGGAATCAAATGCTGAAAGTGAGGAGAGTCTCTGGTAATAGCTGGGCAGTCACCAGGTGTCCTTGGGTCAACACCACTTGGAAAGGTCCTACATCAAAGGGAGCATCACATTTTTGTTTTCATGCAAACACTCTGTCAGAAATGTTTTTCGCATGTCGTCGTTGGTCAGCATATGTTCTCATCTCTTATTTCTGAACCAGGTCCCTTATACAAGTTGTATTCACATCTCTTTCTCTCTGAATGGTCCACTGTGGTATCTTGATTGTCATTGTTCTCCTGAACATCAATGTTGCCGGACTTTCACCGGTGGTTGAGTGAGGTGTTGAACAGCAAGCTCGCAATGTAGAGTTTAACACAGTTTGTAATTGAGCTTTTCAAGTGTAGCACACTGCACGTCTTTAATTAGCGTACTCATAAATCTTTCAACCAGTCCGTTGACCTACAGCCACAGAGGAGTGCTCTAAGAAGTCTTTGAACTCCCGACTATTAAAAGGCGGGCCATGGTCAGATTTTAGCAGGATTGGAACACCCTATGTTGCAAAGATGCCATTCAGTCTCTCAATGACTCATTCTTGAGTGGTGGATAAGAGATCCTCAATAACTGGAAATCACAAGTATTTATCCACAACCACCTTCAAGTAATGTCAGTTGTCCAGTGGACCAAAAACGTCAATGGCTTTGGGAGCAATGACTTGTTTAGGATGTGTTGAGTAACTTTTGTAGCTAGGCAGTTGCATAGATGACAGGCCTTTAATTCCCTCTCAACTCGCTCATCGACATATGGACCCAGACTAGGTCTCGAAGAGCTTGTTTTGGGGTACCAATTACCCTATGTCCTTCGTGGCAACTTCAATCATTTTCTGCCCTGGTCCCTCCAGAATCGAGATTCTCAACCCTCCCAAAATAACTCCCTCTTGAGTTATGGACAGTTCATCTTTGACATTTCTGTATTTTTCACTGGTGAGAGGTTGACTGTGTTGGTTCCACGGCTGATGTGTAATTTTGGGGCATATGTATCAAAAAAACGATTTGCGATTCCCAAAAAGCGATTTTTAGCGAATCGCATTTTGAGAATCGCAAATCGCGATGAAAATAAAAAGTCGCAAACATTTTGCGATTTCTAAAAAATTGCAGAATTTACTGGGAATTCTGTTCTTGCGATTCCTTATTTGCGAAATTCGCAAATAAAAAATCGCAAATTTAGGGATTTTGCTATTCAGGTGCAGCTTGATGACATCACACCCAGGAAGTGGGAGTGCCATGCTGCACCTGATTGCCTGAGGCAGAGTCAGAGTCAGAGGCTGTGAGGAGAGGCAGAGGGGTGAGCACAGCATTACCAAGCAGCTACAATGGAATCACAGGACAAACAGAAGGACAAGGATGGTGCAGGGAGAAAGAGAAAACGCAAGTTTAGCGAAAGGGAGCAGGAGGTGCTGATTGAGGAGATGGTGTGCAGCCATGAACCCCTATTTGGCAAAAAGGCACTCCGTGTACCTTAGTCCAGAAAGAGGAAGATCTGGCTGGACATACAGGAGAAGGTCAATGCTGTCGGTGTGACCCAGCGCACGATCAAGGAGTTAAGGAAGTGATGGTATTATATGCACCAAAGGTCCAAGGAGAAGGTGGCAGCCAGGCTGGGGGAGGCCAATAAGACCGGGGGTAGAACATCAACTGCAACCGACTCAACACCCCATAAAGAGTTGGTGGAGTCCACCCTCCTGCCGAGAGTGTCAGTGGTGTGGCTGACAGAGACATCTCCAACCCTGCAAACACCAGCCAAGGTAAGATGCATGCCAAATGCAGCCGCACACATCACCATCCCATTCACACAGTCGGGAATGCACCAAACACAAACTACACATGTCACTCCGTTCCACTTTTTCCAGCACACACAGTAATGCATCATGGGAGACGTAGTCAGATGCATGACAGTGGGGCAATGAGACACAGCAATGTTAATGCAGTATGTGAATTCCTGTAAAGGGAAAAAGCGATAGATAGCAGTTAGCCAATACAAATTGGGAAACATTTATTGAGTGGGAAATGCAGACAATGTCACAAAATCAAAATTTCTGTTTCCATCCACAGTACAAGCTAGGACACAGGAAGACAGCACAGGAACCGAGGAGGCAGAAAATATGGATGAGCAGGCCGGGCAGGGGGACTCCAACGATACAACAGAGACTGCACCTGTCCAGCGGAGGAGGCGCACCATTGTGCCACCACTGCCACCACTGGAGGTTGACACACAGGCCCCAGGGGAGGATGATGCACAGGCAGAGTCAGGGCAGCTTGTGACACAGGTGCTGTAACAGCACACACCCCAACATAGGGAGCTAGGAGCAGTGAGACACAGGCCAAGGGCCAGCACCAGCTTTGCCACAGATGAAGAGGCCACAGTGTTTGCTGGACTGGAGGGCAGCATGCTGCAGTTACAGCGCCTACAACAGAAATCAATGAGATCCATTAACCGGCAACTGTGCACAGTCAACAAAAGCCTACGCTACATGGGGGAGGGCATCATGGACATTGCAGGTGCCATTCGTGAACTGTGTGCAACATTAAAGAGGGACCAGGCAGCCAGGCTCAGGGTGAGCCAATGTTCCGACAGCCGTCTGAACTGCTACACTAAGGCGGTGAACTGCCTGTGCACTGCCACTAGCCAGCTGACACGTCGCACCGTCAGCATGCAAGTGGAGATGTCCTACTGCTGCCACAATGTTGCGAAAGTCCTGGTGCAGGTCACCATTGCTGTGGAGCAACTGCAGACAGCGAACACAGGTGGCACAGCACTCCTGGGCTCAGGGGAAAGTGAGGAGGCATCCAGCAGGAGCAGCATCACTCCACCAGTGCCCGATCCAAGAAGGCGCAGTGGGAGACAGGGTGCAACACCTGGGGACTCAAGGGAGGGCAATCAGCACCCAGAACGGGCAGCAGCAGTCCGTCCCAGGAGGAGATGAACTGGCAACACAGAGTCACGCAACCCATTCCTACAGGACTCCTGACTTGCATGAATACCTGCACTGTGGACTTAACATGTGCTTCGTACAGCGACACTCATTGAGTCAGTCAAGCTGTGTGACGATATTTCATCCTGCTGTTAAGGGTGTGAATAAACACAGACCTAATACAAAATATCTTTTGAATCATGTCATTATTACTCACCTAGAAGTAGTTCTGTGTGATCTCTGCCGGTCTCTGCCGTCCGGCAGCTGCCCCAACTCCAACTGCTGGTCTGCCAGGGGGACCTGGGCCATCATCGTACGAAGTATCAGTATCAGTCAGTTCTATTGGGATGCCTTTTTTCATAGCTATGTTATGGAGCATTGTACAGGTAGCCACAATCTTGCAGCAGGTCTCAGGGCTGTATTGGAGTGCTCCGCCACTTTTATGCAGGCAGCGGAACCAGCTCTTCAGGATCCCAAAAGTCCGCTCAATTACACATCATGTAGATTTGTGTGCACGGTTGTATCTCCTCTCCCTTGCATTGGCTGGATTTAGGTATGGTGTCAGGATGAAGTCCCGCACTGCATATGCACTGTCACCTGCAGGAATGGAAACAAGAGGTGAGTCAATGTACATCCCCCCAAAGATGTACTGTATGTAGGGATGTTTGCCATGCATTTACCTAGCAGGTAGCCCTTACCAAACTCGCCAGCATTGAGACGTCTGTATATCCCACTATGTCTGAAGATGAAAGAGTTGTGAGTACTGCCTGGGTATTTAGCTACAATGTCATTGATGATATGTTTGGCTTTACAGATGACCTGTATGTTCAGGGAATGGTATGATTTACAGTTTCTGAATACATATTCATTGGTTGATGGGGGTGTAAGGGCCACATGGGTCCCATCTATGCAGCCAATTACGTGGGGGAATCATGCAATCTGGTAGAAGTCCAGTTTTGTTTGCTGTAATGCCTGTTGTGTGCTGGGGAATTGTATGTGATGTTGTAGCCTCTGTACCATTGCATCTAGGACTGGAAGAAGGGTGACAGGCCACTCTGGGAGACCCCACCTGCCACTGCTATCACCCCTTGAAAACTCCCTGAGGCCAGTATGTGCAGTGAGCACAGGACCTGCACATGGGTAGGAATGGTTTGTGTCCTGCATGTTGGTTGTTCCAGATAGGGTTTCAGCTCCTCTATCAGGTCTAAAATGGTCTTTGGGTCAAGTCTGTACTTCTCATGGATCTCCTCCTCAGTCTGCTGGAACAGAGTGATGCGCACTCTGAAGATCCATTCCTATCGCCTCCTGCTCTGTGCTGCAGCCCGAATTCGCAGCCTCATGGCTATCACATATTGCGCTGCCATTGTGGAAGTCCCTGTTGCATTGTGGGCCAGTTTATATAGCTTGCACCTGTTTACTACCTGCATTGACTTGGTGGTAAAATTGATGTGCATAATTGTGATTTTTCAAAATTCTCAATTTGCTATTTTTTCATACATTGCTTTGCGAATTCTCTGACTGCGATTTCTCTATTTGTGATTTTCGCAGCCTGCGTATCGCAGACTGCAAATTCACAGAGAAATTCGCAGACTTCGGGCCTCGCAAAATAAGAAATCGCAAAAATTGCAATTTTTTAATTTGCGATGCGAAAATGTGTCTTACATCGCGTTTGTCTATTTCGGGATCGCAAGCACTATTTTTAAGCGATTCGCTGTGTTTCTGATCGCAAAATAGTTTCATACATATGCCCCTTTATCTTTCAACTTTAGCATGTCACTATCGTGGCTCGTGGTAGTGATAATCTGGGCGAACAAAATGGCAGATGGTGTGTTTGATTTTACGATGAAGTTGATATAAGATTCAGCTGACTTGGATAGAGAGTCTTGACCTTGAATGGGCACACCAGAAAAGTAGTCGGCAGGGTTCTGTTCATTTCCTGGACGATGCACAATGTTTTAGGTGAACTCTTGTAGCCGTAGTCCTCAAAGGAGGCATATTGGCCTTTGGACTGTCAAATATTGGTAGTAAAGCTTGATGATCAGTTACCAGCCTAAAAGGCTTTCCGTACAGCAATACATGGATGTGTTCACACGCCCATACTACGGCTGCACTTTCTTTTTTTAGGTTGTGAGTAAGCACGTTCTGGTTGGGACAAACTCCTACTGGCATACGCCACAATATGCCTTAGAGCATTTAGGTGTCTGCTGTGCTGTGCAAGGATAGCAGCTAACCTTACTGGTCTATCGTCAATAACAACCTCTGTATGAAGTTTCGGACTGAAATAAGCCATTTCAGTAGCATTATCTATGGCTTGTTTGTTTTCTTAAAACTGTTCTCACATTCATGGGACCACTGAAATGGAAGATTCTTTTTTGACAACTCTCCCAGTGGAGCCCTTGCAGCAGCAAACTCTCGTATATATCTGGAACAGTAGCTGGCCATGCCAAGAAATGAACACACCACAGAAACATCTTGTGAGGGATTAGCATTTGACAGTATGTGTACTTTAGCAGGATCCGGTGTCATACCCCCATCTGAAAAAATATGGCAGAAGAATTCTAGCTTTGTCTTATGGAACTCACATTTATCTGCTTTCAAAGTCAAACCTGCTTCGGCAAGTAAATGACATACAAGAGATTTATTGTGTTCTTTTTGACTAGCTCCGAAAACCAATATGTCGTCGCTGTAATTGAACGCATTCAAGACAGGCAGTATGATACATCGAATAACGTAGACTTTTGTATCGAAACTGACCAAAATGCGTAGAAAGGCTTTAATGTATCTGCTATCTTCTTTGAGTTCCAACTGATGATAACGTTTATTTAAATTAAGGTAAGAGAAGACCTTTGCACCATTTAGTAGTGTTGTCATGTCAGCAATGTATGGACCTGGATGTCGTTCTCATTCAATTGCCTTGTTTGCCTGATACACGTCAACGCATATGCTTACCACTCCTTCGCTGTCCTTTTTGGGCACTAACACAATGGGAGGAACCCATGACTTTGGATTAGTCGAACACTCAATGATATCATGCTTAAGTAATGAATCCAATCTTCTAAATGTAAAGCAATTCGCCTAGGCCTTTAAGCAAAAGGGTGGGCTGTCCTCATTAATATGCAACTTTACTTTCAAAGTCTTAAGCTTTCCCAAACCATGAAACAACGAAGGGAACTGACTTACTATTTCATGGTGAGCATTCATGTTGTAGTTCACAGAAATCAGATCCATGTCAGCAGCTGTGCTGAAGCAGAGTAGACAGGCACTTGATGCTGTTCCTTGAAGCACATGGATGGGTGCTTGCATCTTCGTTTTCTTGTGTTTCATCATCACTACAAATGAGTGTTGACTTTCTAAGGGTGATGATGCAGCCCATGTAAACACTTTGATTTTCAACAGGCATAAGTTGTGGTAAGGAATGCAATCATTATACTTCTCCTCAGGCCAAATACTGGCAGCTGGTGGCCCTGGAGGATGAGGAGGCAGAATCATCTGTCTCTGGCCCCAGTTCTTCGAGCCAGCTGCAGCCTCCCGAACAGCCAGCTGTCAGAGGCCCTAATCGTCACTGCTTCCCCCCACCCCTACTCAGACTGTACATTCCAGCACCACTTCCTGCAGTGGATGGACATTTTGGGACGCTATTGGGAAGGATCGAGCAGAGCCTGGATCAACTTTGGATTTGGATTAACAATGCCCTCTTCTGAGCACTTTTAAAAAAAATGTTTTGGTGGGAGAGACTTTTGTTGTGGGTGCTGTGGGTGGGAAGGGAGTTGGGACCGGTTGTTTCATGGACAGTTTTCTTCTTTGATCGACATTGGTTGGGGCAATTTGTTTGGGGCGATGGGTGGGTCTGTTGTGGGAGGAGACGAAGTTTTTTGTTGTAAAATATTAAAGGGAAAGAATATTTTATCATACTTTATGAGTGAAGTAGTTTTTCTGCATTTTACTTTTAATTTGCACTGCTGCCTTTTTGGTCAGCCTGTTTGTTAATTCTGTTTATCAAAGTGTATGCCAGTTATTTATAGTTAGTTATATAGCCTTTTCTTACTACCTTCTGTAACTATCTTGACTATTAGGGTGGTATGCTGCCATGACCTATATTACCTACAAAATCAACATAAATAAACAATTACTTATCTGAAGTAAACTTTAGTTGTTTAATTACTAAACTAGTTCACTTCACTCCATAGTTCTCTTACCTAAATAGATGAAGTGATGGCAGCTATTTCTCTCAATCTTCAAAACCTTAGTTACTGCAGGGTTTCCCAATGTGCCGTTCTTATTTTTAATGGTGGTGGTAGTAGAGCAGGCTTGTGCACCAACAGGGAAGGCATCACAAGCAAAATCCCACTCCCACCTAGGTGATCTCCAACTTTAGGATTGGTCGAAAGGATTATCCATCACAAGCAACTAAATTGAAAGAAAAACACAGAGTTAGTGGGTTATATTTATATCATAGCATTACAAAGATTGAGACCGTCGCCAGACTACTACCACCATGACACAACAAGGAATACCTGATATTATAACCAAAAATAACAATAGTAACTTCATCTGAGCAATGAGGAAAAGTGAACTCAAAGTCAGGAGTGGACGAGGTTAAGCATTTACTCAACACAAGGCCTGAATGATGATGCTGACAAATGATGTTCTTCTATATCTAACATATTGATCAATTTTATGCGTGGGTGGGTAAATGTGGCCAGTGTGGGCTATTGCTCAGGTAATAGAAGATCTCACAGAAAGTTTGTGCTGCTTTCACCACATCCGACCCACCAAGTGAGTGATCCATTCAAGGTGTAAATTAAGTCACACCTCAATGAATCACACAGCCCGGGGTTAGAGGGTTAGGGGTTTGATGAATGGTTGGGAATGGGGCTTTGGGAAAAGGTGTGACAAAGACAAACACTACAGACGAATACCATTAATCTGGGTGACGATGAGCAGCACATCATCAATCTGTTGTGGAAGGAAATGAAGGAACGAGTATGACACAGTTCAGTTAAATGCATTGCAAACAGTCCTTCCGCCCCAGAGACCCACATTTATCATATATATCTAACTGTTCTGTCATCTAGGTTTGTAAAATACAATTTATGGAGGAGCGAAGTGAACCCACACTGTTCTAAAAAACGATTCTTAAAAGAAAAATGATAGTGTATTGCCAAATTGGGCAGTGCATCTGCATTCTTCTTGGATTGTCTGTCAATCTTGGGTGCCCGGCTGAAGTGGTCCATTAAGGTAAGCAAGAGTGTTACGGAGCTTTCACCTTTTGTGCAGGAGAAGAGAAGGCCAGCGGATTGTAAAACAGAAATGATATTGTACAGTCAAGGAGAAGAATGGAAGTATGTTATGTTATGTTACACCATTTATAAAGCGCACAGCTGCCCCAGCAAAGGGGCGTCCCGGCGCTGACAGCAGTTTCCAGAGGAGTTCCGGTTAGGCCATGGGGAAAAGAAAAGTCTTGATAGCTTTCCGGAAGGATGTCAACGAGTCTAAGCTGCGGATTTTCAGAGGAAGAGAGTTCCACAGCTTAGCAGCAAGGAAACGAAAGGACCTGCCACCTGCTCTGGTTCGCTTAACACGTGGGACAGACGCCAGAACCAGTTCGGAAGATTGCAGTAGGCGGGCCGGAACATAGGGAGTAATCAGGCCCGACAGAATCTCAGGTGTGGAAGACTTTAACATTTTAAAGGTAAGACATAAAGATTTGAATTCAACTCTTTTTAGGATAGGGAGCCAGTGAAGGCGGCGGACCGTGTCCGTACCAGAGCACGTTCTTGAGAATCCGAGTAAAGTTCGTGCGGCAGTGTTTTGAACATGCTGCAGACGGTTCAATTCCGCTTTATTGACTCCTAGCAGCAGGGAGTTCGCATAATCAAGTCTAGCTAAGATAGTGGCCTGGACTATAAGTTGGCGTGTGGTCACGTTAAAAAAACCCAGAATGGGCTTTAGACCACGCAAAAGGCCAAAACAGGTGCCTGCAGTTTTTTTGGTGTGATCTTGGAAACCCAGGGTGGAATCGAGCCAAAGACCAAGGTTCTTTACCACCTGCTTGGGGGTGGGGGCCGTGCCCAAGGAGGAAGGCCACCACTGAGTGTTCCAAAGTCCCTTGTCCTTCCCCACCAGTAACACCTCGAATTTACTGGCGTTGAGCTGAAGACAGTTCTCCGTCAGCCAGCCAGCCACCGCCTCAAGTCCTTTACGGAACTGGGGGGCACCGTTGGTCTGCTTCGTAAGGAGTGTACCAAGAAGACTCAGAGAGCAGCGCAAGAGCATGTGACTCATGTTTGATCGATTAACTGAGAAGTAAGAGCAAATTACAACCAATCACAAACAAGTGGCTGCATATCCCGGGCTGATCAATCTCACAACTGTCATAAAAACATTTAGCCAAGTGCGTGCATAATGTGATAATGTGAAATCATGTCTGTCTCCAGTTACTTACAACAACAGGACCTCCACCTGACCTGACCACATAATGGAGTAGTTTTAAATATGAGCCAGTACACACACACTCAGCAGCACTGCATTTCCCAAATTAATGGTTCTCTTACCAGTCGACAGAGCTGAGTAGGCCTCTTAGTCAGCATCATGTTGGTTTCCCTGAAGTTGATAGCTTCGTTCTTCTGGCTGTTATTGAGGTAGTCTTGCCCTGAGTCTTTGCATCATCCGCCTGACTCATAGTAATGAATCTGTCCAGCTCCGTTCCGACTCCCGACCCAATTGAGTGGGCTCAACCTGTAGTATACTGCTGTTGACGAACAAGAATAGAATCATTAAGTCACTCTTTTTTGTGTAGATTTGTGATTGTTAACTAAACGGACTGATCTGGTCTTTGAATATTAATTTGTGAACCAGAAAGAAAACAAGGAGTGGACCTGGCAAGCAAATCTTTCTAAGTGTGTAAGGGTGAAGTGCCAATTACCTTCCCCAATTGTTTTTTCACCTATCATGCCACAAACACTGCTAATCAGCACAATCAAGCTTACAAAACACCCTCCCTCTTTGGCTGCCACCACATGAATCATCAATCACAATCACTAATGTTTCACTCATTAGTGCACTATATTTACTTGTTCCAATCCAAGCACGGTAGTGCACAACTGTATATTCTCTTAGATGCACACAACACACATTGGAGCAGTCTTTGTAAATAATATTTTCTGGGGTAGACCAGTCAGGGGATGAAAAAAGGACAGGCACATGACAGAAGCAGGCATTGTCTCTCCAGTATCTTTCAAGGGAATGGGGGAGGCTTCTTAATTGCACACTGGCCCTACTATAATCTGGCCATACATGTTCCTAAAACAGTGGGGCTGCATTAGTCAGTCAGACACAAACAAAAAAATAATATAATGTTCCCCAAGGTATATAAAAAAATATTTTGACAAAGCAATTCGCCGATAAAAGTTCTATGGTGGCCTACTCAGTCAGGGAAATAGAGTTCGTCCTCAAACTCAGGTGGCTTGCCCAGAAATTAGTCAGCTAACACACTGTGAATCCCAGTCTGGCCAATCACCCTTATCCTCCTGCTGTTTTGTTTCTCAAACAGTGTAATTCAGTGGTATAAAATGTTGACTAATTTTGATCATGGTCAATCTCTCAATGTTTTGAGGCAAGAAACTGGTTCTTCTCAATGTGACGATTGCACAAGCTGCACTGAACACATGCTCAGAAGACACACTGGCTACTGGACAGCCCAGATACTTTACTGCCAGCTTGCTGAACTGTGGTCATTGGTTCATCTTCACATACCAATAAGCCAATGAGTTTTGATCAACTTAGACCTCTCTTGAGTCATCCAGATACTCATTGAACATCCTCTCAATGGTCACTGGTGCTGTTACTTGCTCGACCTGTTTTGCCTTCAACTCTGAACTAGACTTAAGCCTTGCCATTTGAACCAACTCACTGCAGAAGTTGTGGACGATTATTGTGTTCCTGTTGTTGTTGCCGCCGGTGTTCTTTTTGCTAGCGTTGGCTGCTGTGAGACAACAGGACTGCCCTGTCTGGAAGTTGAAGTCAGCACCCCAGAACTTCTTTCTGTGAGTGGGACTCTATGTTCCAGCTGAGTTTTCTTTCAAGACTCTGGCTCACTCAACAATTCGCTTCTTGTATTCTGAAACATCCCCTTCTAAAAAGGAAATGAAAGTTGACAGGTTTTTTTTGCAACGTAGATCTAGAATTGTGGCATAGATGTACTCTCTGGATGACATGCTATCTCTTTGCAGCATTGTATTCTCAGTCAAGCGAAGGATTAAGCTCTGAACTAAGGTATGTGCATCTTCGTATTAATTACCACCAGCTGTGGACCTGTCAGACATGTTTTTAACAGCTCCTTTAGGAAATAAAACAACAGGATAGTTTGGCTCATTGTACTGTCCTCCTTGCTGACTTCCGTGTGAAAAAAAAGGAAGTAGCATCTCTGTCAGGCATTTGTCCATCCCAATGCCCATACTTTTAGTCGCATCCCCTCCTCTGCTCATTGATCAGTTTATACTGGTCAAACAGACATTATTACATATAATAGGTTGAGTTCCAACGTGTTGGCACCTCCTGTATCAAAGCTTTAACTGGCACTCTATTAGCGTGCTAAATGATCCTCGACTGCATCCTGTCTTTAAAAGAATGACTAAAATGAGTGCAGATTCTTCTGCAGATAGTCAGTAAGTTGCTGACTAGGTATTCTTTTTTTTAGAAAGTCCTGCTCAATGATGTTGATGCAATGCTTCAAACACAGGACCTTGAAATAGCCACCATCTGCCATGGCTTAACTACATTACGCCCTTAAAGGTTTTTTCAGTGCTGGGACCTATAGATAACTGTTGCTTAATACCCACAAAAGAGATCCAGTGTGCAGTGATACACAGGTAAGCAGTGGCTTGACAGACTGTCCACATGTCTGTCTTCAGGTGGATAGTTTGAACAGCACTCTGCTGCATAGCTTTTCCAACCAATTCCAGCACATCGTGATGGAGTGCTAGAGCAGCCACTCTCACAAAGTAAGTCCTCCTGGGATCCTTCCATTTCGGGCGTAAGGCTGCCACAAACTAAAAAACCCACTACTTCCACAAAAGGAAAAGGGAGGAGCTACAGCTCTAACATTTTAGCCAGCTTCCCGTTGTACAAAAGTGCCGTTGGGTGGTTGCATTCCTAGGGCCCCTCCTGCCTAAACATGCTCATAATTGTAGCCTGGATTTTTTTTTTGGGTGGTGCCACTGATGTAGGTGACTTCTGGAGATGACCAGGAGGCGGTAGACTCAATGCGCATCTTGGGGCAGTCACTGTATGCTGTTGCTCTGTTGTTTACATCGGACTCCTGCGCCATCGAGAGGATGCTGATGCGGGTGATACCGGTGCACTGCTGTGGACAGGGCTGCTTTGCATAAAGATTTCACTCTATTCTTCCTCATCACCATCTACACCTCCTACTCTCATCAGAGGCTCCGGAGCCAATAGCCGTTCCACATCACCTTTACCACCACCACGCGCAGAAAGTTGATTAAGAAGCATTTCCCAGTGGAGTGTGTGATGTTTTTCAAATGGGTACCTTGACCTCTAGTACCAGAGTGTGTACCAAGCTAACCTCGACGAACACTAGCATTGCAAATGGAGCCTAAAGCAATGTAGTTGTCCTGCTTGCTAACTGTAAAGTAGTACTAAACTGGGGTAGAGCACTTTTTAATTGGGACACTGGTGCTACTGCCAATTCCCAAAGAACTGGAGGTAGGCGGGTGTGTCAACGATCGACTCTCTGCCGTGCATACTTCTGCAGAGCTAGTGGTGGATGCAGGTCTCAGCGTGGGCCTTACAAATATAGGAGTTGGCTCAGGCAGTGGTGGTGGTGCCACATCCCTTGGAGCAGGTTGAATAGGAGGGGTAATGTCGGTCTCCTCTGTGCCAGATTCCATAATGACTTGCTTGTCATAATCCTCACCCCCTTCCATAATTATAAGGCTTTCAGGAACTTTCCTTTTCCTGAGTCTCTCCTGGTGAGTCGTGGACTCAATCGGGGTCCAATCCATGTCCAGATCCTCAGATGGGGGCTTGGAGAAGATGATAGAGTACCCTTCCTTTTTCTTACTGGAGATCTGGAAGCCAATGGTTGTAAAAGAGGAGCTTCTTGCTCAGCAGAAAACTCGACCTCCTGATCTGCTCCTACTTCAGTAAGTTTCCACTTTCCTGCAACAATTGGGTACTACTTGGCGAAAGAGACAAATTCAATTCAATGTCACTGCTCGTCGGCATCGAAATTTTTCAGTGGCTGCCTCGCTGAGAGACATAGGCTTGAGCTTAGGTTGGGGTGGTGCTGTTGATACCAGAGTGCTGCTTGCAGCTTGCTCTCAGAAAGCCAGCGCAGCAGGCAAGAGTTTGCCTAAAAAGGTTCTGTCTGGCACGCCTGTGGTGGAAATCTGCTTCTTCTTCTCCCCACTGGCCACTTTCTTGGCAGCTTCTTCCTTTGGGGCCATCTAAACCTGTCAGCTGGCAGTGACACTTAGCTGCACAAGTGGAAGAGATTGGACAACTCATGTGACTGTCTGGCAACATTGTATGTGTTTTCTCTTGTTCACCTAAAAGCAAGCAAACAAGAAAAACTATTAGAGAAACCAGGTATTGTGAGAAAGTGCCATCTTTCTTGCATGGTATGCCCCCACTTTTTGCTGTATTGCTGAATGTACTTTGACTGAGTGTGCCCTGGACTCCAGCCAATCAGGTGCCCAGGACCTACGTTCCTTCCCTAAAAACCTAAAACCCAAATTGGCAAACCCTGGCCACATGTCAGCCCCTGGTAGATGGTACCCTAGGTACCCAGGGCCTTGTGACCAGGGAAGGCTTCTAAGGGCTGCAGCACTCATTGTGCCACCCTTAGAGGCCCTGTACCCTAACACACACACACTGCCCTTGCAGGCTGAGTGTCTGGGTACAAGACAAAACAAAGAGTCGACATGGCACACATCCCTGTGTGCCATGCCCACCACCTACACTGCCCTGGCATACATCAGCCACCCCTCTAGGTGGGTGCCCTATGCCAGTGGTGTGGGCACAGGAGCAGGAGCCCTGTGCCCCTACAGTACCCAGGTCCATTCCTGGGCACTGTAAGAGCAGTGCTGCCATTTAAGAGTACATGGTGCTGAGAGCTCGTCAAACACGAACTCCACAGCACCATAATGGCAACACTGAAGACTGAGAAGTTTGGTATCAAACTTCTCAGCACATTGAACCCACACTGATGCTAGTGTGGGATTTAATGTACCAAGCACCCCAGAGGGCATCTTAGAGATGCCCCCTGAATCCTACCCTACAATCCACGTCTGGTCTGAGAGGCTGCCTAGGCTGCCACACAGCAGACATGTTGCTGGACCCCTGGGTAGGAGAGCCCCTGCTCTCCTGGGCCTGCAAAAATGCACATCCTGGGCGAGGTGCTAGATCTCCTCCCCCAGGATGAGCAGGGGCAAGCTTCAAAGGCATGCCGCCTCTGTGAGCTTCCCCAGGCCACTGTAACCCCCCCACTCTGGCAGGAAGCTTGGCCGAAAACCCCAAATAAGGACAGGGGATGTGCCAGCCTGCCAACCCCACCCCTCAGGTGGGGGAGGCAAGGTGAAGCACATCTCCGGGCTCTTGCCATCTTGAAGATGGGAAGCCCTGCCCAATCAGGACTAGGCTACTGCCCCCCTCCCACAGGAGAGAGGCAGGATAGCGGGTGTACCCACCCCAGGACAGGACGTCCCTGCCCTTCACCTACCTGTAACACCCCTAAATCTAGTATTTAGGGGCACCCTGAACCTTCCTTCCCCAGATTCCAGATTCCGAAATACAAAGAAGAGCAAGAAGAAAGAAGACCTGCCCTGCAGCTGCTAAGAAGAGGAAGACACCAACTGCTTTGGCCCCAGCCCTACCGGCCTGTCAACCCTCGAACCTGCTCCTGCTCCAACCCGGCATCTCTTGTGGCCAGCAACCTCACAAACCCCGGAGGACCAGGCTACCTTTTGGCTCTAAGCACCTGGGACTCCCATGAGTAGAGGCTCTACTCAAAATCTGCTTCTAATCCCTGGCATCAGCCCGGAACCGCAAACACTTCACACTCTGCACCCGCCAAGTCTGGCCTGTGCCGGAGTGAACAAAGACCACGAGGACGACCCCACGGCGACTGTGACCCCGAGTCCGGCACCCAATGACTTCCCTCGACGCTCCTGACGACGCCTGCAGCCTCAGAATCAGGTGCCCCCCTAACCGCGATCAACAGAGGGTAAGATTTCCTGACACCAAAAGACACCCCTGCACCCGGCGCCCCGCGGCCCCCTGTGCCCAACTCTGGGGTACCTACCTATCCTCCAACTACCCAACTTACCTCTCGAAGTGGTGGTGGCACCTGAAGAATCTTCGTCCCCGAGCTTGCAGTCTTTTTCTAAACCAGACCTTTCCCATTGAAACCAATTGAGCGCCCGAAGGCTCAAAAGCACCCTGCACCCAGCCCTGGTAGTGTAACCTCTACACCTATCTACTTCCCCATTTGACCTGAGCAAGTGACCAGGAACCTAGCCCCCACAGCCATGTGGCCTGCTAGTCAGCAGCCATCAACCAAGGCCCCCCTGCCTCCCATAGGATAACATTGGGCCTAACTCTCTCTGCACCCGGCTGCCCCTGTGCTGCTGAGGGTGTAACAACTGTACCTACCTGACCCTGGGAGACCCCTGAGTCTATGCCCAGAACCTTAATTCTGCCAGTCGAGTACTTACCTTAAAGCCGATAACTCAATTTTCTCCATAGGGTAACAGTGACTGGCTTTTCCTGAAATTTCTTTTAAGTGTGGACTTTTCAAAACTTAAAATAGTCACCAAAAATCAGCTGAGTAACGAAACGAAATGAAAACGAAAATACTCACCTGCTATTAGGTGAGCTCCAAGTGCTGGATCTTGGTACCCAGCACTGACTCTGAAAAATATTCACAACCGTACTTACCAGTAACCCAATTTTCTTCCATAGGAAACCATTGAATGTTTTTCTGTGAAATTTCTTCTGTCGATTTCTGCAAACTTTAAAGATTCTTTAAAAATCGTATAAATTGTGAAAACGTAATTACTTACCTGTTTTGGATAAAGGTCCCAGTACTGAGTCTAGGCACCCAGTACTGGATTACAAAAGTAACGAGAACATACTATACTTGCAACTTGAATTTTCTTCCATAGGGAATCATTGACTATTTTCTATGTCAAAGCAAAATAATGTCTAAAAATCATAACAATAACTAAGTCGACTTTTATCACTTGATTCTAAGTACTGACCCAGGGCTGAATCTAGGATCCAGTCCTGGAATCCCAAAAGTAATCCTAAAAGTAATCTGTTGCAAATAACTTGAAACTTCCATTGAACTCAATGCATGATCGTGTTTAAAATTGTGTTGCCTATTGCAACCACTTGTAACTTTCTACAAAAGTCAATTGCATATTGCTAAAGTATTTATATAAAGCATCTCATTCTGAGAAAGTATATTTTAATACCTATTGTTGGTTCTAAAATAAAACAAGCATATATTTTTTATATATAAACCATTGGCCTAGAGTTCAGTTATTGAGTGTGTGAGACCATTTGCTGACTGAGTGTGTGCAACAAATGCTTTACACTGTCCTCTGATACTGCCTTACTGCTCGACCAAGCTACCACTTTAGAGAGTAAGGTTATATCTAACTTTAGCCTCTGTCAAACCTCTGGGGACTGTGGACTCTGTACACCCTGTACCTATTTGAGAACAGTATATACAAAGTCACTTTCTCACAGGCATGATTACAGTTTGAATTAGTACAGGAAATATAATTTAGTCTGTACTAATTTAGCCACAGCAAAGAACACATGCAGCCGTATGGCAAAAACACAATGGCTGGTTACACAAAATGGCCACCGGCCACATGGTCAAACAACATGCAAGGAGGCATGGAAAACAAAGAAGAAATGCAGGCCTATGGACACTGACTATACAAAATGGCCCCAGGCCACATGGCATGGGCAACAAAGACAAATGGTGGCCTATGGCAAACACACTCACACACTGGCCAGAGCAAGGGGGCATGGTAACACTGAAAAAACAGAATTAATTCAGCAATGCCAAAAACGAAACATAACTGAGCTGTAAAGTTTTACAAAACACATCCTCTAAATGCATCAAATATATATTACTCCACCTATACATGTTTTGCAAACAAATAAGGGAAATACCCAAAAGAATTCCCACATTTTTTAATGTAATCAAAAACCCTCCCTCTCTAAATGATGCTTTAATTCAACAGAAACCACAGAAACAGTTGTTTCATGCATCCATGACTAATACGGGTTTAAATGAATATTACAAATTTATTTAAAAACATGCAGAAAATGTACAGAACTGTGCAACATTTTTCCTTTACAAAGAAGAAAAATTAAATGGAAGAAAATATCTATGCCCCTCCTGAAACTGCAGGCTACTCAGCACAATACATTTTTAAAATGAAATAAAAGTAAAAATAAATACTGGTGCATCTCCTCTATCAAACAAACAAACAACAGTCTTAGACAACAGTTTTTGAACTTACTTGTGATATGACAAAAACAAAATACTTAAATCCAATGGTATATTTGCAGGAGACAAAAAGAGTGAGCCTTCCAGCTTCAAATACAAAGGAAACGTAACCAGGAGATGGACAGAGCACTGGGAGGAGCCTGCTGGACAGGGACAGGAAGTTGGAGTCTCTGGGACACTTCCTCCTTGTTGAAAAAAAGTCAAATAAAAAAAGGCTCCATGCTCTAAAAAAACAACTTGAACTTGGAGAAGAATATTAAATCAAAAACCTAATTTTTAGTATTTTTAGCAGCTCTCAAGGAGAAAATCTGCTTGAGGATGCAGCTGCGGTCGCTGGCGCTCTCTCACGTTCATCAGAAAAAAGGCACTGTATGTCACCAGCATGGCCTAAAGCCATGCTAGCGTGCATGAAATCTGGTGGGAGCTCGCGGGTGGCTGGCAAGTCTCGCTGGGGTTCCCGGGCGGCTGGCAGATCTTGATGGTGCTTGTGAGCACTCGGCAAGACTCGTCAAGCTCGCCAGCATGTGCAATAATCTGTCTCGAGCATGCCAACTGAAAAACAAATACAGTTGCGGAAAGTGGCATTTATAGGGAACTACGCGTAGCGTGGAGTTCCCAAATACTGCAAAATCTGCGAGCGGAGCGGAATTTTATGCCCTGGTGTAATTTATTCCAAACAAAACATGGATGTTGAGGGACTATTTGCTGCTGCGACAACCAGAGGATAAGCGTTCCATCTCAACTCCAATTTTTTTAACTCCTCAACCTTAACAGCACTTCCTACTAACTATCTTAATCTCTCACACAGTTCTAACTCTCCCTAGCAGAGATGTCTCCTTATCAATTCATGATCAATGAAATAAGTGCTTAAAAATGAACGACCTGATCTGTGGCTCAAATCTCAACCATTTTTTTGAGTCGGCCAGTCACAAAATAGGAGCCAACCTAGCACAGACGTTTCAATTTAGTTAGTGCATCATACATTTTCTGTTATTTGATGCACCTGAAATTGAATGCACACTCACTTAAAGATGACCTTCCGCCATTTCATTGGCTAAATCTGGGCAAATTCTTTCTGTAATTCTCCTCCTTCTCAGGGTTGGATCAGCACCTTCTAACGTCAGAAAATCTTCCGCTTTGCAATAGTGTGTGCTCTATGGTGCTCTATGTTCAGCTTCTGTCTCATCCATTTATCATTTATGTTATCTCTTGCTTAATTCAGAGCATAAGAAGGGTCTTCACTTTGGAAAGCACTAGCAACTGCAAAGGATTAATAGATAATGTAGTTAAACACTGGCCATGAAAATCCGAATGTACAAGATGTGACATATTTTCAGTAGGACACACAAGTAACATGAACAGTAAATTATGAAGGAGCTTAAAATGAATAGGTCTGCAAAAGACATGGAAGCTACAATTGGCACTGCATGTTCATTTTGTTTATTGCAATGTTTGTAAAATGCATCGGACTGAAAGTGCTGGAGACAAAGCCTGTATATCTATGCTTGCAACAATCAGCAGTAACCTAAGTGGAGGTAGATGAGGGTCACACATAATCAACTGTTATGCACCTCTCTCTGAAGAATGCACTGTTCAAGCAAACATCACTGCAATGCTGGTGCCATCTTGGGATCTTCCACTGTCCTGCTGCAAAACCACACTGATGTAAGAATGTAGAGGTGGCAGCATGTTTCTACCATCCGCATCCTCTCAGGAAGGCGGAGTATGTGGTCTGCACCTTGCACCCGCCAAATACAGGCGCAGGGACCACGGGCTGCACACCACCAGAAAAGGAGCTGTGTGGTGCTCATCTCTGTCCTTGGGAGATGGGTTTCCAGGACCACAAGACTTGCATCGGGAACCAGGGGATGACCCATCCACAGCAAACAAGGATAACACCCTCCTTGCTGTACTATCCAGGCCCTATGGCTGTGGCCTTCTTGCAGTGCACCTGTATTTCGGAAGCAGAGTCAGTGGGCACCCTCCTTGGAAAGGACATACTCCTGCAGGACGAGTCCACAGAAGTCTCAGGTGATCCTACCAAAGTCCCCCCCCCCGCAAGTCCATTCCCTCTACTGTTCCTCAGGGAGAATCGGGGTGCGCACCAATGGCTCTGGAGAGATCCATCATAGTCTTTGGTTCCGGCTGAAGTTTCCGAGTCCAAACGTTCATTCTTGCAGAGGTTCAGGAGTATTCTTCCTTCGAGATGGTCATTCTGCCTTTGCTGTCCCAGTGTCTTCTCAAGTGTCTCATCTTGTGTAGAGGTTTTTCAGTGGGTTGGAAAGTTCTGCAATGTAGGCACCTCTGCCTTATCCTGGGGTGCCACGTCATCATTCTACCCTGTGCCCCAACCCTTCTGCACAGCATTCTGGGACATTTAAAGATGGCAACTGCAAGTGGTCTATGGGAAAAAGTATTCCTGGGAGCCGGACCCCTTCGACCACATGTTTAAAAAGCAAAACAATCCAAGGGAATTAAATGGGTGGGCCCATTTCTTACATCTCCTGTATGTAAATGTAACTTCATCGACATAGGTGCACGATGAAGAGCATCCTGAAAAACAGTAGGCTCTCGTCAAAGCATCCACGCAGCTCATAATAGTCAATTCTTAACCAAGCAACGGGTATATGTCCGCTACCTTTTTATGCATTATGGACAGGATTTTAACTGCAAACGCAGCAATTGCGAACCTGCCTGACCCTCACCCAACCAGTCAATCAGCCCCCTGGTCAATCAACACAGAAACTGTGGCAGCAGATTATCAAAGTGCAATCAGCTTACCACAAATGTATAAGCTTAAACGTCTGAATCAAGACATATATGTATTTTTCACATCACAGAATGAACTAAAGAATCTTACAATAAACAGAAGAACTTGTTAATCAAAGCAACAAGTTGAACATTGTGTTTATTATTTGGCCATCAGTCATTCAAATGATAGCAAGTAATTTGTGCAAAGCCGATTCACCTATGCGGGTTACTCCAACTTGAGAGTATGCTTTCATGATTCACCACAGCATCCAACAACCAACCAACTCAATGAGGAGATCAGACTGAGGAGCTTCTTTTCTGGTCTTCCTGTTGGGTGCAATTCATAATTCATGGACAGAAAGAGGCTATAAACCCCATACAAATACATACTCTTTCCAATTTGTAAATTAAAATAACATATAACCATTCAATGTATGTTTTGAATGACTGGCTGACTAGTTTTATCGCAATGATGTAGCTGCTTGAGTTTCTACCATGTATATTTATGCAAGAACCTATGATATATTGGGCATTAATTATTGAAGGTGATCGCTGATGATTAGTGCATAATTTAGAACAGACTGAGAAATCATAACTATTTTGCCGCATAAATTACACAAATAAAAAACATTCAAATTGGAGACATTCAATTGTGTCTAACATAAAATGATCTAGAATAAGAAAAAGCATGTATTAATGTTGGGTCACTATCTAGCATCACTAGATACTGCATTAGGTGATAACAACCATTCACAATCAATCACGTAACTAACAATCAATCGTATTAAACGAAATAACAGAGACAATAAGAAACCTACTCTGGCACATGAATCTAAGTGACACATTACAATACAACGCAATGACGGAAGTGATTTTATAAATGGTTTGTAACTAAAGGCAAGAGAGCAAAACGTCACAAGCATAGGCATTAAAAATATCAACTGTAACGACAAGAAGACCGCAACCAGTCTCAGCATACGTGGTAAATGAATCTGCCTATCACATATGTCAGTAAAACAATATAGTAAACTGTCGTAATGTGACCCCCTATGGAGAATGAGCCACCATACACAAGGTTCTGGGTAGGTTCGAGTTTTTATTTAGGTTAGAGGTATAACCATGCGAAACCATCCACGATAGTGTCTTCTCGGTCTTCCTCCTCTCCCACGACGTCTCTTTCCGGCTTCCGGCTCTCCCTCCACTTCTCTCAGGGTCGTTTTACGTGTGAATGGGAATAAGACAACAAAGAGACACACGGGTGAGATGAGGAGCGTGGAACCAGAAGGGAGAAGGACTAAGGGAGTGGGGGAACACCGGGACTGTCACCGCGTTATATTCACCCAAAAAAAACTATGAATACTCGTAGAGGAGTGTGAGGGGAGAAAGACGAAAAAGAAGAGCTTCCTCAAAGACTATACACTCGCACCCCCGTGACCTCCCTGTCTCCCACTAGTTAGTCCCTCCCTGTGTAAAGGCAAACCCCAGGACTCGGTCCCGTACCTTTCCCAGCCACGCTCCTCCGGGAACGTGGCGGGGCGACTCGCGTTGCCGTTGGCCTCCTGGCTCTCGGTTCCTCCCTCCGACTCGACTCTCGTCAGTCCGGTCACTGTCCCTCGCTCTCCTCTCTTCCACGTCCTCCGCCTCTCCAACACTCCTCGCTCTCCTCTCTTCCACGTCCTCCGCCGCTCCAACACTCCTCGCTCTCCTCTCTTCCACGTCCTCCGCCTCTCCAACACTCCTCGCTCTCCTCTCTTCAACTCCGCTGCTCCACTGACCCACACGCTCTCGCTCTTCTCCTCCGCTCCTTCCTCCGGCTTTCGCGCTGCTGTCCTCTTCCGGGTGAGCTTTACAGCCGAGCTGGTCTTCTGATTGGTCCATGGCCGCTGACGCTGGACCTGCCCCTCCCGCCTCCTTAAAGCTCCAGTCCCGGATAACTGAGTCGGCAACGTCCTGTGGTCGGGGTGGAAACGAAGAATCGTTAATGTCTCCACCCCGACCTTCCTTGTTAGCGGCCTTGTGACAAATCCCCCCCCTAGGAATACCCCGATCGGGGGAATAAGGATAACGGGAGAGGTAGTCAGCATTCCCTTGCAAAGTCCCCTTCCAATGACGGACTTCAATCTGGAAGGGCTGTAGAGCCAGAAACCAACGCAGGATACGGTCGTTGTGACCCCGGTTGCGTTGTAACCAGGTGAGGGGGGCATGGTCGGTGTAAAGGATGAAAGATCTACCTTCCAGATAATACCTTAGCTTCTCCACCCCCCACTTTACCGCCAGACATTCTTTTTCAACCGTGGAGTATGCCTGTTCCCTCGGGAAGAGTTTACGGCTTAGATAAAGAAGTGGTCGCTCCTCTCCCTCCTCATCTATCTGTGAGAGCACCGCTCCGATCCCCACCCCCGAGGCATCCGTTTGGAGCACGAACAGTTTGGAAAAGTCCGGGGTCATTAGGACCGGGGCGGTGGTAAGGGCGGTCTGGAGGGCTCGAAAGGCCCTTTCTTCCTGCTCTGTGGGGGCCCGTAACCGGGGTGAGGGATGTGTTTTCTTCAGGAGATCGGTAAGGGGACCAGCTAAGTCAGCAAACTGCGCGATGAACCTACGGTAGTACCCTACCAACCCCAAAAAGGCTCGCAGATCCCGTTTCGTCTGTGGATACGGGACGGCTAATATAGCGGCTACTTTCTCTGATTGTGGGGCGATGTGACCGTCTCCCAAGAGATACCCAAGGTACCGGACCTTCCGGAAAGCTATTCTCGATTTTTTCGCGTTAACATGAAGAGAGGCATGTCTAAGGCTATTACAGATATCTCCTAGGTGTATTAAATGGTCTTCCCAGGTTTTGCTAAAGACCACTATATCGTCCAAAGACGCTGCGGCATATTGGAGATGGGGGGTCAAGAGAGTATCCATGGCTCTCTGAAACGTGGCGGGGACTCCATGTAAGCCAAAAGGGAGTACCGTGAAATGGTAGTGACCCGAAGGGGTGGAGAAGGCGGTTTTCTCTTGATCCTTGGGGGACAGGGGAATCTGCCAGTACCCCTTAGTGAGGTCGATGGTCGTTATGTAACGGGCCTCACCAAGGCGTTCAACTAGTTCGTCCACTCGAGGGAGGGGGTAGGCGTCCTGTTTGGACACTCGGTTTACTGCTCTGAAGTCTATACAAAATCGGATGCTGCCATCCGGTTTTGGCACGAGGACCACGGGAGAGCACCAGTTGCTATGGGAAGGGACGATTACCCGAGCTTTTAACATGTGGGATACTTCCTCTTGAAAAGCCACCCTTCGGGCTTCGGGAATTTGATAGGGCTTTTGTTTTACTACAACTCCTGGAGGAGTGGAGATCGTGTGTTCTGCAAGATGGGTTCTCCCAGGTTGATCAGAGAAGATATCCGAGTACTTCAACAAGAGAGTCTGTACCTGTTCCCTTTGTGAGGTCGTGAGATCAGGATTTATGGGAGTCTTATTGACGGTGTGGGGTATGTAAGAGGCCACCGACACCGTATGGATTGTATCAGGAGGGGGTCCTAACCATTTTTTCAAGATGTTAATATGATACATTTGGGTTTTTTTTTACTGAGAGTTGTAGGATGTAGGTGGTTTTTCCTACCTTCCGGAGAACCTGAAATGGACCTTGCCATTCTTTTTTCAGCTTGTGGGAAGAGGTAGGTAATAATACCAGTGCCCAATCCCCTACGTCTAATACTCTCCACTTAGTACCCTTGTCGTAGAAGGTTTTCTGTCTGATTTGGCTCACTGCCAACTGATTCTGAGCCAACGAGCGTAGCTTATGTAATATGGTTGGCAGTTGTTGGGTATAGTCGAGGAGGGCTTTGGCTTCTTGTAGTCCCTCCCTTTCCCAACTGTCCTTAGTTATTTCCAGTAGGGTCCTGGGTTTGCGGCCAAAGAGTAGTTCAAAGGGAGAGGCCCCTAGGCTGGCTTGGTTTTGGCTACGTAAGACAAACAGGGCCAGGGGAAGTAGTCGGTCCCAATGTTTACCATCCCCAGACAGGAGTTTCTTTAGCGTAAGCTTAAGGCTGCCGTTGTAACGCTCCACCAACCCGTCTGTCTGAGGATGATAAACGGATGTTTTTATGTGTTTGATCTTCAATTGGTCGCATACTTGCTTCATTAACCTCGATACGAAAGGGGTTCCCTGATCAGTGATGATTTCACGAGGGAACCCCATTCGGGAAAACACCTCTACTAACTTTTGGGCGATAGCACTGGAGGTAGCAGCCCTAAGGGGGAAGGCTTCCGGATACCGGGTAGCATAATCTAGGACTACTAAGGCGTATTGGTGTCCCCGCCCTGATTTGGGTAAGGGACCTATTATGTCCATACCCAGCCTATCGAAGGGAGTACCTATAATGGGTAGAGGTTGCAAGGGGACGGGAGGAGGGATGTAAGGATTGCGACGTTGACACACCTGACATTCTTGGCAGTATTTCTGTATTTGTGCATAAACCCCTGGCCAGAAAAAATGCTGTAAAATAGACTGCCCTGTTTTCTCTGCCCCTGAATGGCCAGCCAGCAGATGGGCGTGTGCGAAGAAAAGGATTTGGTCCCGGAACCCTGTGGGGACCAACAGTTGGGGCACCGCTTCCTGTTTAGCTACTCGATAAAGTAAACCGTTTTGTTCGATAAACGTGGGATAGACCCGGTCTTGAGGGTCTCGGGTCTCTCGAGCTTTCTGCCAGGCATGAGTGAGACTGGCATCGTTCAGTTGGGCGGTTCGAAAATGATTATCTCTTGCCCAGGGTTCAGGGGAAAGGAAAACATCATGGTTGGGAGATCTCAGAGCGTTTTGTAACAAGGGAGCGAAGCAGGGATTGTCTACCCCTATGATCAGTTGTTCGGGAAGAAATTCTAACACCCCCACTATCACTTCGGACTGTACTCCGAAGTCGGTCCCCAGGGTCAGTTTGGCTATCGGGTACTCCTACACATCGCCGTGGATACATCTAATATGGACTGTTCTACCGGGTATAAGGCAAGAAGGACTGATCAATTCCTGCTTTACGACGGAGTGCTTGCAGCCTGAGTCCAGGAGAGCCCTTATTATTCTCCCGTTAAGGTGTACACTTACGTAGAAGACAGGCCCGGTTTCTTGGGCGAAGAGAATAGACCGGGGTACATAGCTCACATCCATCGGTTCTTCTTCTCTCTCTCGTTTCTTCCGACAATACCGAGCTATGTGGCCCCACTCCCCACAATCGTAACATTGGGGTCCGGAGTAAGTCGGGCTGTCCACACGAGCCGCACGGGGAGGGGGAGGCAATGGTTTCAAGAGCTTCCGGTCGGATTTTCCAGAGACACCACTCCGGTTGTTCTTTTCTGGTTCCCTGATGGGGGGTCGTCCTTGAGCCCGGGCAAAGGAGGTTGCCATCTCGATGGCCTGTTCTAGGGTTAGCCCGGCATGTTGTCGGAGCCAGATCTGGGTTGCATAAGGGAGGGCTTCCAAAAACTGCTCCAGGTACACTTTGTTCATCACCTCCTCTAAATTACCTTCTTGGGGTTTAAGCCATATGTCTGCTGCCCCTTTCAGTTTGTAAAACAAGGTTTTTGGTAATTCTCCCGGTACTCCCCTCTCCTGACGAAAGCGCAAGCGATGTGTTTCATCGTCCACTCCCAGCCAGTCTAGAATGTACTGCTTCACTAAGGTATAGGTGGAAGTCCCGTCTTTGTTTATCGTTTGATATGCCGCTTGGGCTTCACCGGTCAAGAGAGGTGCTAGGTAGAAGGGCCATCGTTCTCCGGGCCAAGCACTCGCCCTTGCGGCTCGTTCAAAATTCAGAAAAAACGCCAAGGGGTCGTCTCCGGGTACGAGTTTTTGTAAAGGGTGGGTTGCTCGCCCTACCCTGTCCCAACGTGGCTAGCAGTTTTGCGTGGCCTTCAGCCAGTTTTATCATGGTGTCTGCTTGATTTTGTAAGGCGGACGTGAACACCGCGCGATCTCCCTCCGCCTGGCTAGAGGTCTTTTCTACGGCCCATTCCAGTTTCGCCTGGCCTTCCTTCATTTGGTGGATCAGGGCCTCCATCCTGTATCGGACGGGGTTCGATACTCCTATCTGGCTCGCCAATTGTCGTAATGTGACCCCCCTATGGAGAATGAGCCACCATACACAAGGTTCTGGGTAGGTTCGAGTTTTTATTTAGGTTAGAGGTATAACCATGCGAAACCATCCACGATAGTGTCTTCTCGGTCTTCCTCCTCTCCCACGACGTCTCTTTCCGGCTTCCGGCTCTCCCTCCACTTCTCTCAGGGTAGTTTTACGTGTGAATGGGAAAAAGACAACAAAGAGACACACGGGTGAGATGAGGAGCGTGGAACCAGAAGGGAGAAGGACTAAGGGAGTGGAGGAACACTGGGACTGTCACCGCGTTATATTCACCAGAAAACAACAATGAATACTCGTAGAGGAGTGTGAGGGGAGAAAGACGAAAAAGAAGAGCTTCCTCAAAGACTATACACTCACACCCCCGTGACCTCCCCGTCTCCCACTAGTTAGTCCCTCCCCGTGTAAAGGCAAACCCCAGGACTCGGTCCCGTACCTTTCCCAGCCACGCTCCTCCGGGAACGTGGCGGGGCGACTCGCGTTGCCGTTGGCCTCCTGGCTCTCGGTTCCTCCCTCGCTCTCCTCTCTTTTCTTCGTCCTCCGCCTCTCCAACACTCCTCGCTCTCCTCTCTTCCATGTCCTCCGCCGCTCCAACACTCCTCGCTCTCCTCTCTTCCACGTCCTCCGCCTCTCCAACACTCCTCGCTCTCCTCTCTTCAACCCCGCTGCTCCACTGACCCACACGCTCTCGCTCTTCTCCTCCGCTCCTTCCTCCGGCTTTCGCGCTGCTGTCCATTTCCGGGTGAGCTTTACAGCCGAGCTGGTCTTCTGATTGGTCCATGGCCGCTGACGCCGGACCTGCCCCTCCCGCCTCCTTAAAGCTCCAGTCCCGGATAACTGAGTCGGCAACGTCCTGTGGTCGGGGTGGAAACGAAGAATCGTTAATGTCTCCACCCCGACCTTCCTCGTTAGCGGCCTTGTGACATAAACACAAAAAATCTAAGATATATTTTTACTTTACCAGAAGCAGCAACAAAAAGAAAACAAAACACTGATTTTAGCCTCAACACTACTTTTCACCCAGGTAGTTGATGGTGCTGGGGATGGGAGATTAGCAATTTAGAAACCTATCAAGGCTGAATGGATCTGCTTTAATCAGTCACTTATTACGAATACACTGTACCTCATGTGTACCACATTATCTGAGAAAAGGATGGTGAAGAACCAGGGTGGAAGGATGCCTCAGATCTCATAAACTGGGATCTGACCTGACTTCAGCATCACATTTATTGCTATTTCCTAATGAGAGAAAAAGCCAAGGATAGGAAAGTAATAAAAGGTGCACTAATAGAACACAAATTTACACTTTAACACGGAACACAAGTCCTAAAAAAAGAAGCGGTGGGACTAACCAAGTTAGGCAGTACGCAAGTGACATCACAGAGCGTGACATTGCACTTGACATTACAGGAAATTACATCACAGGAAGTGGCATCACAACCCATCACTTTACAAGAAGTGACAGCACAAGAAGGGACAACAGATCTTAAGACCTCACAAATATGTTCAGCAGCTCTATCATTAGTACATTTGAGAGCAGTATGAGAATACATGCAAACACTCTTGATTTAGGCTCACGACTCACACTTTTGTAAGCTACCCATAAAACAATGTTGCCTTTTGTCAGTGTAAAGCTTCCTTTACCCATTGATTGAACAAACTATCTGCTGCCAGTCCACTCCCCCAATCATAACATTCCATAAGCACATTTCCATGTAGATGGGATTGCTTTAGTTGCCTGCGCTCTCATAAGCGAAATAGGCTTACTCAGCCCTACCCACCACTTAATGTGTCTGTGGTGGACACCTGCACAAATGTGAGCAGATTGGGGGTCATTTTTCACCAACAGATTATGGCCTAAAGCAAGAGAGAAAGACAGAAAGGGAAGAAAAGAGAAAGAGACAGGAAAAGAATGATGAAGGCAGAAAAAGGTATGAAAAAAGAACCTGCAAGAATAAGCAAGTGTAGAGTAGTGAAAGAAAAAGGTTATGGCAACCCTGGCATTCAGCAATAGGACTCTAAGAAAAGGTTTGGGGCTCTACATTTATGTTTTTACAAATTACACACTACCCCCCCCCCCACCCCGCCAAAAGAAAATGTCACCTCCACATTTAGCAGCAGACATCTCTCATGTTCTTATTGTTGGCATAAATATATCTAAATCACCTTCATGTTCACCAACGCAAACTATCTCACTCTGAAATCAATGGAACCAGAATACCTACGCAAAGAATGGACCATAAATTTCACAGTAGCAGGTAGAAGCTCCACATCAAAATAAGTGTAAGCAATCCAGTGTTGAAGGATGAGAAGGAAATAGTGATGAAGGTAACTCACACAAAAGGAACATGCAGTTCTACTTCCAACTAGCAGTTTCAAGAAAATATTGGCCTTGAGAAGCAAATATTGCTAGTTTGCATACAAACACTATCCAAGTAGGGAGATGTAGGAACAGCGAAAAACACCACAAACTATGGTCAGTAATCAGAATCTATTCTAGACTACACTTGCTAATAAGAACTTTACACGATACACTGCCAACATGGTGCTCTGGAGATGGCCAACTTGACCTACTTGTTTACAGCATCACTGACCTGGGGCCCGCCTGTTCGCTGTAACCTCATCCTGACGGAGCCAGCTCAAAGTAAGAGCACATGGTCTTTCATTTCATACGTAGCATATCTCTGAATTACATCAGTCTCCCAGACCTAAGAGCATCATAACAACAAAGATACCCTGTGTTTTTTTGTTATAATACAGTATATCACACATTTTGCAGCATTGCTGCAGTAGATTGGTGTGAGAAAAAACAAGATCACACATCCCCTGGCAGGATAACAACTTTTCAAAATTTAACAGGGCTATATCCAATTCTTTCGAATTTCTATACCTACAAAGATGCAACTTGTATTCCTTTCAAAGAAAACAGCTCTTTAACATTTAGTGATTTGAACTAGTAAATAAAGCACATCATTGCAAATGTTTGGAAATATTTTGTTGTGGCGAGATGGATTTTACTTCTGCAGTAAACTGAAATATGTAGGTCATGGTAGAGCAAGCAGGATTATTCAAGGCAGTCCTTATTTGAAGTGAAAAATACCTAGTTGCGGCATCTGCCTGCCACCCACGCTTCAACCTCATGTGCCAAGAATTAAAGACAAAGCATTAATCTTTGATGTAAAACAGGACAAATAAAGAGATGTCCATCTAATGACTGAAAGGAACAGTGTGAAAGCAAACAACCTGGGACCAATCCCGGCTTCCCAGCTTGACCAAATTGTGTGATCTAGGCAAATGTCTCTCTTGTGTTTGATTTAATAAGCTGTAATGTTGCACCATGTATAATACAAATCTAGGGCATATATAGCATGCACTTGACATTCATGTGGCTTCTGCCTACCAACCACACTCTAACCACATGTGCCAAAAATTAAAGACAAATAGGAGAAATAAAGAGATGTAAATTTAGTGGATGAATTGCACAAAGTAAATGCAGTAAACCTGTGTGCTGCACTTGACCACCGGATGCCAGGTAGGAGCTGCGTTGATGAATGAGAGCTGTTGCCCTTGTGCATTGCTCTATCTAGAAGGGGGCTGTCGCTCTGTGCAATAGTATGCCCTGAAGGGGCCATTTCCCTGTAGGTGCTGTTAAAACTCTGTATGCCAGGAGGGGGCCGTGGTGAAGTGAAAGGGCTGTCGTCCTAAAACAGTGTGCAGCTATGAAGGAGAAGCAAGCCATTGCCCATGGATGCATCAATTCAACTACCCAACAATCCAGGAGGACCCAAGAACTGCCATGGGATTCAGGGAGGCTTACAGCATAGGCAGAGGAGTGTGTGGGCACCTGCTGCCACTACCGTAGCATCCAGACTTCTGGAAACCTCCAGACCGCAGACGCGTGCCAGTGCTCTCCAAACCTTCACTCCAGCGAGAGCGGGCAACTTGCTCTGACACGCTACGGCGCGGAGGCACTTTGACTTTCTCAAAGCTATCATGGAACTTTTAAGACTTGCACTTACTAGCAGGTCCCAGCTGTAATGTTGCCTCACATACATGGGGAATAACCACGATCCTTTGACGGGGAAGTGGGAATGAGCGCTGACCCAGTCAAAGCTAGTGTGATTGCCTTATGCAGACTGTGTATAATATTTGTAGAAAAAACTGTTTTGGCTTATGGCATGGGCAATCTGGACCCAGGCCCAGGGCGCCATTCATCACAGGGGCTCACGGAGCTGTTTCTCTGCATAAAGGTCCTGCACACAGCAATGTCCCTCTATATTGGCTCCAGTGATTTAGTTTAAAGTTGTTTTAATAATTTTTAACGTGTCTCAGTTGCTGTATTTAAAACCCTATCAATCCCTTTCTGTGCCCTCCCGTCTACCTTTCACCCCCTTCTGCCATCTACCAACACCCCCTCCTCATCCTAACAAACAACTTGACATTCGCCTAATGGACTTAAGCTAAGGGTGAGTTGGGGGGTGCAAGATGTTTGAAATTAGAGGCAAGTCACTGCTTTGATGAAGCCAGCAAGGAATTAACCTGTGAAAAGCTGCCCCCTGCTGTCCCATTTTACACCAACAACAGCAAGGGTGGCAAATTTCTTTCTGCCCAGGGCAAACTCTGAGCAAACGCCGGCTCTGACATAAAATACTTTGGTGGATGCAAGGGAATGACTATCCAGCACCCATGTAATGTCTACCTGTCACACAGTGACGAGGGGAAGCGCAATGCACTGCCTTAAGTATTTTTTTTTTTTTTACAAAGACACGCAAAAACTATCTTATGAGGCCATTTCCTCTTTAAGGGCCATATGTAGGTAGCCCAATACCGGTCGGTAACGGCCGATTTTCGGTAAAAATCACGTTACCGACCGGTATTCAGGCTTTCTGTATGTAGGGGGGACATTTCAGGATTCGGTAATTTACCGAATCGGTAAAATTACCGAATCGGTAATTTTACCGATTCGGTAAATACCGAATCCTGAAATGAGATGTAGGGGGAGTGTGTGGGTGTAGTGTGGATTCGTTATTTACCACCAACTGAAAGTTGGTGGTAAATGACGAATGTCTTGGTTAATGCATTATTTGGCCCTTATATGTGTGCAATGTGGCAGACACACATGCCCTTAGGGCATGTATGTGTGCCACATGTGCACACATGCAGGAATCAGGTGTGCAACAGGGTGTCAATGTGACACCCTGCCACCCTTGATTGTGCTTCCCCCATTAGCGAATCGGTATTTACCGATTCGGTAATGGTAACTGGCTTCCCATTGATTCCTATGGGCCTCCTGGCCCATAGGAATCAATGAGATACAAGTTACCATTACCGAATCGGTAAATACCGATTCTAAAATACCGACACTTACCGAATCGGTATTTTTTTACCGACATTACATTTACCGATTCATAAATACCGAATCGGTAAAATTCGGTATTTATGAATCGGTAAATGTAATTTACCTACATAAGGCCCTAAATGTGTGCTGCAAAATGCAATATAAATGCAAAGAGGAAATAATGAAGAAAAATTAAGATATTTTTCCTCGTTACGCCAGCCTCAGGTAGACCTACCAGCATGGTGCAAACATATGTTTACAAGTCTTTGCAAATATGAGTTTGCATCAAAATACATAGGTGGATGCACAGGAACGCCCTAGCACCACCCATGTGATGTCTACCTGAAACAGTTCTTGTTCTTTTTTACTTTACAAAGCCACAAAACTGGGATTTATGTGGCACTGTAAATCCCAAAAATCTGGGCCTCAATTTATACATTTGCTTTTTAGAAAACACTGCCACAAAGAAATTAGCAACAAGGATTATTTGATTGCAAAGTCTGAATTTTAAAAATATCTTATGCTTTTAAGGCACCTACTACAGATATATTTGGGTTCCCAGTAAATCGGAGGCAATAATAACAACGGTAAGATAACTTTGGTGGTTAATGCATTTGCTGAAAAGATTTAGGGGCATATTATCAAGACAGGCGATAAAATTATCCAATTGAAGCTCAGGTTAGATGTCCTTCACATCTAACATGGGCTTCAATTGGAATTTCATAGAACATATTATCGCCGTTTTAGCTGCAGTTTTCTGCCGCTAAAACGGCGATAATTGTATCGGCTGTCTTGATAATATGCCCCTTAGATCTGTATTTGTGTCTAGTCCCAGTATTAACTCGAAGTAGCATAGAGGGTTAATGTGTCTCTTGCAAGGCTCATGCAGATTACTTATTTTTATTTCATGTAGACAGATGAATGGGTTGCTGCTTTTAACAGAGAGATCCTTTTGTTACTTACTGTTGCATTTTAATCCTTCTAATGTATCACAGTGAGCTATGAATGATATGTTACTCCTACACCTTTAACCCTCACTGTCTTATGTATCACATCCTGTACATTGATTTACAAACTTGTATGATTTATTGTCAATGTAATAAGTACGTATGGTGTCAAGCGCTCAGAAACCCTGCCTTGGATGAGTAGCACTGCAAAAGAAATACAAATTAGTGGTATTTAAATTGTTATTTTGTGTGAATTCAGGGACTGATCAAAGTCTAACATGTGCCTATCTTAAGTACATTTGAAGTGCTAACAAGCTGTGTGCCTTTGTTTCCCCTTCGCTGCATTTGCGTCTAGGTGTGAGGCTCCAGAAAGCTCTCAAGCAGGATACTGGAACAGAAGGAGGTCTGATGGCCCCTTAAATGGGGACTTTGTATGGGCCCAGCTGGAATATGAAATGTGAAAGTCCCCTCGCTGTTGCCTGCATGACCTTGCTGGGATCAACAGCAGACAATATCCAGGCGCTTCTGAATGTGTCTGAAAGTTACACAAGGACAAGTTCAGCATTCTACAGTGGGGCCCAACTTCTTGGCAGGGTGGACAGCGTCCGTCCATTTAGTGGGTGGGTGCCGTCCACCCGCATGTACCCCCGACGTTTGCCCTGCTTTAACCCACGTGTTTGCATGGACAGGGGTGGACTTCTAAAAGAGAGAGAAACAAGTATTATCAATGCCAATAGGTCTGGCTTATGAATGAAAATGCATTTTGTGTCATTGATAACTTTAGGTACTGAATAAGTCACCATATGTGCACTCCCTCACCCATCTTTGCACTCACGCATCCACTAACTTATTCTTATATTCACCTTTTGACACAACTGCAATAAGTCAAAATTAACAACATATACAAGATAAATTAAAAGAATAATATCAAATAAAAAAGGCACATGCTTGTAAAAATGAAACAGAACATAACAGCAGGTCTCCGTCATGCAGTGGAATTGTAAATAGTGTATAGTTGTATTAAAATTCTATACATGGCATTTAGAATCAAACTGTTGGCATTTATAATGTTACAACAATGATACGCAATGGACGCCAGCGTTATTAATGGTCTCTTGGTTTAACAGGAAGAGGCCAGGTGCAGCAGTGATACATTGCAGTTAAAGCAAAGGCAAGCAAACAACCCGTTAGCACTCCTTGGAAAGCTGTAGCATTCTCTTTAGAAACCTTAAAAGAAAAAGAGAAGAAGCAAACAAATCAAAGGGGAACTATAAAAGGAGAAAGGTGAATACTAATGGACTGGTCAAGCAGCCCTGGTGGATGTACACGTCAAAGCGTGAGAGAGCTACTGACTGATGTGGGCTCAAATAAATATATATCTCCTACAGGCGGTTGCCAGTAGGTACTTATAGTTAGGATCTAGTTTCCATAAGTTGACTTGCCATCCACATAGCACGCACGGCAAATGGTCTCCAAACACTTTTGGATTCCTTCCATTTCTACAAGGAAGATTTGGATTTAAAAGTGAATCATTCCAAATCTTTTATTATGACCTGAGGGCCCCGTAAGACAAACTTAAAAAAAACTTTGTAATGGGGAAAACCATACTGGAGAAAGTGAAAGATTTTAACTATTTGGGGATCATGTTTAACTCCTGTTTCAAATGGAATTCTCTCTTGATTCATAAGACTCAACATTGGAGGCAATTTTTAGATTTTCGCACAAGCTGGGTAGGAAGTCCATTAAAGAAATGGCAACCCTATACAACAATAAATGCAGTTCTGCAGGATCATATGGGGTAGGCCAATGGGGGATATTCCAATTAGACTGTTTTCCAACGGGCACAAAACAGTTCCATTCGCAGAATATGGATGACCCCACCGGGCGCTGCCACGCTCATATATCATGAAGAACTAGGACTGGGGTACCTAGAAGATCTGTTGGTACTTGCCTTGCTCTTATTATGGATTAAGGGGCATATGTATCCAACGATTTTGTATTCGCAAACGCTGCGATTCGCAAAAAAACAGAGTTTGCGAATAAAAAATCGCAAAATGAGATGTATGAGCCATTTTCGCATCGCATTATTAAGGAATCGCAAATTGCGATTCCTTAAATGCTATGTAACACGCACCCAAGTTGTGCGATTTCTCCTTAAGAAATCGCAAATTACCACCAACTTCAAGTTGGTGGTAATTTGCGATTTCTTTGAAAAATGCACTTTTTGGCATTTTTCAAAGTGCCATGTGGTGCACATACATGCCCTTAGGGCATGTATGTGTGCCATATGCGCACACATGCTAATTGCAGGGGTGCATCAGGGTGTCATCATGACACTCTTGCACCTTTTAAATTATTCTCAATTTGCGATTAGTAAATTGCGATTCGCAATTTGAGAATGACTTCCCATTCATTGCTATGGGCCTCCTGACCCATAGGAATGAATGGGAAGGTATTCCTTAATTGCGATTTCTCAATTTGCTAACCGCAATTAAGGAATATTAAGAATTCGCAAAATATGTGCGCATTTTTAAATACATCCCGTTTTGCAATTCTCAAATAGCGATTCTCAAAAACTCGCTAATTGAGATTCGCAAAAGGAGATTTTGATACATATGCCCCTAAGTCTTGGATTAACCCGGAGGCCCACTTGGTTAGGTCCTGCATTCAGGACTGTCTTGCCCTAGATGGTGTGGATTACATACGGGCACAGGGTCAAGACTGATTTGCATATGGCTGGGTCCAAACTGAAATGGCATGGTGAGCAAAAAAAACGATGGATTTAGGCCCAGAGCTCTGTACTGGTGTGGAAGTATGACATTGTTCTGCATTCTGTCTATCAACTGGTCCTAGGATGCTTGTTTCCATCCAGGGAGGACCTAGCCTGGCAGTTCGGGCTGGACTGTTCCTATTGGGCACAGGGTCAAGACTGATTTGAATATGGCGGGGTTCAAACTGGAATATCATAGTGAGCAAAAAAAACAATGGATTTAGGACCAGATCTCTGTGCTGGGGTGAATGAATCCGGTCCCAGGATGCTTGTTTCCGGTCCAGGGAAGACATGGCTTGGCAGTTCGGTCTGGACTGTTCCCATAAGGCACAGGGTCAAGACTGATTTGCATATAGCTGTGTCTGAACTGGGGTGGCAAAGTGAGCTAAAGAACTATGATGGATTCAACCCAGATCTGTGACTGGGGGTGAGTGTTTGCAATGTTCAGCACTCCGTCCATCATCTCCTTGTGTTTGCTTTGTTTGCCCTAGGTTGGCAGGGTATGCCCAGACGTGGGTCCCTTGCTAACTTTGCCACTGGATTCAAGCTAGCCTGGCTGATGAGGGCTGTTAGCCCAAAACCGGTCCCAGGATGCGTGCTTCTGGTCCAGGGAAGATTTGGCTTGGCAGTTCGGTCTGGACTGTTCCCATAAGGCACAGGGTCAAGACTAATTTCCATATAGCTGTGTCTGAACTGGGGTGGCAAAGTGAGCTAAAGAACGATGATGGATTCAACCCAGATCTGTGACTGGGGGTGAGTGTTTGCAATGTTCAGCACTCCCTCCATCATCTCCTTGTGTTTGCTGAGGTGAATGAATTACATTATTATGCATTCTGTCCATCAATTGTTCTTTTTACAAACTTTTGAGGCCAAAGTTGTTTGATAACTCTTGTCAAATCACTAGTATAAGTAAGGAGGAGGTTAGAACATGATTTCTTACTTACTGCACAAATAGAGGACTAAGAACGGCACAGTCCATGATTTCACTGAAAAGATATGTTGAGATCACGACCACAGATTATTTGGAGCCATATCTTCTCTGGGTCATGAATTCTATACATCAAAGTTACATTACTCTTTTTAGCCCATGTATGATACACTATAAGGTAGTTTTCCCTCAAGACAGCGTTTGGGAACATGACTTACCTCTGTGTAACTGTGATCAAGTTTCCACACAAAGCACAAGTCACTTTATACTGTTTAGCCCCTTATGCATTGATTTTAGGTGAGATTCTTTAATTCCACTTTTAAAGAATTATAATGTGAAAACACAAAAAGAAGGCTTGACTTTCTTACAGAAACTTTCTACCCCAGAGATATGCTATGCCGTATTGAATTTTATCAGGAACGCTTTTGAACTAAGGTAAAGATATGAAACTTTGAATATACTTTACTTAAAAATTTTGACCTTGGTGTAGTGCTACTGATGTAACCCTTCTTGTTATGTTGTATTTGATTGTGTTTTTGGTTATCCCATAAAATTCTTTACTTGGTGCAATTGTGAATGACTTTAAATCCTTAATATTGCCGAATTTTTATGTATGTATATTTATTGACTTTTGTGGCCAAATGGCCGAATAAAATGCTACTTGACGTGACTTGCCTTTAACTTTGGCACCGTTTGACAAATCTTTATTACATTTTCCAAAAAGAGTGCCCCGGTGATTCTGGCTGCAGATAGAATGTTTTGGGGTGATCTGTCAAGCGGGGGCCGAGAAAAAGGAGGTGGGGTCAAAAATGTTGCTTTTCCTATGTTAATTCCAATAGGCACTGCTACAGCCTGAACCACTGTACGGAATTATTCCAAATTTGGCAGAAAGGAAGCTGTTGGTCAAGAGAGCGACCTTTTTGCAAATGGGTGAAAATCCATTCAGTAGTTTTGGAAACATAAAAAGAAATTGCTTTTCCCCATGTTAATTCCAATAGGCACTGCTACAGCTTGAACCTCTGTACGGAATTACTCCAAATATGGCAGAAAGGTAGCTGTTGGTCAAGAAAGCAACCTTTTTGCAAAGTGGTGTAACTCCGTTCAGTAGTTTTCTAAATATTAAGGGATTTCCAAATTTGTATATCTAGGGAAACCGGATCCTCCGAGGATCCATCAGTCCCCATGCTAAAATGTGATTGGCTGCCAACCAGGTAGTGTTGGCAGCCATCTTCAGACTCAGCTTCAGCCGAGTCCCAGAAAAAATAAAAATAAAAGGGGGCAGGTTAGGAATACCCTGACCTGAGGAACTTCGATTTCTGATCGCGATCGAATCGACCCGCCATTTTGTGCTCCGCCGCCATTTTGTGTTGCCATCACTCAGGCAGCACAGCGAGCAAAGTCTATTCTGCTTTTTCTGCAACCTGGTGTCGAAATACGCTTTCTGCCTCTATTTACAAAGCTGGTGTTAGGACTGGCCGAGTACACTAATCCCTGTCTGGCTTTCCTAATCCCCGTCTCAACCATCTATTGATTCACACCATTCTTTCCTGACTTTATCTTATCCCCTGGCCTTCACTGTCTTCTGCTAGCATTCTCTCGTTTCACAACTGTCCTCCAACACACACAAACGTATCTCGCCACCTGCAAGTTAGTTATAAATCTGTTAATGAATTAGCTTGAGGGAGGGTTGACAAACATAGTTGGAGGAGAGGTTTCTTCGAGTCATCTGACACTTTTGTTTTCCAATCTCTCCTATTGGTTCTATCCTGTTTTCCAACTCTCCTTATTGGCTCTTTCTTGTGTGTTCTGGGAGTGCTTTTTGTTAATATGTCTGAACCTTATATAGTATAAAACCCTGTGCGCCACAGAGTGAAGTGGCAGTCTCCTGAGAACCTACTTTGTGTACTTCTAGGATAACTGTACTAGCTGCAGCTAAATATATCTGATCTTCTAACGCCGACAGAGTGTCCCGTGTCTCTGTGTAGCTGAGCAGGAGAACTCCGGAGACTTGGGCGTACCCTGCGCCGCCAGACCCAAAGAGATCTGGTTCTTCAACTGGCGCCCAACGTGGGGCGGCTTCAGTGGTACCGGTTCTGCCTGAAGGTCGTGAGGAACTCCGCAAGAAAATTCCGGAGGGTTCGCGAGCCACGTTAAGCGACCCCTGTATGTCGAAAGTGGTCCGAAGGTCTTTTGCAGCGCGGTTACTCCTTCCTGACGGCTACTGACGACCGCTGCCCTGACTGCCGCCCTGCTTTGGCCCTTCCTTTGATGATGTATGGTAAGGCGAGACGATAGACGGGCCTCTGTTGGTGGAAGAAGACGTCCTTAGTTAAGTATCTTCGTGGGTCGCGCCCACAATTGTGGTAATTTGTTTTTTTCTTTGGTACTTAGATTTGTCTATTGCAATAAACAAAGCCGAGGGTAAGTGCATTTGTGCTTGCGTAAACTGAGTTTTGCTCCCTTGAAGTTTGTGAACAGACAGGAAATATCGCGAGATGCCTGGTCTGACTAAGTTTGGAAGAATTTGTTGTCTTGGTTGTAATAGGGATTCCCGACTTGAGGATTCTTGTCCGATTCCTTCGGTTGGAGCTCCCACATATGAGCTCTATTCAAAACATGGTATTGGCCCCATTGCCTTTAACGAGACATGGACCCGATACACAAAGAAAGATGGTGTTCTAAAATGGCCAGAAAATGGTAGCTTTGATCCTGATGTGTTAGATAATTTGGAAGCAGTTTTATTCAAAAGAAAAGCCCGGCCGGCAATGTTTGACTCTTTCCGCCTTTGGCGTAAGAAAGCCAAACAGAAAGAAATTAAACAAGCAAAACGAGATAGAAAAGCACAAGGTATGACGATTATACAGGCTGCCCAACAGTTTAAAGATGATGAAATTGATAAAGTAACTGAAATCTCAGAGAGACAGCATCGCATGGCAATAGATAAATGCTATCCGGTGTTGCCTGTTTCCCCCTCTACAAATAAGAAAGATATAGAAGAAGATCCCCTAATGTCCCATTTATTGAGGTTGCCTCCGCCCTATGTACAAAGTGCTAATGCACCTCAGCCTTTACAGCCTGCCCAGCCGCCAGCGGTACCTCCGCCTGTTCCGGCTCTCCCGCATTTGATTCCTCCAGTATTACCGCCCCTGCCGGTTTTACCATTAACTATGACTTTGCCCTCATCTCCTGATCTTAGATCTCCTTTGCCTTCTGCTCCTCCTGCAATTATCAGTTCTTCTCCTGTCAGTTCTCCTAATACTTTGTCTCCAATTCTCATGTCTAATTCTCCGTCTGTGCGTAAGCGTCTCACAGACACTGTTACTGGTATTCTATCTCCTTTCTTTGGAGCTTTAAGTGTGTCTCCGGCTTTTGCTCGAAGACAGTCTCGTAGTCAGTTCCCAGATTTTGAAGAACGAGAAAAGTTGGACTCTCTCGCACGAAAATGGATCAAGAAGGGTCCACAATACAGTGTGCTTGATATTATGCCTACCTTCTCGCAATGGAATGCGCCTACGCAAAGATATGTTTTTAATGTAATGTGCGACACTCTCATTAAAGAATGGGAAGATGTGAGTTCGAGTCCGATCCCACAAGACCTGTTAGATGTTCAAGCTGATTGTGATAAAGGACTTATTGTGGGTTCTAGGGTTGAGAGAGCTATAAGGACACTTATTTCTTATAGATCCTTGTTGTTCTCTCAGACTTTTCTTGATTCTGATCCGTCGGTTAAACTGACGTCGAAAAATTATCCCATGAGAGAGGTTCCTCCAGTATGGAAGGAAGAGGTTGCGGCAATAGGTGCTAATGCAGCTATTCCTGCTCATTTTCAACGTATATGGGTACATGTTCCATGGAAACTATCTGAAGTCTTGGCCCTTAAGCAGACTCTACCAGATCCTCGTAAGAACCCTGCAGGTTATTACAAAGAATTATCACAGACAGTTGATGCTTGCATCATGAATTTAGCTGATATCGACATGTTAATGGGAAATGTAGTCCCACAGACAATATGGGCTAAGATTCGTAGAGAGGATCACGCGCAGGAACTAGGTGCTACTTGGGATGTTATAACTACTACAGATAGAGATCAAGTGGGTGGTGCAAAGCCTGAAGCTTTGATTTCGGAACTCCCTGGTAGGATTATTACATTAATGAAAACTATGATGCCTGCATTGAGAGTTAATTGGGATAAACTAGCAGCATGCAAGCAAAAGAAAGATGAAAGTGTCTCTGATTTCTTCACTCGTTTCGAAGAGACCTTTATTGATCACAGTGGTCAAGATATGGCTACAGAAGGTGGACAGCGATTATTTGTGGACAAATTCGTATTCAATTTGCTTCCCGAGCTGTCACACAAATTAAAAGACTCTGAAAGTTCATGGGCTGTTTCTTCTTCTGCCCAGATATTGGCTACTGCACAATATTACGAAAACAGAGATCAAGAAGAGAAGGAAAAGCAAGAGAAAAAGACAAAAGAATTAAAAACGAAGGTTCTCTTGCAACAAGCCTATCCTCCTCGCTATGTTCAGCCTCAGTTTCAACAGCCTCCGCAGTTTCAGAGGTTGTATCAAAAGCCTGAGCCATACATTCCGCGACCTTTGTTAGGTCCTAATCAAAGTGCCTATTGTAGAGAGGAAGGTCATTTTAAGAATAGTTGTCCGGTTTTATTGCAACGCAATGGGGCGTTATCTGCTCCACGAGGTCGTGCTGGCCTCCAGTCAGCAAACAGAGGTAGAGGTCGAGGTGTGTTGACTCAAGAACAGCGTACCCTTCCTTCTCCCAATTCTGTGAACTGTTTTGATCAGCAAAATGTTAGGTCTACGCAATATTATAGTGAAGATTATTATGTTGAAAACGGAAATGAGAGTCTTCATGCCAACTAGGACAGCCATGGACAAAGTAAGGGAGTTGTGTCGATTCCAGTAGACCAGAATGGACCTTATGTGAACGTCACTACGATGGGTGTTTCAGAGCCATTTCTTCTAGATACTGGGGCGATGAGAAGTTCTATCATTCATTCTAAACTCCTTGGGGCAGCTTTGTCTGGCTTAATGAATGTTTCTGTAGGTTTCTCTGGCGCCCCTGTTCGCAACCCAGTTTCTTGCCCTTTGCCTATTTCAGTTGGTCCCTATGATTTGGAAGCTCCACTTCTCTTGACGAATGGTTGCGGTGAGAATCTGTTGGGCTTAGATCTACTGAAAAGAATGCATGCTACGATATATTGTTCTCCTTCTGGTGTACATCTTACTTTGGGACAGAAATTGATCTCCCCAATGTATATGTCCAAAGATCAGTTTCCACCTGAATTACTTTCTCTTCCAGCAGCACTTTGGGCCAGGGGTCCGAACGATGTGGGTTGTCTTGAGATTCCACCTTATGTTGTCACTGTCAAGCCCAATGTTGAATTACCGCGTATCCCACAGTATAAAATTTCCACTGAAGGTGAAAAAGCGCTTTTGGAAATTATTCATGACTTGATTCAGAAGGGTGTGGTTGAAGAAACAAGAGGTAACACATGCAATAGTCCTATTCTTCCTGTTCTCAAACGCACTGATCCTTCTCAACCACCTGTATATCGTTTCGTAATTGATCTGCGGGAGGTAAACAAAATTGTTGTCCCACAATTTCCTGTTGTTCCAGATATCACTGCTCTGTTGACAATGATACCTTCCACAGTGACTTGGTTCTCTGTTATCGATCTGAAGAATGCCTTCTTTAGTATCCCCATTGCAGAAGAGAGTAGGGATATTTTTGGCTTCTCTCTTGGAGGCCGAAGCTTCCGGTTTAAGCGCGCACCTCAAGGCTATTGTGAAAGTTAGTCTATTTACAGCCAAGCTTTAAAATGTCATCTTGATACTTTTCATTTGCCGTCTGGTGCTGCTCTCATCCAGTATATGGATGACTTGTTAGTAGCCGCTGATTCAGAAGAGATTTGTAAAAATTTCACTGTTGCATTATTACGCCATTTGTTTAATCTGAATCATAAGGTTTCACCTTCCAAATTACAATATGTCTGTCGAGAGGTTACCTATTTGGGTCATCTCCGATCAAAGGAGGGACGACGACTAACGCCAGAACGAATTCAAGCGATTACGCGAATGTCTGTGCCATCCACACAAAGGGAGGTACGTGCCTTTCTGAGTATCACCTCTTATTGTAGACAGTGGATCCCTAACTTCTCTCTGATAGCCAAACCTTTGTTGGCACTCACTTTAAAAGATACGCCTCAGCCCCTTCCATGGACTGATGAGTGCCAAAAGAGTTTCACTGATTTACGTACCGCTCTGTGTTCTGCTCCTGTATTGGGTACCCCCGATTACACTAAGCCTTTTACGCTCTATGTTCATGAGAGAGAAGGTTGTGCTTTGTCAGTTCTAACACAGCAATTTGGAGACAAACAGCGGCCATGTGCCTATTTTTCGGCTACGTTAGATCCTGTAGCTAAAGCATTGCCCAGTTGTCTCAAAGCGACAGCAGCAGCAGCAATTTCTATCCGACAGTCTGCTGGAGTAGTGTTGGATAACACTCTCATTGTCATGGTGCCACATGCAGTGGATACCTTACTAAACAGAACGAAAACGCAGCATCTTACGAGCGCACGTCTAACTGGATACGAGCTAACGCTGTTGTCTAGCCACGTACACATCAAACGATGTAATACCCTGAATCCAGCCACTCTGTTGCCCCTTCCAGATGAGGAAAGTGTTGAAGAACGGCATGATTGTTTCTTCCGTACTGAGGAAGAAACGAAAGGAAGAATTGACCTGAAAGATGCACCACTAGAGAATCCGGATGGAACTCTATGGGTAGACGGTTCTTGTTTTAAAATGCCTAATGGAGATACAGTTTCAGCCTATGCTGTGACCACTTTGCACACAGTGGTGGAAGCTGCACGTATTAGACATAATTCAGCACAAGCAGCAGAATTGATAGCTTTTAACAAGAGCCTGTGTATTGTCAAAAGGGAAGAGAGTGAACGTGTACACTGACAGCCAATATGCTTTTGATGTAGCGTTCAACTTTGGGCGTCTCTGGAAGGAAATCACTTGCCGTACCCACCCAAATAGCGATCGTGAAGTGTAGTGCACACAAAAAGATTACAGATGATGTTGGTCGAGGAAATGCATTTGCAGATGAAAGAGCGAAAAAGACAGCAAGAGATTCTACAAGTCGAATGTATGTGGCAGGTCCTGCAAATTGGGTCAGAGAGAGAGGAATGTATGAGAATACAGTAGAAAGTGTAAAAGCGATTCAGAAAGAGGTTTCAGAGAGGGAATTGAGCAAGTGGAAAGAAAGTACAGGAATGGTAGACGAGATGGGTTGTTGGATAGAACTATCTGAACATCAACGTTGGCTGTTACCGGATGCCTAAGTACTCCCAGTGGTTACTATGGCACATGGTCCAGCCCACTTAAGTGCGAAAAGTATATGCAAGCTTCTGGCTCCAGTGTGGCAAAATGACACAATCCCAAAAATGCGCAGACAATGTAGTGAAACATTGTATTGTTTGTCTAATGTACAATCCGGGAAAGGGAACCCCAACTCCAGCAGGTCACTTTGCCCCTCCGACATATCCATTTGAGGTGTTGCAGATCGATTATACTCACATGGAACGATGCAATAACCTCAAATATGTTCTGGTGGTAGTATGCGCCTTTTCAAGATGGATAGAAGCATACCCCCTAAAGGATATCCACAGCTAAATTTCTACTAAAATAATTTTTCCCCAGGTTTGGTTTGCCGTGCATTGTCTGGAGTGACAATGGGAGCGAATTTGTTGGCCAAGTCATGCAAAAGGTTTGTGCAGGTCTTGGTATCAAGCAAAAGTTCCACGCGGCAAATCATCCCCAGTCAGCGGGTTTAGTAGAATGCTACAATGGAACCTTGAAGTTGAAACTAGCAAAGGTTCAAGCGAGTACAGGACTCAATTGGCCTGATGCTTTGCCATTAGCCTTGCTATCCACCAGAACTGCAGTACACTCTCGTTTGGGACTTAGCCCTTACGAAGTGGTTTTTGGTCGCCCAGCTAATGTATGGGGAGTCCCTCGCCCTAAGCAATATTCAGACTTGCCGTATCCAATGTTGATTGACTATCTGCATGATCTCACGACTAAATTGCGTGTTCTCCATCAACAGGTTCAGAGTGCTCTGCCGGAGGCTTCCACAGACCCAGGTCATTCCATCCGACCAGGTGACTGGGTCTGCATCAAAAACCTTCAGAAGACAAAGAATTTGGAGCCCAGATGGCGGAAGCCCCGGATGGTCTTGCTGACCACGAGAACAGCAGTTAAAGTCGAAGGAAAGAAAAATTGGATTCACGGTGTGCATTGCAAGAAAGTGCCTTTGCCTTTACCCTTTGATCAGTGGGTTCGTAGAGGTATTGGTGACTGTGAAAATGAAAAGACTCCATGATTCGTGCCTTTTAGTGATGCACACCTGAATGGGACACTGTCTGAGAAAGAGGACGACGACGTTTTGCAGGAAGCAATACCACCACATCGTCGCTTAGAAACGACTAATCTACAAACATTGTTCCAAGACCAAAGCGTACCTGGGAAGGAACGATACAATTTAAGACATAACCCAAAGAACACTTAAGACTTTTCTCTCTTGTGTAGTATTCTGTCCCGGTTGCAGGGTCACGGTAGGAGTCTGAGTCACGACCTGAGTAGTGGCAATAGGCCTGCAGGATCTACAGTGTCATAGGACGGTACACAATCGTGATTTAGCGATTGAGCAAGATTGCCATGAGCATCCATTAGTAAGATGGAAACTACACTAGGCAAAAGAGAGAGAAAAGGAGAAATAAAGAAAGAATCCTGTAAAATAATGTACAGTCGTTTCAGTATAACTTTATGTGTTATTATATTATTGTGTATTGTTTTGGCGTTTATAAGTTGGATTATTTATGCTCTGCAGCCAAAAGTTATATCTCCTTCTCCTTCTTCGTCTTCTTCAACTGTCTCTCCACATCTCTTTCATACTTTCCTCAACATGAACTCATTAGAAGAACTGAATATTATAACAATTCCTTTGTCCAGTTATTACATCAGCATCAGTTAGTGGTCAATACGACTGATTGTTGGGTGTGTGGACTTATGCCACACACCGCAGAGAAAGGAATGCCATATTTAGTTCTCCCGTTTTCTTATGAGGGTTCTGCTTGGGCTTACTTCGTCATCTTCTCTAATGCTTATCAAAGCAAATTCAGACGATCTGTTAGTTCACATGTTAGCGATCCCGATTTTAGTCATAGTTCTTTGATTAAGGGAATGGTAGCTATGGCTAAAATCATGGAAAATAGTAAAATCTCCATTGACGAAAGAAAGGCGTACACCAACTGGAATGTCACCCAATATATGTCTAGTCTTCGTGATAAAGTTAGGAAAGAAAAGTCTTCACCGATTTGGACTATACCACATCAGGGCAACTTCTACTTACAGATAAACGATCGCTCTTCTGACACTATACAAAGGAATAACTGCTCCTACACGTACGTTTATTCCTCTCAGAACTCGCCTCCTCTAGTGCCGTCTCAGGGCATCTATTTCATTTGCTATAATAGAGCTTACACATGGTTACCCACGGGTTTTTCTGGCACCTGTTATATAGCTTTTCTTCTTCCCCCTACATACACCGCTTCTGCAAACCATCATCGAAACAGATACGGCAGAGGGATTATTAATTCAAAGGACACAGCAGGACAAGAGGGAGGAGCTGAGCAGGAGAACTCCGGAGACTTGGGCGTACCCTGCGCCGCCAGACCCAAAGAGTTCTGGTTCTTCATGACCCCCTCGCTCTGGTCTTAGGGTTCCTCTGGGACCCCGCAGGGCAAAAATGCATTTTTTTTTTGCAGTAGTCACGCTGGATACGTGGCTCTCACCCAAAGAAAAAATACTGGTGGGCCAGGTCCTGGGGGCATGCTGAATTAAAAAAAGGAAAGTAGCACATGGACCCTCCTCTTGAGGCTCTTAAGCTCCGGAGACCAACACTTCCCCAGGGCTTTTATAATATAATAGAGGGGGGCTGCGTGGACCCTCCTCCATGGGCTTTTTTGAACCCTGGGGACCACCACCTCCCTGTGGCTTTATTTTAAATTTGGAGGGGTGTTGTATGAACCCCCCTCCTGGGGTGGGAGCAAGTCCCAGGGACCACCAGCTCCCCAGGGCTAAATTGAAAGTAATGGGGGCTGCGTTGCCCCACCAGGCCCCGGACACCACCCCTCCCCGGGCCCTATAATATAATTAAAACTGGGAGGGGAGCCGCGAGGCCCCCCTCCTAGGACATATACGGCCCCGGACACCACCACCTCTCTGGGGCTGGCCTGTGCCGAGCACAGGAGGGCCATACATGGCCCTGGGGACTGCGACCCCCAGGGCCAGCTCTTGCTATGTCCCGGGATGCCCATCCCTGAGACACAGCTGTTTGCTTTAGCTTGGCCGGAGCTCACAGCTCTCGGCAAGCTAAAGCAAACAATCCAGTTCTGGCGAACGGGAACTGTCAAAGTGCTCCCGCCCACTAGAAGCAGTGGTTTCATCTCTTTCCCTGCCTGCAGACATGCTGTCATAAAATTGGATAGCATATAAAATTCCAGTTGCCATATCAAAATACTATGTCTCCAAAGAGAGACTAACAAGGATTCTTGCAGGCCTGGCTTATCAAGATATCCGACAGGACCTGAGCTCATGCGGCTCCAGGCACAAACGTTCTAATCCTGCCCTAATCCTGAGCTTTACTTACTCTGCAAGTGCCATCACACTGCCTTTGGCGGTGGGCTGCCTCCTGCGGACACCTGTGGCATTGAGGGAGATACCATGGGAGAGCCTGCTGCCACCTACGTCGAGTCTGCTGCACGCCCGGGTTGTCTGTGGCTCCCGCACTGAGGCGAGATGGGCTGCCGTGATAGCCTCTGCGCAGGCAGGAGGGACTGGGGTGCAGACCTGTTGCTGGGTCCCCACCTGTATCTCAGAGGTGCTAATCAGGGTATATATACTGGCATATAAGTACTGGGCATAGTGTGCTCCTACTATGCGTTACCTAACCTAAGGTGGGTGTTTTGACAAGAATCCCCTATTGGATGATCTAACTTCCCATTACCTGAAAGCAAGGTATGTAAGTCCCCGTCTTAGTTACAAGTTGGACATTCCTCCTCACAGAGACTAAGCAGGAATCAGCTGGGCTGAGACTCCGACACAGCGACGACCTCGCAATGACAGCATGGCCCCTCCAATTTGAGCACTGAAATGCATGTGTATTTATAATAACATCATCCAGGCTTCCGTGTTGAGGCTTCAGCCAGGCTGACACTTATTTATTGTCTTGTGATAGTCATGTCGCCTCATGGATGAATAACAAACAAAAACATTTGCCCAATGTCTATCTAGGCCTTGTTCAATGTTCAAGGTGTTGTGATGGTGTACATATGGAGTGGATTTTTAAGCAATGTGATTCCAGAGAAACTAATCCTGCACTGTTACACAATCAAATGTGTGTCAGAAGTAATTGTGCAGAAAAAGAAAGCAACTTAAGAAACGTGCATGTAGAATGGCAGTGTTTCTTCCTGGGCCTAACCCAGTCATGTGACACTATGTAAAATCTTGGCCAACCAACGAAATCCGGTAATGACTGGCCTGGCACACAAAGACCAATGTGAGTTCAATCCCGGGCCGTAGCACGGGGATTAACCTCATGCGATTAACACATGTGCCGCACTAGGTGGAGGGCAACGATGAAGAGATGATCCTGGTCTTCATAGATTTGGAAAAGGCTTTTGATACTGATAGTTCCAACTTTTCTACACGAAGCTCAGTGCCAGAGTGCGGGTGGGATGGATTCAGTCTGATGGGTGGGTATTGGACAGAGGAACACAACAGGGTTACCCTCTGTCTCCTCTCTTATTCCGCCCTGCGATGGAGCCCCTGGCAGTGTGGCTCTGATGGGAACTGTGGGAATGGGGCATTGTATACAGCTACACATCCTATCACTATATGCAGACAACACCCTATTTTACCTCAGTGCTCCACGGGAGTCCCTTGGAGTCCTGTTAAGACTATTGGACGAGTTTGAAGCGGTGTCTGGACTGTGAATCAATCAAAGGAAGTCATTACTGTTTCCCCGGGCGTCATTGGTAGAGGCCCCTGTGGAGCGTCTGATTCACATCGGGCTGCGGTGGGAGCTGGACCATTTTCGGACTTTTGGTGCTGCATTCTAGGGAAAAGGAACTGCGTCTCAATGCGGGAGAGTGCTTGACTCGGTCACATTCTGGAACACACTGCCATTGTCGCTCATGGGCAGAATAGTGATATCTAAAATGGTGCTGCTTCTGCCGCGCTGTCTGTCCACTATTCAGAACTCCTGGTGTTTTTTGCCCTCGAGGATGTTCAGGCAGCTAGACTCCATTCTAACCTCATTCATTTGGCTGGAAAAGGCAGCAGGTTTGTCCTATTCACACTCTGACGGAGCTATGAGGAAGGCGGATTGGAAGTGTCGCAAATGGAGTTCTATTACTCTGCATCTCTTATGCTTCATGCTGCCCACTGGCTGGAGGAGGGCGGAAATTGGGAGAACCATCTGCTGTCAGGCATGGTTGAAGGAGTTGTACTCCCGGCACTGCTAATGGTTAGCTCCACAGCACCTAACACCTTGCCATTTGTGGTCAAATAGACCACTCATGTGTTGCAGCGGCTTATGACTGTGGTTCTCCGACAGGACATTTCTTACATCACGCTGGCCTGGCCGAGCTAGCCTGGTAGACCTTAACTACATTCCCCCGAGCGTCGGTGGCCTCTGGCACTCCGGAGAGTTTGTTATCCTGAGGATCCGGGCACAACTAGTGTCCCTGCTATACAGAGTCATGACGGCGGATGTTGCATGATGCCCTTACACGTTCAGGCAACCTGCATTCCTTGAGGGCATGGGTACTTGCAAACATTTGCCCAGGGGCCAGAAAGTATGGTCTGAAATGTGACAGAGTGCTGTACTGATGCCAGCAGGGTGGCGGTAGGAGGTCTAGGGTGGGCGGGGGGGGATCAGAGATGTGTAAGGAGGATGAAAAAGAATGTTAAATAAACAGACAAGCATTTATTTGCAGGTTAACTAAAGTTAAGTGGTGCAGGACACCACCGTAGTTAATCCATAACTTCATTTAACCTGCAAATAAATGCTTGCTTGTTTATTTAAAAATACATCTGAGTATTAGTGTTCAGCAAGAAGACAGCAGCTCTTGCTGCTGTTCACTAGGGGGGCCACATGTAAAGGTCAAGAGGGCCGCAAGCGGCCTCTGGGCTGTACGTTGAGGATCACTGCTCTAGAGGTTGCTGACTGTACTCACGTGTGCGCCCTTACCAAGACTGTATCTAGCAACGCCCGATTTAGGCTGATCCATTATAACTTCCTCCATGGCACCTATATGACACCCCTGATGCTTCATCGATTGACTCGTACTCGATCGGACACGTGCCTGCGCTGTGACCTTTCTAGGGCTGACTTCTGCACATGGCCCAGAGGTGCAAGACTTCTGGGTCCAGGTAATGGACTAACACACACACATCACATAATTGCGGGTGCCCTCACCCCGCAGTTCTGTCTGCTGGGGGACATTAGCCGGCCTAAAGGTCGCAAGATGGCAAACAAATATCTGCAGGTGGCATTAATGCTGTCCCGCTGCAGGGTGGCTATCACATGGATTGGTCAATGCACCCCATCAGAAGAACATGGCCATATAGATGTAGCGGAGTGGATTATAGCAGAGGAAATTCACATGAAAAATAGCAGAAGACATACCAAGTTATAAACAATAATGAAGGTTTTTAAACAAAAACAAGGGTTCTGACAGTGCAAAACTTCTATACCCACGGTCTGTCAAAGGGGGATAGCCAGAACCAAAACCCTTGCCTACTATGGTAATCTGTGAAATTCCATGTATAAAATACCTGCCTACAGGCTTTGTGATATAACAATCTATCCTTAAAAAGCGTATTGTCTTTAAACACACGCTTTTTACAATAAGTAGATGAGGCCTACTGGCTTTGCCATAATGTTTCATGATAAACAGATTAAACATATGATATCTGTCATGACTTTTCCTAATGAAGCTTTCACCCTTTACCATTGTCTTCATATCTTACCCAATGCCGCCCTATTCAAGTGCACATAGCCTGTCAATCATCATGCGTACAGTTATAAAATTACACAAATAAATAGGAAATTCAGCTTGCAAAACAATATACAACCCCTCTCAACAGGGCCTAACATGAATCATCACAGTGAAACCCCCTAGGGTTTGTAAGAGTGGATAGCCAATGCGAATCCCTTACTTACTACTGTAGTCTGTGAGTCTACATGTAACTAAATACCTGTCAGTAGCCTGCAATACAATGTGATAACAACCAACTGTTAAAGGGGAGGAGTTGGGGAGAGGATTTGGCCTAACGGCTAGGGCGGTCCACCACGAATCTGGGGAACCGGGTTCGAGTTTCGACAATAACGCTGAACATCCTGTGATTCTGGGCAAATCACTTAATCTCCCCGTGCCTAACAAAAAATAAATGTGTCGTCATGTAATGCAACTGGTGCTATGTAAAGCGCTCTGATACTGGGTTAAGTTCGCGCCATATAAAACTTCGTAAAAAAAAAAAGGCTTATTGACTTTGACAAACATTTTTTACAATTAATAAGCTAGACCAACTGCCTTTGTCATAATGTTTCATAATAAGCAGATCAGACTTATGGCCTTGGACATAATGTTTTCCAGTGCACCAATCAGGCCTATAACCTGTCACCATAACCAAATAAGGGCTACACTTTTGAGTGTAACTTTTTCCATAAGGCAACCATCAGACACTCAGTCATAAAATTAGAAAGGTAGACAAAATTGCAGTTGGCTAAACAAAACACTCTCTCTTAAGAAGGCCTCACAAGGATTCTCACACAGGAAACCTTCTATATCCGCGGATTGTCACGTGGGGTAACCAACACCCAAAAACTATAGGTTTTAATATAGAGTAATAACAATCCACACCTAAATGGCTATTGACTTTAACCAATGCTTTTCATGATTAATATATATATCGCGCCTAGTGCTTTTATCATAAAATTTCATAATACACAGATCAGGGCAATAGCCATGATCACTGGCTTGCCACCGAACCAACTCAGTCCTGCTACATCTAGTAGCAGCTTTGCCATAAGCCAAAAACTGCAATACAAAGTCTTTTTAGTGGAAGCACACAAATACGGCCCAATCGAATTCTGTATTCAGGGGAAACCCATATGTGGGTGGAGCCTTAGCTCTCCTCTCAGTAGTACCATGAAAGCTCTGTTTTGTGGATCACATGAGGTCAAGACAGTTGCATTGTCAAGCCAGACGAAAAAAAAAATCCATGTAAATTATTGTAGCCCTGGGCATCCCATACTGCTGTCAAACATAAAACTACTCTCTGAAGGCCAAACTTAATGATGGAAGGTGAAGGTGCTGGGACTGCAATACATTACTCGCGGCTGCCCTCCTCCCATCTGTGCTGCTGCCGAGGAAAAACAAACACTGTAAATTATCTAATTATCTAAGACACTTTAACAGTATTACTATGTCATGTGTATGCCCTGGAAGTTCAAGCGCAGACAGCTATATAAATAAACAAAATAATTACAGCTGTGTGGAGGGGAAGCATGTTTTTTTCTGTGGAAGCACACATCTTCTGCCCAATTAAAATATTTACTCATGACAGACAACATGTGGGCCAAAGCCCTTCTCCTGACAGTGCTCCTTAAAACCCTTTTTTCAGTTGAGCACATAAAGTCTGTTGGCACCTGTGCTGTCAAGCCAGACCTAAAAAGCACTAAAGGACTATGTTGGAAATGTGGTTCATCCGAAGGTATTTACTGCTGTCTGGACAAAATGCAAGACACTCACAAGGCTGACAAGTGAAGGCATCAACAAGGCTGCCAAAGTCAGATGTCCATAATGCATGTGGTAGAAGGAATGGAGCTGACTTTTCCTTGACCTGTGGTGGCATATCAAAGGCCAGAATGCATGTGAGGAGCCCCTGAAGATCGCCGCAGGGGGAGACTTGTGCACTGGCGGGTGGTAGATTCCATCCCTTCTCCACCTCTTCCTCCTATCATTGATGTAAATGTGTGTGCAAGGCGGATGCAGGGCTGCAGTCTAGTGTTGTAAGGTGTCACATTGCACCAGAGATATATAGCATTGCACAGTATTGCAACATTTGCTGCAGCGTTTGCCTACACGTGTGGCATGCTACACTGTGTACAATGTGTCGTTGGAAAGGTGCTGATGACTGAAGGGTGGTTTATTGTTGTGAACTGGTTGAGGAACATGACTTTTGGGGTTTTGCTGTATGTAAGAAGGACGGGCAGTATAAGGGTGTTATTATACAGCCAGTTTGAACTACAATTGGCTGTGTCACTACTAAGTGTTATGGTATTAGTATTAGTGTGGCCCAGGAAGGTTATATATGAATTAAAATTAATATATAATAGGCATGCTAGACATATGTCAGCCCTTCATAACTTATCTGGTACACTTGTTTCAAGTTCACCGTGTAAGTGTTTGGCCTGGGGAGCATGTATTTCTAAGTATGTATTTGTACTTACTGCCCAGTAATAGACTACATGTCTGTGAAAACAATTTCTACCACCCACCTTATGCACCTGGCTCATATTCATTTGGGAGTGTCTAGATCACCCACACTGCTACCAAAAAAAAATCATCTCCTTCAAGCTCTCTTAATTACTCTGCTGCCTCCTAAAATAGATGCGCATTTCTTAGTAATAGCTACAAGGAAAGGAGGAATACATTTGCTTTTGAGTATAATCAGGATTTTAACCCTTGACTGGACAAACTACCATCTCCAGACCATTAATAGTAACTTTCTTCATAGGCAGATGTTGAGATTTTCCTTAAGCGTAGAAATAGTCAGATGTTATCTTAGTGGCTTCAAAAAGAATCAGTAGCAGCAATATTTTTTAGGGAGGTAACAAAGATTTCACATTAGATATTGAGGCTGTATCTGTGCTTATCACATAAAGATCCAAGTTATTTTTTAGGATTAACTGTTTGTATTGGAGTCTAATACATATACAAACGCCTATACCACTCGGTCGGCGGGGGCTGCTAATGGTTAGTAGCAATGCCATAGAAGCAATGCACAAAGAGTATTCCCCCTGGTGTTGTCCAGGGGGTATCAGATATTGAATTGACAAGAAAGATTGACAGAAAACAATAGTAACTCAACTCCCAACCTCTCTCACCCATCCCAGAAGCACCACCTTCCCTTCCCAGCAAATGCCAAGTACATGATGACTAGAAATTAATACCATTATTGAATCACTGAGTAGGTTAATGCTAATCCTGGCTGAGGGGACTCATGCGCGGTTGGAGTAAATGGAGGGCTCGTAAATATTTGGGACGCAGAACCTTAAGGAATTATATGGACAGTATGCTTAGACAAGCTTTCCAAAGAGAGCTGAGGCTGTCCCCCCTGCCTGCTACCCTCATCAAAATCTTTTCAAACCAAAGCATATATCCTCCATGCCCAATAGATCAGCATAGCTTGTTTGCCCCCAACAAGAGTGATCTGGCGGCTTTTATGTGATTCAGGGGATAGGAAAATAGATCCACCCCAACTAAAATAACATATGGTGGGAATGTGGACAATTGGACCCGATACATACGATCAATCTCATCCAGGACTTCTGTCTAATACCTCTGAGGTTTGGGACAGTGCCAAAGTAGATGGAGAAGAGACCCAAAGCTGCCTCTCAATTCCTACAACAAACATTGTTCCTGTTAGGATTCCAGCTCAAGATTCTACAAAGGGTATAGTACCAATATAGATCGCACTCTTCAAAAATGTGTCCCTCATTGGCGTTCTAGATGAGCTCAACCTGGGCCTTGCAAGAAATTCGGCCCATTCTTTGTTAGTGATTGTCCTACCAATTTCTGCTTCCCATAGCAGCTGGCCTCTGTCCATGTCTTAAGGGGTTCTTTACTAAGGGCTTTAGAGGTTTCAGAAACCAATCGTCTGCCATCAACTTTAAGACAGAGCCATTTTTCAAAGAGGTCATAGATCCAGAAGCCCCAGGTCTCATATCTCTGTGTGTCACACAGTGGCACATCTTGGTGTAATGCAATCTCTTGGATTCCTGGAGGCCATAGTCCTGTCTAACTTGGTCAAACATTTTAAGGCCTTGAAGATCGAACAAATGTCCTAATTGTTTACAGTTAGCTTTCGACCACTCTGAAAACTGGGGTGCAAGGGGAGATATTGGCTGAGATATCGAAATCGGAGAAGGGCCAAACATTTGACTGCAACTATATGCTGAGCGGCGAGAGGCATCCATTGTGCCACTTTTGGAGTTCAGTACAGAGAGCCTTCACCAGATCCATACAGTTAGCTCAGGCTGTATCGTTCAAGGAGGGGTAGATCTTAACTCCTACGTACTACATACATTTCTCAGCCTAGTCAAGGGATATTGGGCCCATATTTCCTCCACACACCCAGCTGGGAGGGATAAATTCAGAAGCTGGGACTTCTGGAGGTTAATTTAAAAACCCGCAGCCTGACTAATTCAGGTCATCTCCTCTAGTTGTTGTACAAGTGAACAAACCAGATCCATTAGCGTAAATAAAATAACATCTGAGTATAAACAGATTTTATGATCCTCCTTACCTATGAATACCCCCCAATATCTTGTTTTGGCCTGATCTTGGTTGCCAGCAGTTTTATATAGAGGGCAAATAGGAAGGGGGGCAGAGGACAACCTTGTCTCATCCCCCTCCCCACCCACTACGGGTCGGAAGCCTTAGCACTGACCACAACTTTGGCTACTGGATTTTATAAATACTGGTAAGCCATGTCCTAAATGTAGGCTCGAACCCACACTCCATGACAAATTATCACACAAATGGCCAGTGCACCCTGTCAATTCTTTTTCAGCATTGATATCCAAAACCATTGCGTGGGTGTGGGATCTGACACTTTATCAATTAAATCTAGGGAAAGTTTTATATTATCAGCCATGCTTCTTCTTGGTATGAACCCAGCTTTATCGTTGTCAATGAGTCCTTGCACTAGTGGGGCCAAGCCATTCGATAGGATCCCAGATAAGATTTGGCGTCACTACTGAGTAGGGATATTGGTCTAAATTGGGAACTCAATGGCGGGACTGTGCCTAGTTTGGGGATAATTACTATAGAGGCTTCACGCATATTGTTAATAACAGTGGAGGACGTAGCAAGAACTGTAAAAGCTGTTGAGTATCAGGGCCAGTATGTTACAGAAAGATTTATTTTAGAAAGGGCTGTAAAGCAGTCAGGGCCAGGGGCCTTTTGCAATGTTGATTGTACAATCACCGAAATAACTTCTGCTGCACCTATTGGGTTTTCTAGGGCCTTCCAGTGGGGCACGCGTATATATATATATATATGGCGTCTCTGACATAATCCAGTATCGCTGCTCCCCTAATTGCTCCACCATGTATAAAGTCTTATAAAAATCAAGAAACGCCTTCCAGATGTCTAAATCATCATTATGGAGAGCCCCTGCACTGACCTACAGCAGGAGATCCTTTCTTGATAGGCTCTAGCGATCAGTCTAGCAGTAAGATGCTACATGAGAGAGTATTCTCTAGTCATTTCAGCTGGGCACAGCATTCTCTAGATGTCACAGGATACATCTCTCCCACGTATGTTTGTGTACTTTCTCCAGCTCCTTGACTCACCCCTCCAGTTCGGCTTGTTTCTGCTTTCTATACCTGTTGGATTTTGCTGCCATAAAGATAAAATGACTAATGTACGCCTTGAGAGAGTCCCACAGAGTAAGGATCCTCACTTACTCCCCATTATTGACTGTAAGAAACATGTACAGACCATTGGCCATTCGTTCGTTGTATTGTTTATTTTGCAGCAAGGTGTCTCGTAGTTGCCGTCGCTCACCACGTTACCCATGAGTGGGGAGTTTCATGCTAAGATACATGGGGGCGTGATCCCATGTAGATCTAGTCTCTATGGAGTTTTTCACCAATTTGTTCTGGCATACGTATGAAGTACAAACGAAGAAACAAAACTCAGCTCCGTGGGGTACACTTCTCTCCATACACCCCTAAGACCAAGGTCTGCCAGCCAATTCCTAGTCTCCCTGGATAATTCACCCGACTGACCCACTCTTGTCATCAATCTAGCTGCCAAATTGTCCATGATTACATTGAAGTCACTTCCTTTTAGTAAATCTCTATCTGGAGTCTTCCATGAGGATGACCTGAATAAGGAATCTCTCCCGTTTGTCACTGGGTGCATATATGTAGAACACAGTGAAGGTATAATCCCCCACCCAACGTCTGAGGGCCAGAACACTCCCATCCAGGTTCAGTATGATCTCCCCCATCTTCCCCAGAAAGAAGGGCGAGATAAAAATAGCCCACAAACCCCCCACCCCCATTTTGGTGAGGTAAGAGGAATAGTATTGCTGTGGGAACCATCTAGATGGCATGCGAGGCCAAGTGACTTTCAGAATGGGCGTCTCCTGTAGGAGGCAGATCTGCGTCTCTGAATCCCACAGAAGAGACAAGACAGCTTTGCGTTTTACAGGAGCATTAAGGCCCCTGACATTAAGGCTCTAGATTCTAAGTGGAGAAGCCATATCAGTGTCCACTTATGATAAGTTCAGTGGCTGATGCAAATGTGCTAGTATAATAGGAGCATGCAACGCATCCATAGTGTCCCACACTGAGTGGTTTGTATCTATGTATTCGCTAAGTGAAGTGGACATGCTCCGGGATCCCACCCAACATATAATCCCAAAACAGACAACAAACCATTAAGAAACAAAGTACATACTGGCGGGACGCTCTCATGGCTCCCAAGACCTTGACGACCTCCTCCAAACTGCGCCTCATTCAACTTTATTGTTTACATATGGCAGATCTAGCCCCTGCATGTTTATACAAAGCCCGTCTGAGACCCTCCCCGACTTGTGCAAGATGTGACCACGCTGCAGCGGATTTTTATCATATGGTCTGGCAGTGCCCCGCCATCGCATCCTTCTGGGCGGGAGTAGAACTTGAGCTTACACAGACCCTGGGGTGGGTCATTCCTCATGATCCAGTGTGTCTACTGTTGGGTGTGTTCGATGGCCTGGACGGCTCTCGGGCCGACAAACGCTTTCTGGAAACTGCTTTGGCGGTAGCGAACCATGACATTGCAGCGCTTTGGTCTCAGGTTAGGCCTCCTACCTTACCGAAGTGGAGGCAAGGAGTGGACTGGTGTAAGGCCCAAGAGGAACCCCTCTTTGAGGCCTGGGGTAAATGGTTCAATCTTCTGTCCTGATTCCTGGGTGTATTTCATGTACTGTGTTCATCCTGCTTGTGTATTTATACCTGAAATCTGATAAGCAGGTCTCTGTCTCCAGCCTTATTGTTATAGATTACCGAAGTAATGTGCTTGATGGTGCTGTCAATGTAATTGTGTGGTTTTTGTTTATAAATGCCAATAAACTTGATTATCAAAAAAAAGAAACAAAGTACATAACGTCTCTTCCCTTCCAGGATCAGGGCATGAACAAGTCAATTGTCTTCTATGAAAACCACAATTCACTTCACCATATCTCCACTCAAGCCTACCCACTTGGGACCAAAAGCTAAAGAAAGACCATGGGAACCCAGGGATCTCATTAATGGACACTCAGGATACACAAAAGACCCAAAATCTCACCTCAAATGGGACCACCTTCTTTATGACTTTGAAGTCTCTGAGGTGGGGGGTCATGCATTGGAACACCTAAGCTGCAAGAGCATCACCTCCGTCTCAGAGGCAATGACATCAGCGGATGGCCTGGATCTGTTATGCCACCACTGAACCACCAGTCACTCGCCATATCTTATTCATCAAGGTCCCTGGTGGCCAGGATTCCGTCTGAGAAGAGTTTGCCCTCAAATATCTCAGGCCTCAGCATGCCTGACACTGGCATCCCTCTCACTAGAAGATACGTCTAAAAGGATGCCCCCAGCAGAAATTCATGCCCTTGGATTTTAGGAATCATGTTATCAGTTGAAAGGAGCATCTGGTCCGTAAAGTGATTACAAAGACGTCCTGATAGATATAGGTAGTGTTCCCTTCTAACATTATCGGGCCTTTCGACCGCGCTGCTCAGATGACGACCTCCCTCTGCTTATAGTGATGCACATAGGAGAGGACATTCTCAGGGTCTTAGAGTCCTGCAACGAAATACTCAATCTATGTGTATGGTCCAAGGTGATTTCAGCTTCCGCATATCAGGCAGGATATGAATAAAAATCATATTGATGTAACATTCAATATCATCAGCTTCAGTCAAACGTAGAACCTTGCAGATGAGTTTCTTGTGTCCCCTGGAGCAGTTTTCCAAGTCCCCCAGGTGTGCCTGAAGGTCAATGTCCAGTTCTTGAATTGTAAGAAGCTGTTGGCTCATGAACTCCAATGACATCCCTTCCAGAGTCTCTACCCTGTGACCCAAGGCTGCAACATACTGCTTAATGGCCGGTATATATTTGTAGACGTTGTCACAAAGATGCAATATATTATCTCAGATGCCTGCATAGTTCCACCATAAACGACCTGGTGATTAGAGTCGTCATCTCCCCAGATCATTGAGGTGGGTCGGTACGCTTGCCCTGGTCAACGTATCTTTAATACTGTAGTCCTTCTAATTCCTCGCAGAGGACGTCTTGCCAAATCTCCTTACATAGAGCCAAGCTATGGGTGTGTGGTATCACGCTATCTATACTTAAGGTCACAATTGTGCTCCAGAGTTATTAACTGGCAAGCAAATGCACAGGCTTGTGGTAAACAAATATGGGGGTTGTCTCCCCTCTGCTCCAATCCACAGGGTCATGGAAGTGCCCAGGAGTTTAGACCGGGAAAGCAGGTAGTATGTACAGGTCTCCCCTCAATGACCATCTAGATTAGAACACAACCTAGATTGCAATCAAATCTCGGAATGCCCACTGGACAGATCAGAGGTATGTCGACAAATTCAGGTAGATGGAGTCTTCCACTCGAAGTATAACTCCAGTCACACGGTGGTAAATCTTAAGAAATCCTCTTCAGACCATAATTATGCAGGCCACAGTTTCTCTGCCGTTGACCTTCAACGCTCTGTGAGAGACAGAATTTCTGACCTACATTTCCAGCCCCGTGCTTTCACATCATGCGGTAAACAGGTGGATGTCAACATCTAGCGCGGTCTGCAGTGAAAAGCGAGTGTCACAAGAGCACACATTTCAAGGATCCTTGTGACACGCGCTGATGGATATCCTATTTATTGCTTGGATGTTTGTGTATCACAGTTCTGTAAATATGTTCGCCTCTAGGCGCTTTGGGGATTGGCTTTCTATCACTCAATTATGCCCACCCCGAGCCTTTCATAGAAGGCAATATGTTAAGCAGTTTACCAAGATAAATCGTCAAAAAACCGGATACTACATGAAAGACAAATGGTCAAACAGCAAATGAATTAAGGTATCCAAACTGTACTCAGGTGTAGAATAAGGCTCCTGAAAAAAATCTGTAGGGGCAAGTGTGCTTAAAAACAGAGGCCAGTAACACGAGTTTACTTTACTAGAAGTTGGCCAAACCCATTCACCAAGGTAATCATGATATAAAATAGTAGTCATGCCTTTACTAACCACGTTTCTTGCTAAACAAGCATTGGCATAGCCAATAAGTCTCGCTTTTGGGACCTTATAAGTATTTAGGGGCATATCAACAAGGGCTTTATCTCTGCTTTTTTGGCTTTAAAAGCCAAAAAAGCAGAGATAAAACTAGCACCCTATCAACAACAGGGTGCTAACATGAAAATTTGCATGTTAGCACCCTTTTACTCTACGCTTCCCCTTGCATCTCTAATGAGATGCAAAGGGGGCGTTCCAGAGTAAAATAAGAGGAGAAATGTCGCTAAGCGACATTTCTCCTATTATCAAGAATGTCGCTAACCCTGTTAGAGACAAAAAAAGCAGCGCTAACCGCGGTTAACGCTGCTTTTTTACATCTGCTAATTTTCAGACTTAGCCATGATATCCTATGGAAGGAGGATATCATGGCTAAGTTTGCCTGTCCCTATCAACAAGGTAACGTGTGATTATCGCTGGGTTTCCAGCGATAATCTCACGTTAGCCTGTTAGCGTGTAGATTTTTATCGCTATTGAGATAAGCGTTGCTAATAGCACGCTATCTCAGCGATAAAAATTCACGCTAGCCGGCGATAATTATCCTCACGCTAAGAGCGCTGAGCGATAATTATCGCCGGTTGTTGTTGATATGCCCCTTAGTTATGCAGCATAATATCCTTGGTGCAATAACATCAACTGTTGCATGGCTAAAAACGTATAAGGTCCCAAAGGTGAGACCTATTGGCTATGCCAATGCTTGTTTTAGTTGCACCTAGGCACATCATATGCACAAGGGCAAGTAAATATAAAAAATTAAATATATTTCTTGTGTGGATTCACAAGTGTATCGATTCATGTAGAAAAGAGGTTTGCAATGAATTAACGACAAATACTCCTGTGAGTCTCATAGATTGATTGTCACACAGAACACTCCGTTATTTTTGTAATGCCTATGTGGTTAATGGTCTACAGTACACCAGGTTTCCTTCCCTAGTTAGTAAGATGGCACTGAGTCTGTACTTTTGCCAGCGCTATTAGCAAAAAACATATCGAGGCCTTCATAAAGTCTTTGTATGAAAAATGTGAAGCCAAATTTGGGTATTTTGTTCCACATGATGTTTGTAATGATAGACCTTATTTTAATTTTTTTTGTCCAGTTTACAATACTAGCCTAAGTAGGATATTTATTAAAAACATTTGAACAGAACATTGTTTAAAAAAAGTGATGTTTTTAATGTGCAACACTACCAAAATGCTTACATTCACGAGTTAGTATCTGAATGTGAAAGGAGAAAAACAAGTCTGTCCCTTGAACTTGCAGGGTCACACAGACTACAAGTCACATCACTCTTTGGGTGGGATAAGACAGGGGTGCCAAGAAGGGTTATGTTTCACTTTTGTAATGCAGGGCTGCCTCTGCATTAGGATAGGCAGCAGGGATGTAGAATCTTAGACAAGGGTCCCTTACTCCATGTTGTGAAGTCAGGAAATAGGGTTTGGTGGGATGGGTTCCTAACATAAATCAGAGGACCCTGGCCACCCCTCTGACAAAGACTGTTTAGGGAGTTTGATATGATTGGTCTATTGAATTCAGCCGATCACCAATAAGTCAACTTTATTGAATACTGTGTCTATCATTCAAAACTCGCAGGGGCATATTATCAAGAACGGCGTTAAATCGCCGCTTTAGCGGCAGGAAACTGCCGCTAAAGCGGCGATAATGGGCTTGATAATATGCCCTTGAGAATTCCAATAGAAGCCCAGGTTCACACCAAAACACAGGCTTCTATTGGAATTCTCAAGGGCATATTATCAAGCCCATTATTGCCGCTTTAGCAGCAGTTTCCTGCCGCTAAAGCGGCGATAATTTTAACGCCGTCCTTGATAATATGCCCCGCAGTGTGCTGAAATTTGAGAAGAAACAAACACTACTCTGGAGAATTCCAGACTCGCTGGGCAAAGGAATGAAGGAGGTATTCTCCTGCTTGCCATTGAATCAGACTGTAAAGGCATATCAGGGTTAGGGAAACTGATCTTCTGCAGACCCGTAGGGGCTGTAGAGGGTCCCTATGATTGTAGGGCCCATAGAGAGTGTTGAGCTTCTTTAGAAGAAGACTGGCAAGATCAGTTGGATGAAGACCTTTGGCTGCAGTCCTGACTGGAAGCTGGGAAAATGCTGCTTTTCTGTTCATTTGATGGTCTGATTGTTGAAGGAGCTGTATTCAAAGATTTAGAACTATGGGAGCACAATAACTGAAGTTAGAGAACTATTCCTGCAGTATCTAAAAGTTGAAATTTAGAAACGTTGCTGGTACCAAGGCTCCCTGACAAAGACACAGCCTCATCATGCAAGATTTCTAGTTCAGTCCCAATCTGAGCTTTTTGATGTAGAAATAAAGGCTTCTATCATATCTGGAATAGAAGGTTCTCAGTCTTGTGGAAGCCTGCACAGCTGCAGCCCTTAACTCCCTCACTGATAAACTCCAACTTCCAGAAATGTTTCCCAGTTCAAAAGTAAACCACTAAACTGGAAAAAGCTACCTGAGGATGACATGATTTCAGAGTCTCAACGCTTCAAATAAAGGTTAAATCCAAGGGTAACCCACTTTACCGAGGGAAACCGTGGGTTGTGCCCAAATTTGCTCTATCAATAGTCATTAAAGAGCGTGCCTATAATCCTGTCTACTGAGGCATAGGATACATTTTGTAAAGTACATGTCCCTGCAAGGTTCATTCCCTTTTTAGGTCAAGCCTAGGCAGCCATGTGCTGTCTCTTCGAGACCTGCTGTATTCACTCTGTGGGCTTAAAACCCGCCCATTGCCATTTTTTTCATCCATTCGATAGTCGTACAAAAATGCTTGCTTGGCAATGAATAATCCTTCCTCTTTATCTCTCCTTTTTGTGTTTGGTTTCCTCCCACAGGTCACCGCCCAATTACAGTTAACATTCCACTTCTGTGTTTATGTGTTCATTTGAGGGATTCTTTTTGTCTTTCATTCCTGCTTATATCACGTTTTGCTCGTCTTCGATGGTTCAGCTTTGGAGCCCATCACTTAATCTCCCTGTACCGTTCAAATACAAAGATGAAATGTTAGGCCGTTTGAGGGCGCAGCTTTAATTTTCTGACTTCAAAGTGTGAGGATTTCCCTCAAACCTCTCCCACTGCTCTGCTTGTTGTTAAAGCGAGCCTTGGTCATCTGACCTTCAGCAGCCCAACTTTGCAGCACAGTTAAAGGCAAGGCTTGGGCATCTCCCATCGCATTTTCTCTGACGCTTGTTTATATAGCGTGAACTTGTGCAACCCAAAGGTGTTGGAGAGCTTCACATGAGCGCTAGTTACATTACATAATGTCAGATTCATTTTTGGGGGCATTTTGATAGAGCACAAACTCAACTGACCCAAAGGTATTGAAGCGCTTTACATAAGCACCAGTTCCATTGCACCAGGTCAGGTTAATTTTTTTGTTTTTCGGTACGCATTGGATAAGTGATGCCAATGCCGCCCCTGTTTATTCATTATTTCCCCTCCACCTGACAAATAGGAGCAGCATTCTTCCTTCCTACCTCCTCCCATGTCACTGCATGCCTTCCCCACTGCCTCTTTCTGTTGTCCTCCTCCTCTCAGAGCTCTAATTTCAAAGTACATTCACAGCAGTTCCCAAGGGACTGTGAGACATTTTTTATTATATAATGTGAACTTGATTGACTCAAAGGTGTTGGAGATCTTTACATGAGCGCTAGTTACAATTACACATGGTCATATTAATTTTTGGGGGTATTTGTATAGAGCGCGAACTCGACTGGCCCGTAGGTATTGGAGCGCCTTACAAAAGTGCCAATTACATAACAAGGTCAGGTAATTTTTTAATTTTTTTTAGGTGCCCAGAGATTAAGTGATGCCAGTGCCGCCACTTTTTATTCATTATTTCCACTCTACCTGACAAATGGGAACATTTTATTGTTGTTGCTATGTCCAATGCTCCTACCCCAGGGGGATGAGACAGAGGGATGGGGCTTGGTGGTAAGAAGATTATGCTAACAGTGTTTTAAATAGAAAAGTCTAGACAAGAGCGCCTGGTGAAGACAGGCCTGGGGGAGGAGGGATGTGACGTCTCCGCTACTGAAAAGTACTTAACTGCTTTTTAGGTCTCGCTGAGCCAGCGCATGCGTTGCTCTGAGACATTTAGTATCGGGGTTTTCAAAGTGCTGCCACAGCAGGCTTTTGGTGGCCTAGCGCTTGCGTTCACGCAAGCGTGCACGCGCGCAGCCACCATCTGCCTCCCTTCTAGCGCTTCCCGGCTGACGAAGCTTAGCCGTGTATGATTCCCAATGAAGCTCCCGCAGGTGCACATCACCGTCCTATCTCCTCAATTATAATATACGTTTTTCTGTTGTGATGTAATGAATTGATGGGTCTTTCATGGTTTATGATGTCACTTAGCACATATTACCGAAAGACATCCAATCTTTAATTACTTATGCAACTTCAGTGATTGTTTTTGAGTGATTACTTGGTGGTTTTTGCTAATTGAGTTCTCAATAGCAATCTTGAGCGCTACCTGCTTTTGGGCATTGTCATATTGCACTCAGGCTTTCCATCTATTACTGTTAAATAAATCCTGACCCTACTCGCCACTAAAGAGCCTCTCACTCTCACACTCTCACAGACACTCTCTCACAGACTCACTGTCACAGACACTCTCTCACAGACTCACTCTCACAGACACTCTCTCACAGACACTCACACTCTCTCACAGACACTCTCTCACAGACACTATCTCACAGACTCTCTCTCACAGACTCTCTCTCACAGACACTCTCTCACATACTCTCTCTCACAGACACTCTCACAGGCACTCTCTCACAGACACTGTCACAGACACTCTCATAGACACTCTCACAGACACTCTCACAGACACACTCTCACAGACACTCTCTCACAGACTCTTTCTCACATACTCTCACAGACACTCTCTCACAAACACTCGCAGACACTCTCTCACAGACTCTCACAGACACTCTCTCACAGACTCTCTGACTCTCTCTCACAGACACTCTTTCACAGACACTCTCTCACAGACACTCTCTCACAGACACTCTCTCACAGACTCTCTCTCACAGACACTCTCTCACAGACTCTCTCACAGACACTTTCTCACAGACTCTGTCTTACAGACACTCTCTCACAGACACTCTCTCACAGACTCTCTCTCACAGGCTCTCTCACAGACACTGTAACACAGACACTCTCTCACAGACACTCTCTCACAGACTCTCTCTCACAGATACTCTCTCACAGACACTCTCTCACAGACACTCTCTCACAGACACTCACAGACACTCTCTCACAGACACTCTCTCACAGACTCTGTCTTACAGACACTCTCTCACAGACTCTGTCTCACAGACACTCTCTCACAGACACTCTCTCACAGACTCTCTCACAGACACTCACAGACACTCTCACAGACACTTTCTCAAAGACACTCTATCACAGACACTCACATACCGACTCTCACATAGACACTCTCACACAGACACTCTCTCACAGACACTCTCAAAGACATTCTCTCACAGACTCACTCTCACAGACACTCTCTCACACTCTCACACAGACACTCTCTCACAGACTCTCTCTCTAAGAAACTCTCTCACAGACTCTCTCTCTCTCTCAGACTCTCTCTCACAGACAATCTCATTGGCACTCTCTCACAGACTCTCACAGACACTCTCACAGACTCTCTCACAGCCAGACTCTCACAGACACTCTCACACTGTCTCACAGACACTCTCTCACAGACACTCTCTCACAGACTCTGTCTTACAGACACTCTCTCACGGACTCTGTCTCACAGACACTCTCTCACAGACTCTCTCACAGACACTCTCATGGACACTCTCACAGACACTCTCTCACGGACACTCACATACCGACTCTCACAGACTCTCACACAGACACTCTCTCACAGACACTCTCACAGACACTCTCAAAGACATTCTCTCACAGACGCTCTCTCACACTCTCTCACAGACTCTCGCTCTCAGACTCTCTCTCACAGACTCTCTCTCACAGACAGACAATCTCATTGGCACTCTCTCACAGACTCTCACAGACACTCTCACAGCCAGACTCTCACAGACACTCTCACACTGTCTCACAGACACTCTCTCACAGACACTCTCTCACAGACACTCTCTCACAGACTCTGTCTTACAGACACTCTCTCACAGACTCTGTCTCACAGACACTCTCTCACAGACTCTCTCACAGACACTCTCACAGACACTCTCATGGACACTCTCACAGACACTTTTTCACAGACACTCTCTCATGGACACTCACATACCGACTCTCACAGACTCTCACACAGACACTCTCACACAGACACTCTCTCACAGACACTCTCAAAGACATTCTCTCACAGACTCACTCTCACAGACGCTCTCTCACACTCTCTCACAGACTCTCGCTCTCAGACTCTCTCTCACAGACTCTCTCTCACAGACACTCTCTCACAGACACTCTCACAGACACTCTCTCACAAACTCTCACAGACTCTCTCTCACAGACACTCTCTCACAAACTCTTTCTCACAGAATCTCTCTCACAGACACTCACAGGCAGACTCTCACAGACTCTCTCACAGACTCTCACAGACACTCTCTCACAGACACTCTCTCACAGACTCTCTCACAGACACTCACAGACACTCTCACAGACACTCTCACAGACACTTTCTCACAGACACTCTATCACAGACACTCACATACCGACTCTCACAGACTCTCACACAGACACTCTCACAGACACTCTCTCACAGACACTCTCAAAGACATTCTCTCACAGACTTACTCTCACAGACACTCTCTCACACTCTCATACAGACACTCTCTCACAGACTCTCTCTCTCAGAAACTCTCTCACAGACTCTCTCTCTCTCTCAGACTCTCTCTCACAGACAATCTCATTGGCACTCTCTCACAGACTCTCACAGACACTCTCACAGACTCTCTCAGAGCCAGACTCTCACAGACACTCTCACACTGTCTCACAGACACTCTCTCACAGACACTCTCTCACAGACACTCTCTCACAGACTCTGTCTTACAGACACTCTCTCACAGACTCTGTCTCACAGACACTCTCTCACAGACTCTCTCACAGACACTCTCACAGACACTCTCATGGACACTCTCACAGACACTTTTCACAGACACTCTCTCACGGACACTCACATACCGACTCTCACACAGACACTCTCACACAGACACTCTCTCACAGACACTCTCAAAGACATTCTCTCACAGACTCACTCTCACAGACGCTCTCTCACACTCTCTCACAGACTCTCGTTCTCAGACTCTCTCTCACAGACACTCTCTCACAGACACTCACACAGGCACTCTCACAGACACTCTCACAGACACTCTCTCACAAACTCTCACAGACTCTCTCTCACAGACACTCTCTCACAAACTCTTTCTCACAGAATCTCTCTCACAGACACTCACAGGCAGACTCTCACAGACTCTCTCACAGACTCTCTCAGACACTCTCTCACAGACTCTCTCTCACAGACACTCTCTCACAGACACTCTCACAGGCACTCTCACAGGCACTCTCTCACAGACACTCTCATAGACACTCTCACAGACACTCACAGACTCTCTCTCACAGACTCTCTCACAGACTCACAGACAGACTCTCACAGACTCTGTCTCACAGACTCTTTCTTAAAAACTCTCACAGACTCTCTCACAGACAGTCTCACAGACACTCTCTCACAGACACTCTCACAGACACTCTCACAGACTCTCTCTCACAGACACTCTCTCACAGACTCTCTCACAGACTCTCTCTCACAGACACTCTCTCACAGAATCTCTCACAGACTCTCTCACAGACACTCTCACAGGCACTCTCTCAGACACTCTCACAGACACTCTCTCACAGACACTCTCTCACACTCACTCACAGACACTCTCTCACAGACTCTCTCTCACAGACACTCTCTCACAGACTCTCGTGGACTCTCTCTCACAGACACTCTCACAGACACTCTCATACACTCTCACAGACGCTCTCTCACAGACACTCTCTCACAGACTCTCTCTCACAGACACTCTCTCAGACACTCACAGACTCTCACAGACACTCTCTCACAAACTCTCTCTCACAGACACTCTCTCACAGAATCACTCTCACAGACACTCTCTCACAGAAACTCTCTCACAGACTCACTCTCTCACAGACACTCTCTCACAGACACTCTCACATGCACTCTCAAAGACACTCTCATAGACACTCACAGACACTCTCTCAGACACTCTCTCACAGACACTTTCTCACAGATTCTCTCACTCTCTCACAGACACTCACAGACAGATTCTCACAGACAGACTCTCAAAGACACTCTCAGTCTATCTCTCAGACTCACTCTCACAGACACTCTCACACAGACACACACTCTCACAAACATTCTCTAGCAGACCCTCTCTCACAGACACTCTCAGACTCACTCTCGCAGACACTCTCTCACAGACACTCTCTCACACTCTCTCAAACTCACACTCTCTCACAAACACTCTCTCACAGAATCTCTCTCACAGACTCTCCCTCACATACACTCTCTCACAGACTCTGTCTCACAGACACTCTCACAGTCACTCTATCACAGACACTCTCACAGACACTCTCACAGACACAGACAGACTCTCAGACACTCTCTCACAGTCTCTTACAGACTCTCTCAGAGACTCTCTCTCACAGACTCTCTCTCACAGACAGACTCTCACAGACTCTCTCAGACTCTCTCACAGACTCTCTCTCACATACACACTCTCGCAGACACTCTCTCACAGACACTCTCTCAAAGACTCTCAGAGACTCTCTCACAGACTCATTCTCACAGACACTCTCTCACAGACACTCTCTCACAGACACTCTCACATGCACTCTCTCAGACTCTCTCTTACAAACTCTCTCTTATAGACACTCTCTCACAGACACTCTCTCACAGACACTCTCTCACAGACACTCTCACAGACACTCTCCCACACTCTCTCACAGACTCTCTCTCACAGACACTCTCTCAGACTTTTTCTCACAGACTCTGTCTCACAGACACTCTCTCACAGGCACTCTCACAGGCACTCTCATAGACACTCTCTCACAGACTCTATCTCACAGACTCTCTCACAGACTCTCACAGACACTCACAGACTCTCTCAGACACTCTCAGACACTCTCACAGGCACTTTCTCACAGACACACTCATAGACACTCTCATAGACACTCACAGACTCTCTCTCACAGACTCTCTCACAGAATCCTGCAGACACTCACAGACTCTCACAGACACTCTCTCAGACTCTCACAACCACTCTCACAGACTCTCTCACAGACACTCTCACAGACTCTCTCTCACAGACTCTCTGACAGACACTCTCACAGACACTCACTCACAGACTCTCTCTCACAGACTCTCACAGACACTCCCTCACAGACTCTCTCACAGACACTCTCACAGACACTCTCTCATAGACACTCTCACAGACACTCTCACAGACACTCTCTCACAGACTCTCTCTCACAGACACTCACAGACAGACTCTCACAGACACTCTCTCACAGACTCTCACAGGCTTTCTCTCACAGACACTCTCACAGGCTCTCTCTGATACTCTCAGACTATCACAGACACTCTCTCACAGACACTCTCTCACACTCTCTCACAGACACTCTCACAGACATTCTCTCAGACACTCTCTCACAGACACTCTCGCACAGACTCTCTCTCAGACACTCTCTCACACTCTCTCACAGACACTCTCATAGACACTCTCACAGACATTCTCTCAGACACTCTCTCACAGACACTCTCGCACAGACTCTCTCACAGACACTCTCACACTCTCACAGACTCTCTCTCACAGACACTTTCTCACACTCTCACAGGCACTATCACAGACACTCTCTCAGACTCTCACAGACAGACTCTCACAGACTCTCCCTCACAGACTCTCACAGACACTCTCTCACAGACTCTCTCTCACAGACACTCTCTCACAGACACTCTCTCACAGACACTCTCACAGGCACTCTCACAAACACTCTCTCACAGACACTCTCGCAGACTCTCTCTCACAGACACTCTCTCACAGACACTCTCACAGGCACTCTTACAGGCACTCTCTCACAGACACACTCATAGACACTCTCATAGACACTCTCACAGACACTCTCTCACAGACTCTCTCTCACAGACTCTCTCTCACAGACTCTCTCACAGACTCTCTCAGACTCTCACAGGCTTTCTCTCACAGATTCTCTCTCACAGACTCTCTCCGATACTCTCAGACTATCAGAGACACTCTCTCACAGACACTCTCTCAAAGACTCTCAGAGACTCTCTCACAGACTCTCAGACACTCTCTCACACTCTCTCTCAGACACTCTCATAGGCACTCTCACAGACATTCTCTCAGACACTCTCTCACAGACACTCTCGCACAGACTCTCTCACAGACACTCTCACAGACTCTCTCTCACAGACTCTCTCTCACAGACACTCTCTCACAGACTCTCTCAGACACTCTCTCACACTCTCACAGACACTCTCTCACAGACTCTCTCACAGACTCTCACAGACAGACTCTCACAGACACTCTCTCACAGACTCTCTCTCAGAGACACTCTCTCACAGACACTCTCTCACAGACACTCTCACAGGCTCTCTCTGATACTCTCAGACTATCACAGACACTCTCTCACAGACACTATCTCAAAGACTCTCAGAGACTCTCTCACAGACACTCTCTCACAGACTCTCAGACACTCTCTCACACTCTCTCACAGACACTCTCATAGACTCTCTCACAGACATTCTCTCAGACACTCTCTCACAGACACTCTCGCACAGACTCTCTCTCAGACACTCTCTCACACTCTCTCACAGACACTCTCATAGAGACTCTCACAGACATTCTCTCAGACACTCTCTCACAGACACTCTCGCACAGACTCTCTCACAGACACTCTCACAGACTCTCTCACAGACACTCTCTCACACTCTCACAGGCACTCTCACAGACACTCTCTCACAGACTCTCACAGACACTCTCTCACAGACTCTCTCTCACAGACACTCTCTCACAGACACTCTCTCACAGACACTCTCACAGGCACTCTCACAAACACTCTCTCACAGACACACTCATAGACACTCTCGCAGACACTCTCTCACAGACTCTCTCTCACAGACACTCTCTCACAGACACTCTCTCACAGACACTCTTACAGGCACTCTCTCACAGACACACTCATAGACACTCTCATAGACACTCTGACAGACACTCTCTCACAGACTCTCTCTCACAGACTCTCTCTCACACTCTCTCACAGACTCTCTCCGATACTCTCAGACTATCACAGACACTCTCTCACAGACACTCTCTCAAAGACTCTCAGAGACTCTCTCACAGACTCTCAGACACTCTCTCTCAGACACTCTCATAGACACTCTCACAGACATTCTCTCTGACACTCTCTCACAGACACTCTCGCACAGACTCTCTCACAGACACTCTCACAGACACTCTCTCACAGACTCTCTCTCACAGACACTCTCTCACAGACTCTCTCACAGACACTCTCTCACACTCTCACAGACACTCTCTCACAGACTCTCACAGACAGACTCTCACAGACTCTCTCTCACAGACACTCTCTCACAGACACTCTCTCACAGACACTCTCACAGGCACTCTCACAAACACTCTCTCACAGACACACTCATAGACACTCTCATAGACACTCTCGCAGACACTCTCTCACAGACACTCTCTCACAGACACTCTCTCACAGACACTCTCACAGACAGACTCTCACAGACACTCTCACTGACTATCACCGACACTTTCTCACAGACACTCTCTTACAGACACTCTCTCAAAGACTCTCACAGACTCTCTCACAGACTCACTCACAGACTCACTCTCAGACTCACTCTCACAGACACTCTCCCAGACACTCTCTCACAGACACTCTGTCACGCTCTCACAGACACTCTCTCACAGACTCTCACAGACTCTCTCTCACAGACACTCTCGCAGGCACTCTTACAGGCACTCTCTCACAGACACACTCATAGACACTCTCATAGACACTCTCACAGACACTCTCTCACAGACTCTCTCACAGACTCTCACAGACTCTCACAGATACTCTCTCAGACTCTCACAGACCCTCTCTCACAGACTCTCTCTCAGACACTCTCTCACAGACTTTCTCTCACAGACACTCTCACAGACTCTCACAGACTCTCTCTCACAGGCACTGTCACAGACACTCTCTAATAGACACTCTCACAGACACTCTCTCACAGACACTCTCTCACGGACTCTCTCTCACAGACTCTCTCAGACACTCACAGACTCTCACAGGCACTCTCTCACAGACTCTCACAGGCTTTCTCTCACAGACTCTCTCTCACAGACACACTCACAGACTGTCTCTCACAGACTCTCTCCGACACTCTCACAGACTATCACAGACACTCTCTCACAGACACTCTCTCAAAGACTCTCACAGACTCCCTCACAGACACTCTCTCAGAGACACTCTCTCATAGATACTCTCACAGACACTCTCTCACAGACACTCAGACTCTCTCACAGACACTGTCTCACAGACACTCTCACGGACTCTCACACAGACATTCTCTCAAAGACACTTTCTCACAGACACTCTCTTACAGACTCTCTCACAGACACTCTCTCATAGACACTCTCACAGGCACTCTCACAGACACTCTCACAGACTCTCACAGACACTCTCTCATAGACACTCTCACAGACACTCTCACAGACACTCAGAGATACTCACAGACACTCTCTCACAGACACAGACAGACTCTCACAGACTCTCACAGACACTCACTCACAGACTCTCTCTCAGACTCACTCTCACAGATACTCTCACAGACTCTCTCACAGACAGACTCTCGCAGACACTCTCACTGACTATCACCGACACTTTCTCACAGACACTCTCTTACAGACACTCTCTCAAAGACTCTCACAGACTCTCTCACAGACTCACTCACAGACTCACTCTCAGACTCACTCTCACACACTCTCCCACAGACACTCTCCCAGACACTCTCTCACAGACACTCTGTCACACTCTCACAGACACTCTCTCACAGACTCTCACAGACACTCTCTCACAGACACTCTCTCACAGACACTCTCTCACAGACACTCTCACAGACACTCTCACAGACTCTCACACAGACACTCTCTCACAGACACTCTCTCACATACACTCGCTCACAGACTCTCACAGAAACTCTCTCACAGACACTCTCTCAGACACACTCTAACAGACTCTCACAGACACTCACAGACACTCACTCACAGACTCTCACAGACACTCTCTCACAGACTCACTCACAGACTCACTCTCAGACTCACTCACAGACACTCTCTCACAGACACTCTCCCACAGACACTCTCACAGACACTCTCTCACAGACACTCTCACAGACACTCTCTCACAGACACTCTCTCACAGACTCTCACAGACACTCTCTCACAGACACTCTCTCACAGACACTCTCACACTCTCACAGACTCTCACACAGACATTCTCTCACAGACACTCTCACAGACACTCTCACAGACACTCCCACAGACACTCTCTCACAGACACTCTCTCACAGACACACTCTCAGAGACTCTCTCACAGACACTCACAGACACTCTCACAGACTCTCTTACAGACTATCACCAACACTCTCACAGACACTCTCTCAAAGATTCTCACAGACTCTCTCACAGACACTCTCTCACAGTCTCTCTCACAGACTCTCTCACAGACACTCTCTCACAGACACTCTCTCACACTCTCACAGACACTCTCTCACGTACACTCTCTCACAGACTCTCACAGACACTCTCTCACAGACACTCTCTAACAGACACTCTCTAACAGACTCTCACAGACACTCACTCACAGACTCTCACAGACACTATCACAGACACTCTCTCTCAGACTCTCACAGACACACTCTCAGACTCTCACAGACACTCTCTCACTCTCAGACTCTCACTCTCTCACAGACTCTCACAGACTCTCACAGACACTCTCTCACAGACTCTCACAGACACTCTCTCACAGACACTCTCACACTCTCACAGACTCTCTCTCCCACTCACTCTCACTGAGTGACTCACTCTCTCTCACTGACTGACTCTCTCTCAGTGACTGTCTCTCTCTCACTGACTGACTGACTCTCGCTAAAACACTGACTCTCGCTAAAACACCGACTCTCTCACAGATACTCTCACAGACACTCTCTCACAGACTCTCAGACTCTCTCACAGACTCTCACAGACACTGTCTCACAGACACTCTCACGGACTCTCACACAGACATTCTCTCAAAGACACTCTCTCACAGACACTCTCTCACAGACTCTCTCACAGACACTCTCTCACAGACTCTCTCTCACAGACACTCTCTCACAGACACTCTCACAGGTGCTCTCATAGACACTCTCACAGACACTCTCACAGACACTCTCACAGAGACACTCTCTCACAGACACTCTCACAGACACTCTCACAGACACTCTCACAGACACACTCTCAGAGACACTCAAAGATACTCTCTCACAGACACTCTCTCACAGACACTCACAGACAGACTCTCAGACTCTCAGACACTCACTCACAGACTCTCTCACAGACTCACTCTCACAGATACTCTCACAGACTCTCTCACACAGACAGACTCTCACAGACACTCACTGACTATCACCGACACGTTCTCACAGACACTCTCTTACAGACACTCTCTCAAAGACTCTCACAGACTCTCTCACAGACACTCTCTCACAGACTCACTCACAGACTCACTCTCAGACTCAATCTCACAGACACTCTCTCACAGACACTCTCCCACAGACACTCTCACAGACACTCTCTCAAACTCTCTCAGACACTCTGTCACACTTTCACAGACACTCTCTCACAGACACTCTCTCACAGACACTCTCACAGACACTCTCTCACAGACGCTCACTCACAGACTCTCACAGACACTCTCTCAGACTCTCTCACAGACACTCTCTCACAGACACTCTCACAGACACTCTCACAGACTCTCACAGACACTCTCTCTCAGACTCTCACAGACACTCTCTCACACTCTCAGACTCTCACTCTCTCACAGACTCTCACAGACACTCTCACAGACACTCTCCCACAGACTCTCACAGACACTCTCTCACAGACACTCTCTCACACTCTCCCAGACTCACTCTCACAGACTCACTCTACCACTCACTCTCACGGAGTGACTCACTCTCTCTCTCTCACTGACTGACTCTCTCTCACTGACTGACTCTCTCTCACGGACTCTCTCACGAACTCTCTCTCACTGACTCTCTCTCACTGACTGTCTCTCTCTCACTGACTGACTCTCTCTCACTGACTGACTCTCTCTCACTGACTGACTCTCCCTCACTGACTGACTGACTCTCGCTAAAACACTGACTCTCGCTAAAACACCGACTCTCGCTAAAAGACTGACTCTCGCTAAAAGACTGACTCTCGCTTAAAGATTGACTCTCGCTTAAAGACTGACTCCCTCTCACTGACTGACTATCTCACTGACTCACTCTCTTTCACTCACTGACTGACTCACTCTCATTCACTCTCACTGACTGGCTCTCACTCTCTCACTCTCACTGACTGACTCTCTCACTCACTCTCACTGACTGACCTTCACCCTCCTGTTATTTATGCCCCCATAACACAAAAAAACACAACAAGCAACCATTGGGACAGGCAGATACAAGTTGCCAGCATTGAAAGGACAAAAAAAACTCAAGACAATATTTTTAATACTTTTTTAATATGGTAGTTTAGTTGTAGATAATGCTTTTTTGGTCATATCTAAGGTAACAAAAATGCTTCTGACACTTCTTTATTATAACTTTTCAGCATGCTGCAAACTTCTGTACAGCACAGCTTAAAGACATAGGTAAAGTCAATATCTCTGGGTAAACACTTATAAGTTCCTAAAGGCGAGACCTATTGGCTATGCCAATGCTTGTTTTCATAGACTCTTGTGATGCAGTCGCACACAGAATGTATTAGTATTGTTGACTTACAGCGAGGCACTTGTCTTTCTGTCTGTCCGTTAAAAAGCCTCGGAATGTGTCTAGAAATGTTTTCTGGGGCAAGCATGTATTCCTCAATCAGACTGCAAGACCCAGTGTGTGGTAATTGTATAACTCTTCAATCCCTGGCGGCACAGCACCCAGGATAATGTGCCACATGGCTAAACACATATAAGGTCCCAAAGGCAAGATCTATTGGCTATGCCAATGCTTGTTGACATTTTCAAGAAAGTAGAATAATTATCTCCAGGCTCAGCACTGTTGATGATTCTCATTTAAAATCAGCAGTTATCCTTATTAAAAGAGGAGCAAAAGCTTTTGAACTCCTAGAACACATTAATTTAATTTTCTAATTTTATAAAATCCTCCAATATTTTTCATCCTACTTCAAAAAGAGTGGTCTTGAAAAATCCTAACTGATTGCATTTACTAGCATGATGAAAACAATCTTTCAGTTTGAGCAAAACATGTTTAATGAGAAAATAAACCGGAATATAAATTATCACAAAATATCTAGTGTATATCTAGTGTACTTAGAATAAAAATTTCCCAGTATTTATGTGACCATTTTGCCAAGGCACTTTGTGAGGTTTTTCAAATTATTATTACCCACTAGTAATTAGAACTCCTTTTATGCATCATGGAGGGATGAAAGGCTGAGCCAGGCTTGCAAGCTATCCTACTGCGGCATTAATGTTGATGGGCAATGAACCACAAAACACTCTTAGGTAGCACATCAAAGCTAACATCAGAGGGGAAAATAAGGCCTACGTCGAACTAGTGATAATCATGACTATGATAAATTGATTCTCAATGTTATAAGATTTTATGATTGACTCATTATTTTCACTGGGGACTTGTACATACTTGGGAGTATGCCATGGCCACATTCCCTATTGTGCTACACAGCCAGAGACAATAGAATTACGTGATTCTAAGGCTGTGGAGTTTTCTTGCCACATAATTCACCATCTGACACATCATTTCCAGCCATCAATAAAAAAAGCTATAGTATCAAATCAAAATGACAAGCTAGATAAATAATACTGCTGTAGAATGTGCCGCACTATATAGTGCAATTTTATTTTCTTTCTTACCGCATAATTTGATCTTCTGTCTTTGCATAATTTCAGTGGTCAAGTAGATAGCTAGTGCCCCCTATTTTCTTTATTGCATGGTAAAAAGAAACACACGCTAAATCCGTTCCAACTGATTTTTTTTTTTATGAGTGTGATTTCACAGAAAGCGGTGTTAGAGCATGTGGTGATTTTAGCACACATGCCAAAACTGCATGAGATTTTATTGCACATGGTAAAATTTCACGGTACAAAACTGCTTGCCACTTCACTGCATATGGTATAATAACAGGCGCTAAAACCATATGCTGAATCAGAATGCGATAATACCGTTTTTTGGGCGAGTGCCAGCACAAGTGTGAAATATCCTGCAAAAAACTCCCTACTGTTACACTTGGGGGAATTTTGCAGGGTAAAATTGCGATGTTAGAGTCAATTTAGCGCGATCAAAGAATTGAAAATACAGGTGTAGACAGTGGCGTAACATAGGGCCCCGTGCTGCGGGGCCCCCGACCTCCAGGGGGCCCCTCACCACAGTACCCTTGCCTGAGAGCTCCTGACTGAGTCCAGGGGGGGGTCTCTCCATGTAGTTTGCTATGGGGGCCCCTCAGGTTTCGTTACGCTAGTGGGTGTAGTCCACTATTTGCACCCAATTTGTGAAAGTCAGAATGAGTTCAAAAATGTAAAGATACTTTGAAGGCGCAACTCTCAAATAGGATCAGCAGTTCAGAGTCATTATTCAAGCTCTGTTAATTGCACGAAGTAATCTGTTTTGTTCCTCCAGAGTTACTTTGAGTTTAATGGGAGGAGTGATCAACAGGGAGCTTGACTACGGCAATGTCCTCCATGGATAATAACCTCTATGTCCCTTGTCCTCATCCCAGTCGTTACTAATGAGGGAATGTCACAACTTGACAAGAACAAAGAAGGAGGATTCTGGCACCTTGCACCCAACCTGGGGGCAGCAGATGGGGGCTGGCCCTCCAGGCTCCTCCTGTTTTGTGCTCCTGTAAGTGGAGTGGAGTGGGAACATGGGAGATCCCTGATAGGTTCGAACCCTTCACAGGGCTGAATTACCACCCTTGATGGGTCTGGGATCATGCTGGCCTCATCGTGGGTATACTGTAGTAAAGAAGGTACCTTGGTGCTTCTTTTTGCCTTATGGCGGCCTCTCCGCCCTCCCCGTTTGGAGGTCCAGCGGATATTACCATGCGTCACTCCCTTTCCGCTGTGTTGAGTACAGTCAGAGAAAGTTCTGGATGTTCTCGCCTGCTTGCCAACTTCCTGCTTGAGCACGTGCAGAGGGATAAGTTGCTTCTGCATATGCGTGCCCTTTGGTTTTGGAAGAGCAGTGGCAGCACTCCTGTCTGACAGCATCTAAGCCCGCAGGTAATCCTTTTCTGGACATTTATGCTTGATTGGCTCCCTAGATCATTTGCTTTGCAGAGCTCTCTTAATAAGGGCAAGCATTCTGCTAAAAGGAGACATGTCTCTCCTTCTTTATCTTGCTCTCGATCTCCTCATGGCTCTCCTTCTCCCAAATGCCAAAAACATAGGAGGGAGGATGAGGAGGAGACAATTCACAAAATAGTTTTACAAACGCTGGCTGCATTTAAAGGACATGTTGCTTCCAGTCAAAGGAATAAGATGACGGTGGTTACCTCTGATTCTGGGGGCTCTAACAGTAGTGTCTAGGCCCCTTGTTTAAATGATTTAAAGGGCAAGTACAATGCTTAAGATATGTTGGCATGCATCATACTGGTCAACATCAGAAAGAGTATGAACTTCCCTCCTGTGGAGAAACCAGGACCCTCAGATGAATCTCTATTACGACAATTCTAAAAGTCATCTAATGTGGGTATACCAATACATCAATTCGTCATGGATGTCGTCAAACAGGGGTAGAATGATCCTGACAGGATCTTGTTACGGAGATTTACAGCCAACCTTTATCTCCCTGAAAACATGAACTCTATTTTGCCAGGCAATGTACATGTGGATTTTGTTGTGATGAGTGTGGTGGGCTGTTATTCCAAGGTGGAAGAAAATATCTTACAGGATTGGTCACAGAAAAAGTTGGACTAAGCAATGAAGAAATTCTTCCCAGGGTCTCATGTGGCAACGAGAGCTGGAATTTATGGGGTATATATGGCGCCATGTCTCACCTCAACCTTTAAGAATCTGATCACAGTAGTTCAAAATAAGTCAGATTGCCTCCCTTTATTGGAGAACGTAGAGCACCAGATAGAATTTCTATCAGACATTTTGTCTGATGTGGTCAGTTGAAAAGCACTAGCTGGGGTTGCTTCCATAGCTGTCAGAAGGAATCAGCATTAAAAAAAGGCCAAATTTGAGGGTCCAGGCTATTTGGCGAGGATTTCGAAGATAATCTCTACCAGATTTTTTAAGAAAGGAAACATTCTTCATTTTTCCATCATTAGTCATTAAGAAGTTTAGGTTATTAGAATTCTGAATTCTCTTTCCGCCAACCGTCAAGGAGACAACAAACCCAGGTTCAGTATTCCAAATCCCAGGGAAAAACATCCTCTTTCAAATCTTACAAGAAACAGGACCAAGAATCAGTGCTACTGACTATGCTGGGACGAAGGATGCTCCACCAAAGTTTGAAAGGTGAATTCAACAATTAATTTCTGAATGGGAAGAACTAATGATAGACAGTTAGGTTCTTTAGGTGGTCAGCAAGGATTGTCTTACAGAATTCTTATCGGACTGAATTTCCACTGGGACATTTCATACTCCGCTTTCTCAAGATCCAGTCAAAAGGGAGGCTCTGCTAAAGGGAGTATCAGCTCTTCAGAAGAAGGGAGCAATTGTCCCAGTTGCCAAGGAAACAAAAGAGGTCGGGAGTGTACTCTATTGTCTTTGCAGTCCCAAAGTCATCACGGGTACGCCGTCTGGTAATCAATTTATAGAACATCAGATTCAAGATAGGTACTTTACGGAGGATTATTCCTCTTATTTCTGCTAATCACTTCCTAATGACCGCGTAATGAGAATGCATATTCTCATTACCAGGAGCCATCCCAATTACCTAAATTTTACAGTGGAGAATCAACACTGCCAGTTCAAAGTCCTCCACTTTGACCTGAAGTTGGCTCTGATTATGTTCTCGAACATAATTGTGCCAGTGGCGACTCAAACAAACTCTTTCACATAAATCTTCCAACGTATTGGCTGTTTGCCTTAAATGAGGTTATAATCACATTTGCATAAGTCTGCATTTTGGTTCCCTTCCTCTCAACAGTTTAAATGGAGAAGCACTTGTTACACTGTGAGGTGTTTTCATTGATATATTCCTCAACATTTAAGCCAGAAGAAAGAGCTGTCTGATTACACTCTTTCAAAATACGATTAACTCTTTCTACTATTCAATATGAGGATTGGCTATAGAGGGCTACCTTTAAATGTTTGATAGCATTAAACTCCATATATTTACACCTTCTTGCAGAAACAAAATGAGTACTGTTATCTGTTACAATATACTTTGGAGACCCTTCAAGATTCAAAACATTAGTCAGAAATGTTGTGGTATTTTCAGTACATGCGGATTATACAAAAGAAAAATAGAACCACACTGAGTAATATTCTACTAAAACAATGACATATTTCATTGTGTTGGGTAGTAAACTGTCTGGAAATAAGAACATCCATGGAAAACTTCTCCTATGGATAATCTGAGAAAGGGACCAGCTGTAATGGTTTCTCTCTCACTTTCAAATGCTTGTCAGCAAGTAAACATTCCTGACATTTATTATTCATGTTAGAAACTTGACTGTCCAAGTATGCCCACCAACAAAACATCTTACACGTTCCTTACAAGTGGTTGACATGCATAAATGACTCTCAAGCTCTGTAGGAGCTGTGTGAATAAACTTTTTTCTCAATTGCTGTGGTTGAGCCAATAAATCATGTCTCTTTATAAGATAGTATTGAATCGTAAGTTTAGATGCCACTTGAACATAACCATGAAGTTTAGGATCCTAACAAAGATCCTTTGGCCATCGTTTCTTAACATAACCCATTGCCTGTAAAATAGCTTTATCATTTCTTCTGGCTTCGAGCCAATGACTCTCAGAAATTAACTTTTGTTGATACCGAGAGTATCAATTACAGCGACAACACATTTTCTTTTCTTCTAAACTGTCAGTGAAAGAATCTGCAGGTATTGGCATACAAGATAATGTCCAGCCCTGGCATATTTTTAATCGGGAATGTACTTTACAGTTAGATTATATTATTGAAGTGTCAACAGTAACCCGACTAGCCTAGCAGTGGCCTTACCTGAACCACTGCCACTCAATAAGTAAACATGTGGTTTGTTATCAATACATATATCAAATGGAGTATCCCAATTTAACTTTTAACATTTATTTACATTTCTCCACTGCCCACATGTAAGTTACTGACTCACGCTCTGTAGTGCTGTCATTATTTTTGGAATCCTGTAATGTACTGGAAGCAAAAACGATAATACGCTTTTTCTTACCAATATACTAACATAATACTGCCCCTAAACCTAGAAGTCTTGCATCCACACTAATAACACAATTATCACCACTAACAAAAGTATCAAGGTAAAATCTATAAGTATGTTTTTGATGTTCCCAAAAACTTCTGGTAAGTTAGAAGACCATTCAAACTGTGTCTCCTTTTTCGGCGGCGAACAAGTAGTTCTGCAATTACAGCGTAATCCTGAATAAACTTCATGTAATATTCGCAAAGTCCAAAAAAGGGTTTTAAAGCATCCTTGTCTTTCAGAATGGAAGCATCCTTGATGGGTTTGGTAAGACTGAATTTAGGTTTAATATTTTCAGCACAACCCGTGCGTCTACAGTATCCTAACTCATTGATAAAGAGTTTGCATTTATGTGGTCTGTCATGCCATGTTTTCTAAGAACACTGAATACTTTTTCAAAACGTCAAGCAGTTCATTAGGATCTTCTGTAAATATTAGGATGTCGTACTAAAAAGCGTGTACATTCTCCAAGTCAGGAAATAGTCCATCATTCTTCGAAAAAACATTGGCAGAAGAGGCTTGCCCAAAAAGCAACCTTAAATATTTGTATGGTCCAAAAGCTGTTATAAAATTGTTGAGTTCTTGACAGTTTTTACTGAAAGAAATTTGGTAACATGCTGAAGGAAGATCGATCATAGAAAAATGTTTTGGCTTCCCCAAAGTTCCCAGCCTGTCATCTGTCTGACGTAAAAAAGGATTGAATTCCACAATAATGTTCGTATTTAAAGAATGAAGATCAAAACACAAATGAAAAGCACCAGACTTATTTTTTGTCAAAACATAGGGAAACCCATTGAGAAGACTCCGATGCAACAATCATACCGTCACCCACTCGCCTCCCGCAGGTTATTTAACTTCTTTTTTTTTTAATTATCCCTAACTCCTACTGATACCGGTCTTACTTTATGTGAGATAGGTACATCATCCTCTTTTAAATTAATTGATTATTCAAAACTAAGAACAGACCATACTTTATTGTCAAAAGCTTCAGGATACTTAGTGATCATGGTTTCTAAAAACATTTGTTTTCATATTGAGCTTAACAGCTGATATGGAAAGATCACCCTAGACAACTGGAACATCAGATCCTGGTTTAAAAATCAAATAGAATTGTGCTAAATCTTGCCACCCTAAAATATCTCTCCCTCTGATGGCAACATATATTTTTGTTTTGGTGGTCCTATCTAAACATGCCAATGTACCATAAAAGTTCCAACCATGTTGATGTCAAATTCACCAAACGCCCATGACACTGACATTGCTCGATTCTAGTTTATGTGTTTTGCAGTCCCAATATTTCAAAAAGTATAGTTATGGGCGATCTTGAATCTCCCATAACACTTACTTTCACATCATTAATAGAAACATCACATATTGTAACTTTTTGCAGCTTGTAACCCTCAGACACTGAGTTAATCTTGATTGTATAAGTACCACTCTACCCACCTGCTCTATACACTCAATTTCCACATCAACACTCCTAATTTTTATCTTAGACGTGTTAAATTTTCAAACCTTTTGGAAATGGCCATATTTTGTGCAATTGTTGCAACTCTTTCCTTCTGTAAGAAAGTTATGATTGTTACCTATGTGATTTCTTAAACCACATCTGAAAACAAGAATTCCCAGTTTTTCTAGAATTAGTAGCCAGTAAATTGATTTTTGACATTACCAGCAGAAATTGATGTGCTATCATTCACCAAATTAATAAGAAATCTCTTTATCAAAGGCAAGTGTTTGGTAGGCCATTTGCTATCTCTCTATACTTTTAGCTAACTCCATAACTTCGTAAAGAGCTGAATGTCTACAAGTGAGTAGAACTTTGTGTATTTTCTTTGAGAAGCAATTAAACAAACTGGTCTCTAATGTAGATATCACATCCAGAAGTAAATTCAAAAGTGGCTGCTAGTATGCAAAATTGTGCAATGAACTGTTTGACCGATTCATTACTTCCTTGTTTTCTACTAAAAAAAAGTTGTGATTTCAAACAAGAATACTAGGTACCTCAGAAAATTGTTTAGCCATGCTAGACTTTTTTTTCAGTGTACTCGTCTAAAGTAATGTATTGACCCTGAGGTACTTCATCTTCAGGCAAAATGTTAATACTTCTTGACCAGCTCTGCCCAGTTAGTGGAATAAAAGCTAAGCTTTCCTTGAAGGATATTTCACCACATCGATTGCGACAAGATAATTTTCAAAGGTATATGGAGCCACGATTTCCATTTGAGGGATTGTTTTCCAGGAATGGATAGAAAAGGAGGTTGTTTCATAACTTGATGCATTAAACTCATGTTGAATTATCCTAAAATTACTTTGATTATGCTTGATGTTCATGTAGTAAACAATGGTCATTATTCTCCCTCTTTTAAATTAAATAATGTATTGCCAAAAAACGCCAATCCAAATATAAATATATTGACAAAACACTATTCAACTTCTTGAGTTGTTCAACTTGTAAAACAGATTTTCTTCCAGTAGCATTTGCCCAGTTAAAAATGGCGGGCGGTATGATGACAATATATGTGCTCTAACTCGAGTAGTAGCCCAATCCAATATGGTTGAAAGAGTGCTGATTAACTCGCCACATGCTTACAGCCTCAGCATAGGGCACGTGGGACTGGCCGTTACGCGTCACGACAGCTTACCCAAAACAGCGCTCACGTTAACTTTGAATTAAAATCAACTCTTCCTTCAGCAAAACTTTCTTGACTACTATCGAGCAGTCAATTCTTCTAAGTGAACAAAAGCTTAACAGGAATAGAGCATTGTTTCGATGTCGATGGGCTCCAGATCGCCGTGTTGAGCAAATAGTACCACTGAAGATAGTCATTGCAAATAGGTAGTATTTTGATAAAGCGGCAAAACAGGGAGTGGAAGCAGGAATGTTTATTAGCAGTTGCCCACAACATGCAGGACTGCTCGCAGCAAGACACAGAGCAGCTTGCTGCCACAGAACACAGGAGAGTCAGGGCTCTGGAATATATGACATCAGTAAACATTATAGAAACCAAGACAATGCCAATATGACATTGCTTACACATCGCTATGCTACATGCTCCCATACAGTTGCTACAACGTAATTAAAGACTAAAAGCTTAACAAAAAGCATAAATTGCATGCCACGAGATTAAACCTTTGTGTTCTGAAGCCGAGTCTGCGGGCTCAATCAATCAGGATTTATAAAGCAGGGCTAATCACCCGTTAGGGTATCAAGGCGCTTGCAGGCCCTGGAGCCTTATTCAAACAGCCAGGTCTTAAGGGCCATTCGGTATTCCAGAAGTGAGGTGACGGTCTGGAGGTGCGTGAGGTGGCTGTTTCAGGTCTTTGCTGCGATGTGGGAGAAGGAGCGTCCTCCACTTCTGCTTCGGTAGATGCGGGGAATATAGGTAAGTGAAAGGAGGCGGAGAATAGTCTTCTCAATGGTTGGTGGTAGTTTAGGCGGTGGTTGATGTAGGCGGGTTCTTGGTTGTGTGGAGCCTTGTGTGCGTGGGTCTGTGTTGTAATTTACTTGTATTCTTATGTGTAGAGTTAATGTCAGTGGTTGTCCTGGTGACAGAATGTGGGTCTCATGGTTCCATGATGAGACCGGCATTCTGACTAAGGAGGCACTGAAGAGCTGACCTGTCGGTTAGACCTGTCGGTGGTTGAAGACAATAAAGCTTTCCTGTGGACTACAACTTCTATCCGGATTTATTACTGGCGACGAGGATGGGATGTAGAAAACCCTTCTGACATGATTTGTACTCTAGTCATTTCTAATATTTCAGAAGTGGAAGACAAGGTGGATTCTGGGAAGGTCACTATGCCTTTTTGTGACATTTCGGTTGATGATAACAACTTCACTGTCATGGATATTGCTCCTTTTAGTTATGGAGGTTCCTGTGTAGACATTGTCGGATATATAACTGCTAAGATTGGATTTAAACAGAGGGAAATAACGGGCAAAGTTTATATTGCTGTAAGGGGAGACAATCTTCTGGGTTGGAGGCATCAATGTGACTTAGGAATAGTTTTAAATCCCAATGCCACCGACCCGAGGGATCAAGTCATGTTGATGGATGAGATGTGTGAGAGGTTGTGTGGAAAAATTTCAAAGATTGATGATGTGGATGTTAATGAGAAGTATGTCAAAGACTTTCCGGAAGTGTTCTCGGATACTCTAGGTTGTTTGAACGGTTTTGAACATCGGATTATTTTGAAAATTCGGCTAAGCCTTGTGTGCACAAGGTACGCAGGGTGCCAAATTTGATGATGGAGCCATTGAGGTTGGAGCTGAAGAAATTGCTGGATTTGAAGGTGATTGAGGAGATTGAGGCGTCAGAGTGGCTGGCTCCAGTGGTTTTGGCACCCAAGGATGGTGGATCGGCTGTGAGGATGTGTGTGGACTTGCGCGGATTGAATGAATGGATCTGGGTAGATCGGCAACCTCTTCCAAACATTTCTGAATGCATTAGTTTGTTGAAGGGGGCTAGGGTTTTTAGCGTGTTGGACTTGTCCTCCGCGTATCATCAAGTCAAACTTCACAAGGATTCCAGGCATTTAACGTCTTTTGTTACTCCTTTGGGGGCGTATCAATTTTTGAGGATGCCTTTTGGGTTGGCTTCGGCGGCGGCTTGTTTCCAAAGGATAATGAAGATGGTACTTGGAGATCTTCCCAATGTCTTGTTTTTTCAAGATGATATTTTAGCTTATGGGAAATGTGAGAGGGAGCATGAGAAGGTTTTGAGATCTGTGTTGTGCAAATTGAGGGAAAGAGGGCTCACTCTTAAGAGAGAAAAGTGTCGAATAGGGTTGAAATCCGTGACTTATCTAGGACACGTTATTTCTGGAGAGGGTATACAACCCAAACTTAAGTTAGCAGAGAGTATTGTGAAGGCTCCTGCACCGCAGGACAAGGAGCAGGTTAGGTCTTTTCTGGGTATGGCGGAGTTTTACTCCAAATTTGTGAGAGGGTTTGCCAGTGTTGTTGAGCCAATCAGAGTCTTGCTAAGGAAAGGGGTGCATTTTGCTTGGACACCAAAGTGCGAAAAAGCTTTTAATTTGGTCAAGTCAGAAATTGGAATGATGCCTACATTAGGTCATTTTGATGCGAAACTGAGAACTATTCTTACGACTGATGCAAGTCTCAAGGGATTGGGGGCAGTACTTTCGCAGGTGGAGGATGGAGAAGAGAAGGTTGTGGCATGTGCCTCCAGGGCTCTTAGAGATGCGGAGGCTAACTATTCTTGTATTGAGAGAGAGGCGTTGAGTGTGTATTGGGCTATACATCATTTTAAGTTTTATTTATGGGGGATCCCATTTGAAGTAAAGTCTGATCATCGCCCTCTTGTTCAAATCTTCTCGAGTCATCACAGTGACCATTTGACTCCTAGGCTTAAGAGATGGAGTGAAGGGCTACAGGAGTTTAATTTTCGCGTGCACTACATTTCTGGCATAAACAACAAGTCAGCTGATTGCTTGTCCAGGTTACCAGCAAGTGGGGAAGAACTGAATGATGAGTCTGTGAATGTGAATTGGGTGATGGAAGATCCGCTCTCAGAGGAAGAGTGGTTGTCTGGTGCTGCTAAGGATGAGGCATTTATTTTTCTGAAAGAGATCGTAGCTAAAGGCTGGCCAAGCTACAAAGATCTTGATCCTGTTGTGGAACCATATTGGTGTGTAAGGGATGATTTGACTTTTTGTGAAGGTAAATTGATGAGGGGAGATAGGATGGTTCCGTCTGATATTCTTAGGGATAAGGTGGTTAATCTGGCCCATGAGGGACATCTTGGAAGAAGTCTCACAAAAGCACGAGTCAGGGAGAGGTACTGGTGGCCAGGAATGGATCGAATGGTAGAGTCTGTAGTTAAAGATTGTCACTTATGTGCCATCAATGACAAGTCTCATGTGACTAATCAAGTTCCCCTTTCACCTGTGGATGTGCCGGATGAAGTTTGGACTAAGTTGGGGTTAGACATCATGGGTCCGTTGGAGTTAATGCCTTTTCATGAGAGGTTTGTTGTGCTTTTGGTGGATTATACCTCGAAGTGGGTGATTACCAAGTGTATGGGTACGGTCAATTCTAAGTCAGTAATTGAATTTCTTAAAGATGTTTTTGTTTCTGAAGGGGTACCCAGGTTTCTGGTCACTGACAATGGTGTGCAGTTCGTCTCCCAAGAGATGCAAGATTTTCTTGAAGGTCTAGGCATAGTTCATCAGAAGACTGCATTATATTCTCCGCAAGCCAATGGTCTCACGGAGAGAATGAACAGTTGTCAAGAGTTGTGCTCAAAGGGCGCTTGATTCTAAGGTCTCTTTGAGTGAAGTGTTGAGGGAGACTTGGTGGGCACATCGTACAGTTCCCAATGTGATTTCCCAGAAGTCTCCTTTTGAAGCCTTAAGGGGGAGATTGGCATTTTCAAAATTAAACCCGGTTTGGCTTCCTAAGTGGGTGAGCAAGGGTGTGTGTGAGGAGGAGAGGAAAACTAGGCTTGCTGAGTATCAGAGAAGATACAAAGTGCGTTATGATGACAAGAAGTCTGTGAGGAAAAGGATGTGGAATGTTGGAGATAGAGTTTGGGTGAAGAGGGTGAAACGTTGTCATAAAGGGTTGTCTAATCTTTTAGGTCCTTTTATCATCATTACAACAAAAAGGAATGTTGTGACCTTGGACAATGGCTGTACTTGGAGTATGTCTAGGTTGGTTAAACTTTGATGGCATAGATCCGGGTGCAGCCAATGTTCATGGTTGTGTTCCGGAAGGAAGGAATGGGGGTTTTGCGAATTTGAGTAGACGAAAGCACATACCTTCAAAGTTTAAAGATTATATTTTGTATTAGTACTATTTAGCTCTGAATGTTCTAGAATTTTAGGTTATATGTGTAGATTCTGGGTATGTTGTTTTTCTTTCTAAATAATTGCATCTTATTCTCTGGGGTGCTGTAAGTCCCTTGGTTTGTTTGTAAAGGGGATGTGTTGTAATTTACTTGTATTCTTATGTGTAGAGTTAATGTCAGTGGTTGTCCTGGTGACAGAATGTGGGTCTCATGGTTCCACGATGAGACCGGCATTCTGACTAAGGAGGCACTGAAGAGCTGACCTGTCAGTTAGACCTGTCGGTAGTTGAAGACAATAAAGCTTTCCTGTGGACTACAACTTCTATCCAGATTTATTACTCAGCAGCTTGAATTGGCATCTCCTCTGTATGGGGAGCCAGTGTAGTTTCCTGAAGTGAGGTGTGATGTGGGTTTGTCGTGGAAGGCAAAGGATGAGTCTGGCTGGGGCGTTCTGTATGGTCTGATGTCCCTGTAGAAGGTATGCAGCGATTCCTACGTAGAGGGCATTGCTTTAGTCCAGTCGGCTGGTGGTGAGGGCTTGTGTCACAGTGAGTCTCGTGTGTTGGGGTAGCCACTTGTAGATCTTACGTAGCATGCGCATGAGAGGAAGCAGGCAGAGGAGACAGCATTGATCTGTGTTTTCATGGTGAGCTTGTTGTCAATGATGATTTCAATGTTTCTGACGTGGTTGGAGTTGTGTTGCTGCTGTTGCCAAAGATCAGTCCCTCCGTTTTGTCTGTGTTCAGCTGCAGACAGCTGTTCTTCATCCAATCGGCGACGTTTGTCATGCAGCTGTGGAAGGTGGTTCTGGTGGTGGTGGGGTTGCCGGTGAGTAAGAGGATGAGTTGGGTGTCATCTGCGTAGGAAATTAGAGACCATGGGATCTGACAATGTTGGAGGGCGGGGTCATAAATGCATTGAAGTGCATGGGGCTGAGGGATGAGCTCTGGGGGACACCGCAGGCGATCTCCTTGGGTTCAGAGGTGAACGGTGGGAGGTGGATCCTCTGGGTTCTTCCGGTGAGAAAGGAGGAGATCCATCTGAGTGTGTCAATTAGTTCATGCACAAATAACAGAGAAAGGTGTTTGATCCCTGGGCACAGGTTTACATCCAAGTGCATCCACTCAGACTTCTGAATGTGATAAAATGAGCACTACTCAGTTTGTATTAATAAAACTGTCTTGTCTCTCATTAACAGCCTGTCAGCTCTTGTTTCTGACTGCCTCAAACAATGGTGCTGAAGCGTTAATCTGTTAAGGTTACAAGATGGTGCCATGCCATCAGGACACTCTGTTCCAATCCAGGGCATTCAATTAACTACACAGTGCATTCTGCCAGTTATTGCTCTGCTTCCCCTAGATTAAGATTCTAGTTCACAAAGTTTTGTGATAGGAACAAATGCAGTTGAATATGACGTCCTTCAAAACCAGAGACTGGAGTGGGCAGGGGAACAACGTTTGTAACATATTCATTGCTCCTATACTTTTTATTTAAAAAACAACTGAGGCTGGAAGGTTGAGTTGCATAGGTTGAAAGGGGGAAGAAGGGACTCCTCTGCCATGAAGTGAGAGAAGGGTGAGGCAGCTAAAGCCATCTCTCCAAGGTGCCTCCTACCTGAAAGAAATTTAAATATATGCAATTGTTTAGTCAGCAAATCTAAAGGCTTCTAGAGAACCAGTAAAGGATTTAATTGATATAATCTCGAATTTGTCAGTTTAATGGAAGCTAATTAAAAATATTTGCACTAGGTACAATCAGCATATTACTGAAAACATAACTTTGGAAAGGAGTGTAAACATTTGAAAGGAGTGTAAAGAAAATCTATTTGCACATTTAGCAATAACCTAGTTACACTGAGTGAAACTAATCTTAATCTGTACATAATACATTGTTTGAACTGACTTATTTATTCACAATGTTTTCTGTCACAGGATTAGAGATTTTAACACTATAAATACATCACTATTTCCCCAGTACACCGACCATAATTGGAACCAATGACCATTCGGTTACACCTAGTGACATCGAAAGTGATTGCATTAACCAACTGAGCTGTCCTACCAGAAAAATGCATTGGCCACAAATACTTTTAAGTTGCATCTATTTTCCATTTAAGGTGCGTGCATTATATTTTATGTGCAATTACCTGTAGCTGAAAGGCCGGTTTTGTAGCACTGCAGCAGTTCAAAAGCACTGCAGAGCTCATTGTATATCCAACAGTTTTCATGCAACAATAAAAGTGCCAAGATAACTCTGGTGATTAATGTATCTGCTGGAGAGAGATCTGAGTTTTGTCTAGTTGCAGGTTTGACTCGCCTAAAGTAGCGCACAGTGGCGCAACAAAACTTGAGTGGGGCCACCTTGCAAGGTACATGGAGGGGCCCCCCTTCGAACTCAATCAGGAGCTCTCAGGCCAGGGTACTGTGCTGAGGGGTCCCCCTGGAGCTCAGGGACCCCCGCATCGCAAGGGCCTATGTTACACCACTTGTAGCTAGAGGGATAATATGCCTGCTGCAGAGCGTGTATAATGCACATCACAGAACAGTATTTTATGTGCATAGCTCAGTGGGTTGCTGCTTTTGAAACGGAGATCCTTTCATTACTGTGCAGTTCATAAGTTGCAATAGTAATCTCAGGTTAAAAAAGTGTTTTTGGTCCCAGTTTTTCATTATCTTAATTTTGCTAAAAAAAAAAAGGGTTTATGTGGGTAGAAATAAATTCTAATTAGTAAAGTCAACCCAAACCACTGTGTTACGTTCTGAATCCTGAGTTTTTGCTTCCCCAGACCAAGAACTCTTAAGCAATGCCTACCAGAATGGATGACAAGTGAATCCTACACCTTGTAGTCACCTGTGCCTTATATAACATTTTCTATACACTGATTTACACATGTATGATTCATATTCTCTGTATGTGTTTGTGATATAAAATGCTCCGACACCCTACACGATATAAAACAAATGAAATACATGTGAGAGAGGGACTAGGGAAGATGAGAGTCACTGTTGGAGGGTGATAGTGAGAGAATCATTGACGAGTGCCAATAAAGATTGCCGTATCCTGGTGCACTGTAAGGGCATTCTTTACTATGCTTTAAAAACGAGTACAATTCAATAGATAACGAAAAATGTGTTGAAGAATGCACCATTTTCCCCCAAATTTTCTTAGAGTAAGAACACCCCTCCAAGCCTTCTTTTAGTGGTCAGACTCACTTGCTGGCCTTGTTCGCCATGCACCGTATGCAGGCTGGTCTGACAAAATTTGACAGGGATCCTTTGGGTTCCCAGTCTGACCCTGTTTTTCGCCATGTCTCTGACCCCGCCCCCACACCCATTGACCACTTCCCCTGTTCATACATGCCAATGAACCCAATTCAGGCGGGAGACTCCCTTATTTTACAAACAAAAGGCTTTATTCTGGCTGTCTTACGCCTGAAATTGCTTTTGCTTCAATAGAAGTCAATGGAAAAAATACATTCCCGTTTTGTTTTTATAATCACCCACTTTGATGTTTGCAATGTTAGCACGTATGCCTTGTACCTATGACCAGAGTACCCATACTTTTCCCTATGCACTTCCACCGCTGACTGATAACACAGCATCATCTGGCAACATTTGATTCATCTCCCCTAGCTCGAGCTCTGGGTTGTGTTCAGTCCCGCACCACCTTGCAGTTCAGTCTAAAGTTAAACAACATTAAGTTAAAAGCAAGGACGGGTCAGCTAATCTTTCAGATTCTCTTGAGAAATGCGCGCTTGGGCCGCTTTATGCTGACTTGGCGGCTTGGGGGGTTTCCAAAGAGGGGTTTGGGGAGTAGCCGACCGCAGGGAGGTCTCCCCCCCCCCGGGCTGTTTGGGAGGGGCGGGGGCGGGCAACAAGCGTCCATTTTGTTTTTGGGGATATTTTGTTTTATAGCCCAATTATAGCCCAACTATAAGGACTTTGGGCTCCCGCTCCCAGACACCATTTTAGGTTTGGTGACCTGGTGGCTGGGAGCGTTTGTGTTGTTTTTCCCCTCCCTTAATCTTGTTTCTTTTTGGGGTATAGTTTTTCTTTTATCTCTTTGGCTAGCTTTCATTGGGACAGGTGAGCAAAGTGTAACATGTATTGTCACTTGGAACAGGTGCAGTGTGGGGGTTATGGAAAGCTTGCCAGGGTTGGCAGAAGTTTTGGTCATTGTTGAAGTCGGGTTTATCGACAGGGTAAGGGTAGGCAGGTTATTTTAAGTTCAGTTAGACAAATTTACGGATTTACTGTTGTAGAGAAGCAGGCAGAGGAATGTTGGTTAAGTGAAGGGTAGAATTAAAGGGGATATTTTTAATGCAGCGCTTTGTATTGCCGTGTATTTTGTAATGGCGGGGTGGGGGCGGGTTCAGGGGATCTTAGGGGCGGGGGCGGGGTCAGGTATATAGTTGTGTTAGTGAGGCTTTAAGTTTTGTATGGCAGTTGCCAGGGATGTTTAATGCTATGTGCATCTGTTTCAATAAAGCGGCCTTTTACACACAACAAAGTGGTTTGTGGCCTGCTCCCCCCCTCCCTCCCAATGACGTCACAGCTGTGACTACCTTCAGCCTTATTATTATTTTATTTTTTTGCTTTTGGCGGGGTAACACATCTATATGCTCGTACATGTGAGGCTGTGATTGGATGATATTGGTGGGCGTTGCGCTGTGTTTTAGGTATGGTACGTGGTGAATCTTCGGCGACCCTCCTATAACTGGATAGTTATTTTTTTACCTATTATCTGCTTGTCTTCTTTTGTTAGGACGCTCTCTGTTCCTGTCTGGCGGCTCCTACCACACAACTAGTAACAGGACGCTTATCTGAGCTATCTCTATTTTTTCCAACAATACTTCGGAAGCGCATCACGTCTGTCCTCGTTACCTCTAGGCCTCCCATTTGCCTTGCTGGCATTACATTTTTTGTACTATTTACCTTTATAGCTATCACTATTAAGAATTTATAAATGGTGAATTTATAACAGAAAAGTCTGAAACAGAACAATCACTGAAGACTAAGAATACAGAAATTAATGAACATCAAATTTTGAACTGGCATATGTTTCCAAAGCCAGAACTTCCAATTTTCACTAAAAATAAGTTTTACCATTTGAGTAACTCTAGACTGGGTAATCTGTAATTTACTGTACTTAGCAATGTTTGTGTGTGGTATTCGTGTAGCAGTAACCTAGCCGAAAGGCAGTGGAGCGCTATAGAGTCAATTGAAGCGCTATATGAAAATAAGTTATCATTAGTATCGGTGCCCGGGTATTTTTTAGGATCCCTGCCCTGCCACAGTATCGGACAGGGTTACGGAGGGTCTGGGTGGAGAGGAGGCACAGTACTATTTAAAGTGTTATGTCATGATTTTGCACACGGTCTTCAGGCAAAACATAATTCTTACATTGATAGGCGTATTCTCCTGCCGCGATAAAAATGTGATTGGCTTTGATGACCATGTCAGCTGATGATCTAGCAGCCATATCTCAGTTAATAAAAAAACTGGTGAGGTTACCTTCGTTATCAGGATCGTTCTTCAAGTAGATTTACGTGTTAGAGTTGAAACATTTGGACTCACGTGGTTTTGCACGCGAGGCTGTGCTAGAGGTCGCCTGTAGACGTTGACAAGCAAGCATGAGAGTGGCAATACTTAGGGTGTACCGCATGACACCAATCAAGAAGCTGATTAAATCTGGGGAGTTGTTTGAAAAAAACAATTTTATCCTATCCTAGGATAAATCCAGACTAACCTGCCCACTATTCCAGCCTTTCCTGCAGGACTCCAATGATCCACCATGTCAAAGGCAGCGATGAGGTCAAGGAGAATTAAAGCCGATTTCTTCTCTTCATCCTTAGAGAGTAGATTCTCTGCTGTTGGTTAAGGTACAATAGATTCTCTGCTGTTGGTTAAGGTATGCTAGATCCTCTGATATTGGTTATGGTTGATTCTCTGTCCCTGGTTGGCCGGAATACTGACTCGTACTGACTGCAAATTGTAGAGTAGATGGCGCCATTGCATATGTTCCTGAAGTAGTGTCACGTTTTTCACTTCCATGAGCTCACTGGGGTAAGCTAGGTTCAAGATCGGTTGATAACTTGCCTATATCTTAAGAACTACTGATGTTTTTTTCAGAAGCGATGTGATGATGTTGTGTTACCGTTTGCAAGTAACAATTGCCTTGGAAACAGCGCAATTTATCATATTCGAGATGTCCCTAACGAGTGAAATGAGGATATGTTTAAAGGATGCGGCTGGGAACGGCTCCGTAGCTAGGTTGGGGACTTTCGTTTTAGTGAATAGTTTTAGGACGTCTTAGTTTCTAGAAGCCTGAAAGTTGTAAAAGTGAATTGATGCAGCAGAGGAAGGGTCGAAAGATAATGAAATGTTACTGGGTTATCAGAAATGGACTCAGGGATGTTGACAATTAGAACTCATAATGTATACTTTGTGTGAATACAGGCACATCTGTGTTGACAGTTCTTTAAAAAAAAAGCTGAAAATCTCCTTCCATTGGTTGGAGGACTCGTTAATGCATTTTGCAACTTAGGCCTTTCGACTCTCTTACGGAAACCTCTCCTGTGTCTCTTGCATAGAAACTTCTCTTCTGTCGATGTAGACTTGTGCAATTTGTGCTCCATGTTGTGACTCGCTTGCTTAATTTCCACTAGCTCATAGCTGATCTATTTGTTGGTCAACTTATTGCCCACTGTAAAGTTTTCTTCTGTTGGCTGAGACCAACTTGCTGAGGGCAATGGATGTGTATTTCTACAAGTTGGCATCAAGGATTAAGGGTTAATTGTAAATGTTACATTGGTGTCCTTAACCTATTCTGTGCAGACACATTTTGCAGTGGCCATTTAGGATAATAGGTGCGGTGTTTCTGTTGTGATCTTTGTAGCTGTATTTCAGGCCTGAGAATTGCATAGAGATAAAGGAGTGATCCGAGGTGTACCGAGTTGTCGGAGTTATAAGGTTGTGAGAAAACATAAAGATGAAAGTGCGCATCCCTCTCTGTGTATAGAGTCACCGACTGGCTGAAGCATAGTGCCTTGTATTCTTGAGAACATCTCTGGTAGGTTTAGAGTCTGGTCTGTCAGCCCAGAGTCTGAAATCGTCCATAATCACAATTTCATTGGCTTAGGTTTTCAGGAAAAGAGACACTGCAAGAAAAGCATCAAAAATTGTTATGCTGGAGGACCAGAACACCACTACAATTGTGAGTGTGAACGGTTGGGGGGATGAGGCAGTGGGCGGCTATGCAGAAGGTTGTTTAGGAAGACGGTGGAACTGTTGTCAAGCCAGCATGACATTTGGTTTCGGACACGAAGCTGTAGGCCTCCACTTCAGCTTCTATACGGAATGAGCGTTGACAAGACTAATTTTTAGGACGGCATGAAAGTCAGTTACAGATCTCAGCATGAGGAGGCGTGGCGTGGACATCACAGCATAGAATCCATGGCGGTGATCAGCAGTAGTCCCAGGGTAAGACAAGGTTAATGTCTGCTTTGTGAGGAAGGGTTTACCCCTCAGGGGCAGGCAAGATGTTTGGTAGAGTAGGTGTGACTGTTGGAAAGGGCTTGTTGCATTGAGCACCATTGTTCTGGTGACCTGAAATAAGGCATGCGGAGATCCAGGCGAGGGAACTTTGAGGTGAGTTGTAGTAACTCTACAGCTTCAAAGATCAGTGGGTTAGGGCTTTGAGGTGGAGGTCGTTTTTAGGTCTCGCCTGATCCAGCACATGCGCTGGTCTGGCGAGACTTTTTGAGAGGGCTCCAAAAAGTGCTACCAGGCCAGCCTAGAGCTACAGTGCATGCACGGCCGCTTTGATGTTTGATCGCGATCACTTTCGCGGCCGCACGGCCGCTTGGCATAGCCAATAGGTCTCGCTTTTGGGACCTTATAAGTATTTAGTTATGCAACTGTTGCATGGCTAAACACTTATAAGGTCCCAAAGGCGATACCTATTGGCTATGCCAATGCTTGTTTATTTTCCAGGCCTAGTTTCTTGAGCAGACCTAATGGACCTCCATCTTTGTTGCTTCTGGTCCTTTTATTGGGGGCTGTACAGATCTTGAGGGGAGGCCTTACTGACATATTTATCTAGCAATTTACCAACAAAATAATCATTTTGTAGTATAAGTACTAGGGGGCAGATTTATAATAACTGGCGCATCCCTGCATATCAGCAGGGATGCGCCAGTTATTTTGCGCCCCAGCTCCCCCATCATGAATGCGCCGCATTTATAATGCGGCGCACCATGGGGCAAAAACGTCACGCATCTGTGCCGTAAAAGTGGCGCATTGCTGGAGTTGCGTCGCAAGCGCGACACAGCTCCAGCAAGGCTCTGGGGGGCCCTATCTGCACAATGCTGCGTCAATCCTTACGCCTGCTTCAAGCAGGCGCAGGGTTTTGACGCAGCATGGGCTCAAAAGGGACTGAGTGAAATCTTGTAGATTTCACTCAGCCACTTTTAGGAGGCGTTCCTGCGCCGGAACGCCCCCACCTGCCCTGGAACGCCTACATGTGGCGCAGGGCTTTACAACGTGACGCATCTCCCAGATGCGTCACGTTGTAAATACCCCGCACCATGGCGCAGGATTTGCGCCGTTGCTGCGTCACAAAAGTGACGCAACGGCGGCGCAAAAGTGGCGCAAGTGCAACATAAATCTGCCCCTAGGTGCCTTTAGTGGGAGGAGTGCTCTTTTGTGCGGGTGTTACCTTCTGTGTGGATGTCTTTTCTTTCAGTGTGATTAAGCACTTCTGGGTGGGTTGGTGACTCCTTATTTAGGTGTACCCTTCCATTCAACCCCTACATTAATATTACCCCTGCTTGAAACCATTGCCCCTTCACCCCCAAAATCATAGATGCATCTTCTCCCCAAACCCTCCCACACCAGGATAATGCCTAGAGTTCAGATGTTAAAATTGTAATCTGCTCAATACCCAGAAAGCACGGCGCGTGCTATTTAATTTGAGCAATTTAAAGAGCGATGGCATGCGAGAGTTAATGACAGCCTCAAACCCACTTCACAGTGAAGAGCAATTATAAAGAAAACACATGATTACAGAAAGGAACTCTAGGGCAAGTTGAAAGCGTTTCAATTTCCTGGAACATGCAAAATTAGCTGACTGTTGTATAATTTCATATGTTGCAACTGCTGAAAGACAGATGTTAAGTGTATCTGGAAGAAAGCTGCAAGAATCTGCGGTATTTCGACGAGAATTGAAGGGCTATCTCTAATGGAACCGCGAGAGGTTGATATATGCGTGCTTGCGTCACTACGCCTTATCACCCTGGCCTCTAATGTCTCGCGCTTGTATGCCAACAGGCAGCTGCTACTTCTCAGCTCCTGACATGTCAGCTTGCCTGTAATTAACCAAGCAGGGGGCGGGGCCCTTTTGTGTTTTAATGGATTTTTTTGCACCTGAGGCGTTTTGGGCCATTTTGCACTGTATAGCTAACAGCTAAAGACTCTGTCTAAACATGGGGAAAACGGATATTACACAATAGCTCTAGGCTAGTAGAAAAAAAAATACAATGAGCAGGGAGGGCGGATACGTTAACCCAGAAACACGTTCAAACAGATACGTTTTGTATTGCTTCCCCACACCTGTACAGGACCTTCGGTGACTGATCCGAGCCCAAACACACAGGCAGCTGTAGTTTAGTAATAAACCGGGAGTGAGCTGAAGTCTCAGTGGAGGGTGGGAGTACCTGGGGTGCAGGAGCGTAGTCAGCATGGAAAAGTGTGCGTGCGTGCGTGCGACATCATAGATCCTGGCGCTGTATTGTATTTCCGGACCCAAGGTCCTGTCTGAAACCGGGTACCCCGGCTTTGAGCGAGCCTGCCTGCCACACACCAGGTCCATGCTACCAGCAGTGCAGCAGGCGCAGTGTAACCGGTGCCCTGGTGTGAGGTGCCCACTGCACCCTAATCCAGTGGTAACAGTTCCTGGAAAGAGGGGGGGGGGGGCGAGATCCTCATGCTACTTAAAAATGTCACCTTTTGTGGGCATGCAAACCTTACGCCACTTCCTGGATCTTCCTGTGCACCGTCAATATGGCGTGCCTTCATTTCCATGGGGCCTCTCCCAGTGGGAAGTGTGCAGGTGACGTGTGGGCCTTTGCAGTGGGCATTACGGACTGGGTCACGCACATTGTGCGTTCGCAAGCACTTTTAAACGAGTCCCATTTTCAAATCCTCTTAGAGTTTTCAGACTATTAGGGCTGGAGGGTAAATTCAATTGCATATAGCATGCTTCTAGGCACATTTTGCTAATGGGGCCTACGTTTCTGACCATACAGTTTAACCACAGAAGTGGCAGAAACAATTCAGATGAAAAGAGGAGCTGTCGAGCCATCTGCTCAGCTAAAAGGTCATTTCAATCAAATCAGTGGCCAGAACAGCAAGCAGCGCAAAACCCATTAGCTGTGCCCCTTCATTGGCAGAGACTGCAGCAATTGTGGCATTATCTAGCAGTGAGTTGAGTAGGAGGGTAGAATATTTACAGGCCTATGAAGCCACAGGTACTGGACACAAAGCAAGTCATTCGAAGTCTGGAGATCTATCTCTCTTTGAGTCAGCAGAGTCTGGAGGTCTGGTGGATAAACTGAGAGATTTCCTATTACAGTGGCTCTTCCTGAAGGTTCATATGGCCTTGGAGAGCCAGTCTCATGGCAGGTCCTATCTGGTATGGGGCTGATTGTCAGCCCTGCTTTCCTTTGGGATGACAAAGCTGGCGGTGATTTAGTTGCCCAGTCCTAGCAGCCTTTCATAAACATCGGCCTAACAGATGACTGAATCTGGCCCGCCTCTACCGGCCATCAATAGACACCGGGACTGACTTGTGATTGATTCTTGGTCAGCCGTAGCTGGGATATCAACCTGACAAGTTGACAGCCCCAGTCCTACCAGCCGTTCAGAGGCATCTGCGTATCGTCAAGTTAACCCAAGTTTCTACGAAGTTAATTCAAAGTACCACAGATATATGCGCCAATGTACCTAATATTGCTTTACAGGGCCTCCCATGAGGAAATCATTGTGGAAAATCCCATAGACCAGTTACAAAGGATTTCTGCTGGATACAAACAGGAATATTGACTCGATGGAGAATGGCAGGTGTGGAAGGAGAAAATCGAGGAAAAAGCAGAGTTTGCACTTCCCTTGTTGCTGTCCAAGTACATAATTGCATGTAAACTGGTACAAATCTCCCTGAAGCGCTGCCAAGTTGCCACGTATCATGTTTGACGCCAGCAGCCATTTCTGCTTTTGCTTTTTCAGCAGCGCTGTTTTAGACACGTTGGTCTAAATTTACTACCCATGACGCAACAGAACACTGCATAATGAACTGTTGTGAGGCATAAACACTGACAAAGCACCTTCCTTGATCGATGCTCTGGTGTGCACTATGAGGCAAAACCTAGACAGGGTGACGAGCGTGGGGTTGTACTTGAGATACACTCTAGTAGAAATGAGGACGTGCAGATACCTGCAGAATCTTGAGCCCTGTAATAGGGGGCTTTCTGTAATTGACATATGTGTTGTGTAGTATGGAAGGCCGTGCCATTCCGTTATATTGCCATGTCATTCTGTAATTGACAAACGTGTTGTGTAGTATGGAAGGTCGTGCCATTCCATGATGTTGCCATATCATTCTGTAATTGACATATGTGTTGGGTAGTATGGAAGGTCGTGCTACTCCATGATGTTGCCATATCATTCTGTAATTGACATGTGTTGATTAGTGTGGAAGGTCATGCCATTCCATGATCTTGCCATATCATTCCGTAATATGTCAATGCATTCTTAAGTAATGCCATGTAGAATTTGGATTGTAATTTAGACTGATCGGTAATTGAGAGGGAACAAAGCTGTACTGGTAGCAGGAGGCTGCCCTGCACCGCTCTGCACCAGTGGAGCTTGTCAGATACTACGAATAAATTCATTTTGGCATTTCATCGTCGTTTCCTGCCATTTGTTGACTCTTCAGTTTGCTGAGTAGTTATTGAACCTATATACTGCTTTTCCTCTCGTTTGCACCTGGTTTCACCTGACAAAAAGATCTGTCGCAAAGCCAGGTTGGGCTATTTTAGTTGCGTCGAATTCAATGAACATTCGTGAGAGTCCACCCAAGACACGCCTCCTTTGCATGAATGAGCAGGCTATGGCAAGTTACAGACTGAATATGAGGCTGCAGGACGGTCAGCTTTCACTGCAAAAAACTTTCAGGGCAGGAAAGTTAATTGATGCTGCGCTTTGCACAGCTTTCCCTTTAATGAAGGCCTGTACAAACCTCTAGGCCTTTACTTTTCTTTACATCAAGTTCTAGGGTGGTTTTTGCACTTCGGTGTATTTTTAACGTATTGCAAACAATGCTGACAGCATTTAATTATGGGGGAAAGCTAAACCTTTAAAAGTAGAGAGGGTTCCTTGCTTTGTAATACTGTCAACTAATCATTTACTTAATGTGTGTTTTTGTTAGCAAAATTATCCCATTGCAAAGCTGAAGAATAATGTGGCACTTGTTTAACAAACAATAATAGCTGTGATGGGATCCTGCCTTACAAAACGGGTTTAGACTGAAGTGCACTTAACACTTTTTATTTCTAAGTTATGGTACTGCTTATGACCTCACGTATTTCATCACTCATGATGGACTATGACATCATTGATAACATCAATGATGACATCTGACAGATGTCGCTGAAGTCAGACACAATGACAAATGTATTGCTAAATGCTAGGCATGCACCAATGGCAAGTTTTGTAAAAACCAATAAAGAAATTTGGAAAGAAAATCACCATGACATCTGAAATGACATCATTGATGACAACACTGCATGGCGAGGGAGCGTGTGATAGTTAATTCAGTTAACTTTAACTGGTGAATTTCAGTGTTTTTAACATTTTTAAATGTTACATTTAAATTTATGTTGGAATTTGGTGAATAAGATGTCAATGCCGTGATGTGTGCAGGCCCGACAATGGCAATACCAATAAATGCAATATTAACGTATGCCATAATTTGTGCCCCCCACGACCATGCCAGTACCCGTCAATGCAATGTTAATATATTTCATAACCTGTACCCACACAGTAGCGCCGACACCAGCAATGACTATATCCATGTATGTCATAATCCATGCTCGAATGACGATACTATTACTAGGAATAAGAATGCCGATGTACGTTGCGACTTAAGCCAACTTAACCGTGTCAATACCAGTAAGAACAATGTCAATGTATGCTATGACAACTGTATGCACAATGTTCAGGATGTTGATAAAAATTATACCAGTGACTGCCTTATTTTTTTTCAGGAATTCCAATGAACGCTTATCATTGCTGTCGGATTCACCCAAGGTGACCTCCCCATCAACCTCGAGTCAGAGATACGTGGTTAGACAAAGTCCTACGTCCCACACACATTCCTATCGAATACCAGGTCACAGGTGGGGTCTCTCTTAAACTAAAGACAAACGCATGCCCAGGTAAAACCCTGATCGATCCCACAGATAAATAGTTGCACAACAAATACGTCCGAGGAAATTGGCCCCAATAAAACATGTTTGGCCAAGGACTCGCGTTCCCCAAAAATACCACAAAGCTAGAAACCACATGTAGATAGAAACACTCAATCAATCAGAACACGACATGCACACCACATGTAACGATCACGTGTTCCTCATGCTGGACATCTGGACATATGCACACTGGTCCACACTAACTGTCCCTGAGTTCGAGACCCATCTGTGTCCTTATCAGATGCCTGCATTTGTTGATTTATGATCAAGATGCTTTTTTGGAATGTAGAAAATGTTATTTATTGTACCTCATGAACTGAATATAACAGTGGCCAAAACTTTGTACACCGAGAGACTTTGAGCAGACGTAATCTTTTGAGGCTCTCCCAGCCACATCGTTTAATTAAACCAACTTGTTCCTGTTTTGCCAAACGCCTCTTGTCTTTTCATTTAAGGTAAACTCATATCTGAGCAACATTTACATTTTCCCCTAACTAGAACATCACTTTAACTTTTGTTTTTGCACCAAAATAAAAATACACACACACACACACACACATATATGTATATGTGTACTTTTATTACATATATATGCGAGAGAGAGAACAATAGATACTTCTGTGAAGCCAGGAGACAGAGCTACTCATGGACGAACAAGTGATCACCCAGGATCCCACAACTTGGGAGCTGACCTACTGTGCACTGTTTGACTTCTCGGCAAAATATTCTGAGCCACGATAGCGGAGAGACAGGCTGCAACTTGGTCATACCCCCTTTATCTTTGTTGCTTAAGAAGGAGATATTTTAAGACATATGAATACAGATGGTTACTAGCCCCATGTCATGAAGATCACCTGCAGCCAGTCCTGGCTTTATAGCCAAACCTTCTTTGCATCTTGTGACTTAGATGCTCCCACTCATTAAGGTAAATACAAAATACAAAGTGCTTTCAGCTAAAAACCCAGGACAGACTAAAGGTGACTATCAGGATTTAGGGCCTGTCAGCAACGACAAGCCCAACAATAGCAATTTGTTTTCATATAGCACTTCATACCATACTCTTGCCATTCCTAAGCCCTATAGCAAAGGATGTCACAAGTACACCGTTTAACTGCAGTCCATTTATTGATCACGAAAAGGTGGAAGTCTAAGTCTGTTTTGCTAGGATTGGAATCTGTGGCCTTTAGATCACTAAGAATGCCAGTGCTGATTGTCAACTCGCTGAGCCACCTATTTATTTATAAGGCACAGAATATTCAGGTGTGTGGACTACTAGGTGCTTTGTTGACTTGCTTTACAGTGGTTTTATGTCTACAAGGAGGGCAAAACAGAAAGCCGCTGTGATTGCTGTGCTGTGAGGCATAATCCTTCTTTTATGTTTCAGAACCGCTTTGTCAGCACTACCTTTGTTTGGCGAAGGGTTGGAACACGATTCTAGACCGTGTACATAATGATGGGCGGACCTCTAAAAAAGAAGGGAGCTTTACTCACTTCTCCCAATTACTGAAGTATGATATGATTTACTGGGCACACACATTTACCACCTACACCCCTGTTTAGTGAAGTCACTTAATTGTGTGAAAGACATTCATGAAAATGTAGAGATAAAAGAAACAAAAAAAAAACACGATCAGCCATTGCTGGCAATGAAACCACCTTCAGGTCTATAGAGTGACGGTCAGATCTTTGTGAATATGAGCAATGTGTTGTGTTGCCTACTGTGATGACAGAGGTACTAGTGTGACCAACTCAAGTCACATCATTACAAAGTCAGTCTCCAGTCCTGACATTTTCATCTACAGTTCATTGATTTCAAGTGTTAGGTCAATTATTTCAACAGAAGCAAAATACAATACCCAGAATTAGGCCATCAGATAAAAGTAGAGGACTAGAAACAGTGTCTGTAATGACCGGGAGGGATGTGGTCACCCTAAATAGTTTCTGTGATTGGAAGCAGTGCGGACACTTTTTTTTTATAGGGGGCATAAAAAAGTATTACTTAACCCCGTTGCAGCTAGGCCTCCCCGTGTGCTAAGCCTTTTTATGGCTATTTGAGGTAGTTCGCGCTTAGGTCCTTGTAACTTTTTGTTCACAAAAGGTATCCACGCCAAATTTGCGTTTTTTTTACCAACATCTTGAGGATTCTAAAGGTACCCAGGGTTTGTGGATTCCCCTGGAGGGGACCGAGAAATTGGCCAAAATAGGGAACAAATTGGGAAAAAGTGCTGCAGAAGAAAGCATCTGGTTATTCTTTCACTGCAAAAGGTATCAGCAAAGGGGTTTGTGGTGATAAAATCACCATCTTCCCAGCTTTCAGGAACAGGCAGACTTTTGTCAGAAAACCAAAGTCGTCTACACATTTTTGGCATTTTACCAGGACATAGCCTATTTTTTGTGCTTTCAATCGCCTTCCAGTTAGTGGTTGAAATGGGTGTGAAAGCATAAATGGATCCCTGACAACTGTACATTTCTGAAAAGTAGACAAACTTGTGAATTCAGCAAGGGGTCATTTGTGTAGATCCTTTGAGTTTTGTTTACAGATACTAGCAGTTGAAAATATAACATATTGAAACTGAGTTGAAAAAAACAGCCATTTGTGCCAATGTTTTCACCTGTAATAACGTCTAAGTATGGCACATTTTTTAAAGCAATATACCGTTTACGTCCACTGGACCCTTCTGGTTGAAGGGATATACAGGACTTGTAGGTTCACCAAGAACCTGAGGAACCTTGAGCCAATAATGAGCTGTGTTTTGCAATGGGTTTTCATTGTTTACCAGGTATATAGCAATTCATTTGGTAAAATATAAAGAGTGAAAAATAGATATCAAGGAAACCTTTATATTTCCGAAATGGGGAAAACATGTAGAGTTTAGAAACCGTGATTATTTGCACATTTACAACATCATGGGTACCGATACAAGCATGTGAATTAGAGGACATTTTTCTAAACAGCTTCTTTTTTACACGTTGTTTTACATTTGGAAGGCAGAAATGCAAAGAAAGTCAATTGGCAATAACACTTGTTCTACTATTCTGTGTTCCCCTAAGTCTCCCGATACAAATGGTAACTCACTTGTGTGGGTAGGCCTAGTGCCTGCGACAGGAAATGGCCAAAACACAACATAGACACAACATATTTTTTCAGTGAAAACTGACCTTTTTTTTTTTTTGCAATGTGCCTAGCTGTGGATTTTGGACCCCAGCTCAGCCAGCACCGAGGGTATCCTAGCAAACTTATACATTTTTTGAAACTAGACACCCAGGGTAATCCAGGAAGGGCTGACTTGTGTGACTCTCACTGGGTTCTGTTACCCAGAAACCTTTGCAAACCAAAAATGTTGCCCCAAAAACACATTTTTCTCACATTTCTGTGATGGAAAGTTCAAGAATCTCCGTGGAGCCACAAACTTCCACCCACCCAGCATTCCTCCAAGTCTCCCGATAAAATTGATACCTCACTTGTGTGGGTAGGCCTAGCGCTCGTGACAGGAAACTGCACAAAACGCAACGTGGACACATACATTTTTCCAAAGAAAACTGACCCTTTTTTTGCAATGTGGCTTGCTGTGGATTTGAAAGACTTGCTCAGCCGGCACCTTGTGAAACCTAGCAAACCTGTATATTTTTGAAAACTAGACACCCAGGGGAATCCAGGATGGGGTGATTTGTGTGCCTCTCTCCAGGTTCTATTACCCAGAATCCCTTGCAAACTCAAACTTTGTACAAAAAAAAATTCTCACATTTCTGTGATAGAAAGTTCTGGAATCTGGAGAGAGCCAAAAAGTACGAGTTACTTACCTTCGGTAACGGTGTATCTGGTAGAGACGTTCTCTAGCCGCAGATTCCTTAACTTAGAATATCCCCAGGCATCAGACTGGATCCGGAAAATTCTTTACAGCAGCACCTCTGCGCGCCGGGGTACAGCACCACACGACCCCGCCCAGAAGTCGTCCACGTACATGACGTCAGCGAGGTCATATAAGTCCCTCCCGGCGCGCTGACGTCAGTTTCATTCTTTACCGCGTGCAACGCAGATCCGGAATAAGCGGTTCCTCTGGCCTGTTTTCAGGCCCCAATGAAAATGATACCTCACTTGTGTGGGTAGGCCTACTACCCGCGACAGAAAACAGCTCAAGATGCAACATGGACGCATCACATTTTTCCACTGAAAACGGACCCTTTTTTTGCAATGTGCCTAGCTGTGAAGTTTTGGGCCCTAGCTCAGCCGGCACCTAGGGAAACCTAGCAAACCTATACATTTTTTAAACTAGACACCCAGGGGAATCCAGGATGGGATGACTTGTGTGCCTCCCGCCAGCTTCTGTTACCCAGAATCCCTTGTAAATCTCAAACTTTGTAAAATAAAATTTAAAAAAAAATCTGTGATGGAATGTTCTACAATCTAAGGGGAGCCACAAACGTCTAACCCAGCAATCCCCCAAGTCTCCAGATAAAAATGGTACCTCATTTGTGTGGGTCGGCCTAGTGCCCGCGACAGGAAAAGGCCAAAAAACGTACTTTGGAGACTTCAAAATTATCTTTCACAAAAAGACCTTTTTTTTGCGAGGGAGTCACCTGCGTTTTTGATCCCAGGCTCAGGGGCGATCTAGGGAAACCTACCAATCCCAGACTTAGTTTACCTACCACATTTTTCATACTATCTTCTCACACTCAAGACTGTTGCATCCCTCTGGGGTCCATCAAATCTCTTCTATTATACAACATCAACCTAATTCCCTTACCAAACCTGATTAAATCATTCATTATTATACTCACAGCTCTGTGGGGACAGGAGATTAAACCTCCCCTCACTCTCCCAAAAGATCAGCTCAAATCACAATCCAAGGACTCAGCAATAAAACAAAATAAGCAAATAGACGAAGTTAATTAATACACAAGGGGGAGTCCTATAGAAAACGCCCACCCCAACATTTTTTGGGGAAAACCAAAATAGTTTTTTGATTGCCCTCACCCACTAAATATTGGCATGCTTCATCATAGGGCCCGCGGACACACCCTGAAGTGATCCAATATTCACGGTGGAGCGCCATTTTTTTGAAACATTAAGAACTTTTTGTGTGTTTGAAACTCAATGATTTCAAAACCAGGGATCCCATAATGCAGAGAACAAATAAAGTTAAAACTACCTAGGAGGGTACCCACCTATAACTTTATTATTGGTCCCTCTTGGCAGGATTAAAAAATCTAGTAAATGGGTACATGCGAGAACCTACGAATCCATTACCCTCTCTGCTCGTACCGACATGTTTCAGCCTATTATATCACCCATCAGGGTCGAAGGCCTTCCTAAGGATACAGATCCCTTTCTATTAAGTTGACATTTTCTCCTAGTGAATCACTATATATTAATTAGGAGTGTGTCTGTGGCCATGCTTTCCTTTGTTAAACAGTTTTGTAGACACACTTTGTGTGGTGTACCCAAGTTTCATTGTTTTCAGTCCTGTAGTCTCATTCGTCAAGGAGCAATGTGGCCTGTTCTGCCACTCTTTTCCCTTCGTCTGCTATTTTTTCAACCTCACATGCTACAATATGCAGATGACACGCATATCATTCTAAAAATGGATGGCCTAGAAGACTGCTACAACAGAAAATTTGCCATAAACACATGGTTGTCCAGTAACCACTTAAAGATGAACATCACAAAGACAGAAATCATGAACTGTGGACAATGGCAAAAAAAACAACATAGCGCCACATGATCCAAGGACCTTGAGGCCACTCCAACAACATCAAAAGAAGTCAGAACCCCAGGAGTAACCATAGATTCAGACCTACCTTTGATCTCACATGTCAACAAGATCACAAAGAGTGCCTTCTACACAATAAAAACACTGCATTGCATCCTCCCATACCTTGGATACCTTCAAAAACTATAAGCCGTCCTCATGCTTGTAGTTTCCAAGCTTGACTATGCCAGCAGTCTGCACCTCGTCACACCCAAGTTCATCATAAGCACAATACAACTAAACCAAAATGCTGCCTCAAGACTTATTCTCTGCCTTCACCCAAGAGAATGCATGACTCCAGTCCTGCAATCACTACACTGGTCAACTATAGCTAAAAGTGCAATGTTTAGGGCACTGCATTCTCTACAGAGCCTCCCAAAGTATACCTACGAGTCAAATTCAAGTGATACAAACACAACTGGATACTGCCTCCAGGCTTGCACCACAAATCATCATACCACCTTACTATTTGACATCCGTAGGAGGTACTGCTTTTTCAGTACAAGCTGCCTTGCTCTGGAACTCGCAGCCAGCCAAGATTCGAAGCATGCAGGAGCTTATAGACTTCAGACGACAGGTGAAAACATGGCTACTTCCAAGATAACTACATCATCATCCTATAAACCTGGAGTACAACTGAGAACGATAATCACACTTAAGATCAATCTACAGTTTACTACTCACATATATGAAACAACGCAACCAGCACACTGCTTTCTCTATCCAAGTAGATTAGGAACAGCTGACGTATGGTTAGCCTGGTTGTTGTATAATAATGTCAATTCATATATAACCCTTCTGGCCCACACTCATACTAATACAATAAGACTCAGTACTCTGCAGCCAACTATAGCTTAATCATCTTAGACTCACATTAAACATCTATGCTACGTCTTGTCCATCATTCAGTACTGTACCAGCCAATAAACCAGGCATCGAGAACTGAACAGACATGGAATAACTGAAGTGATCTGTCACTTGCTGCTGGCCAACCAGAGGCTTCTAATCTAGTCCAACACTGCAGGTCCTAACTACCTACACACTATCACCGCTTCTTTACATGCCACAATGCCATCCAGACATGGGATGATAGTAACAAAGCCCATCCCAGCAGAGCTCATTTACCATTCCTCTCTCCCGCCATGCCTGCTCAGGACCAAAAACGTTAACCAAAGCATCAGGTTGGACAACCCAGTGTAGTAACCAGCTAAGTGAGCTATGATCATAAAAAATTCCATAAATGGACTACCAGAGTTGCTCAAAGCTATTAGTCTACTGAAAAACAATGCCTAGCCTCTCAATTTCACTCCACTTCATCCACCATACTGCCGAGCACTGCGTCCCATAACACGATATTCGCACTCCAAAGGTGGTCTCGCACGATATGGCAGCACTTCGCACATAGGGTAAAAAAAAAAAAAAACAAAGAACACCCTTCCAATCACAAACCCTAAACGGGGTAGCTTGCTGCCCATGTAGGGAAGTGCTACAGTGCCCCACATGGGAAGCAAGCGCTTTCTACATGCTGCAATATAATACAAATACTAGAATAATTGGGTAAAAGGGGTGGAGTGTCAGGCCCAGGAAAAGACTGTAGCTAGGTACAGGGTGCTTCTTCCGTAGCACTGGATGCAGTGGGTGGCCCACAACGGCATACCTCCCCACTGCGGGCAACCCTGAATCCACCATCCGACTCAAAAGCCCACACAATGCACAGGCACGAAGCAAAAGCAGAGATAAGCTGGTCCTACACCCCAGACATCCACTGTGGAGGAAGCATCGCTGTTTCACAAGTAGTCTGATAGTCTAAATCACCAGCATTTCCAAATGTGGTGCAAAGCAACCCGTAGAAAACAAAGCCAGGAGGCTGCGCCTGGAACCTAGGACCCCCCTCCCCCCCCTCCCCCAGATGGATTTGAGTATCTTTTGGTCTGTGTGGGCAAACTACCAGCTTCACAAGAACTGGACCAAGACGGTCTTACGATAAAATAGCACTGGACATTTAATAGCACCTGTCACAAAGTTGATTTTTTGGTATGGACAATGTGTTACCATTTCTTAATGTAATAATGGTTCTCATTTTTCTCGTTCATGGATTGAAAACATGTTATTTCAAAGGTTTGTTGACACTGAACTCAGCCTCTGTAAGGTCAAGATTGGCTGCACAATTTATTGTTAAAACTTTACCCCCTCAGGCACTCCGAGTAACAGCGAGAAATGACTTCCATAAGGTCACACAAACAGTCAGCCAGGAGTCAGGAACTGAATCTGATAAACTAAGAATACAAACACAACATCACTTCACCATCATATGACAGCACAACAAATACGAGTCATATTGACTCCGAGGTGCTCTTTTCACCATTGCTTTTTATATACACGAGCACGTGGACTGTAGTGTGTGCTCTGCAGTCATAAATAGCTGTCATAATATTATTCCTTGTTTGCCCTTTCTGAAGACTCCACTGTGCCTTGGATATTCTCTCTTTTTGCCATCTCCTCGAGGCCTAGTTTAACAAACTAAACGGGTACTTAAAGACAACAACATCCACTTCGCCCCCGCCCCCTGACTCTCTTTAGCATAGGCATGGACTGTGTGCAGCCATTTTAAATCAGTCTGTTTACGACGAGGGTTAAAGGATTACAATGGTTACATTTGTAGAATCATTCTTATATGAATAGTCGAATTGTTCTGTGCAGGGATTATGCTGTTGAACTGCTTACACTCCATTAACAAGACACCATTTAATATTAAGTACTAGTTACCCATGTCAACTTTGATCTTTTCCCTCATTTCATTCCCTTCCACCCTTTAAGATGCTTTTATCCTTTCCTTCCACCTCTCTATTGCTCTTTTGTTCCCCTACAGCACTTGGATCCTTACCCGGGACGTGGCGGGGGGTTTAGACGGCGCCATTTTTATTTATTTTGAAGGTTTTATATAGCGTTGGCTAGACCCAGAGGTATCAGAGCGCTTTACAAGATAAGGATAGTATAAGGCACATAGGGTACGAAAGCATATGAAAGGTAGTGCAAAAAAAATTTACAAAGTACAGACAACATGAGCATTATACAAAACCAGATAAATAAAACTGGGGCAGGAGCTATACATTTAAGTAACTAGGTAAATGGTGAAACAGGAGAACAGGGTATAAAATTACTGAACAAATATCGTGTGATAGATAAGAAATCAGGAGTAGGACAGAGGTTAGGAACCCCAATAATAATTGAGGAGGTGGGTTTTGAGGTCTTTTTTGAAACTAGAATAGGAGGGATTACAGCGCAGGTTTTTTGGGAGAGCATTCCAGATAATAGGAACATTGCCAGAGAAGGAGCGAGATTGTGTAGCTTTCTTTTTATGCAGAGGTGGGATTAGAAGTAGGGTGTTGGTGCTTCTCAGAGGTAGAGTGGAGCCCGCAGTGTGGAGTTTCTTTGAGAGGTAATGCGGAGTGTTTTGGTAGAGGACTTTATGGAGGTTTTGTAGGCAGATCTGCCTTCGATAGGGAGCCATTTAAGAGATTTGAAAGCCGGTGATATATGATCGAAGTGTTTGCAGTCCGTGATGAGCCTGGCAGCAAGGTTGAGCACAGCTTTGATTGGAGCTAGGTGTACTTTGGGGATTCCATTAAGGATGGCATTACCATAATCAATACGTGACAGAACAAGCGACTGAACTACGAGTTCGAAATCATCGGTGGGTGTGAATGGTTTAATTTTCTTGAGGTGACGGAGAGTGAAGAGGGCTCCTTTGGCAGAGTTTTTGATGTGAACATTAAGGGTTAGGGTGTTATCGATAGTGATGCCAAGAGATTTGACGGAGTTGGACAGGGTGAGTGAGCAGTTGAGTGCATTGAGGTCAGGGATCCATGATTGAACGGGTAGAGGGTTATTTTGGGGGGGGAGAAGAGAATGATTTCGGTTTTGTTAGGGTTGAGTTTGAGATGATTGGAATGGAACCAGGTTTGGATCTTGGTAAGGGTGTTGTTCAGGTGTAAGATGTCAGCATGAGTTTTAATCTTGTAATAGATTTGGGTGTCATCGGCGTAGAGGTGGTAATTTATGCCTGCTTGGTTAAGAGTGAGGGGTTCCATAAAGAGGTTAAAGAGGGAGGGAGGGAGGGAGAGAATAGATCCTTGGGGGACTCCAAGGGAGACAGAAATGGTGGGTAGAGACACAGTTTTGAATTTTGATTTGCTGAGTACGGTTTTGTAGATAAGAGATGAACCATTTGTAGGCGGTGCCATTAAAGCCGAAACGGTTCCTAAGCACATTAAGTAGGGCTGAATGGTTGATTGTATCGAATGCTGCGGAGAGATCAAGAACGATAACAAGGCAGTTCGCGCCATTGTCAAGTGATTGACGAATGCCATCTATGACATTGAGCATTGCCGTTTCGGTGCTGCAGCCTTTTCTGAAGCCAGATTGAAAGGGGTCGAGAAGGTTGAAATTTTCTATGTGTTTGTCTAGTTGTAGTAGGACACATTTTTCAAGTACCTTTGAGAGAAGGGGGAGGTTAGTGAGGGGGCAGAGATTTAGGTCATTGGGGTCAGCATTGGGGTTTTTGATTATGGGCGAGATTTGACCAAGCTGAAGGGAGGAGGGGACACAGTCCGTGGAGAGAGAGGTGTTGATGACATTCAAGGAAATGACAGATAGAGGCTTTACTTGGAACCAACTAGCAAGATCATCAGTTTTACACACATGGATTGTGAAGTAACAACCTTTTAGCTAGTGTAACTAAATAAACAAGAACATTTGCAAAAAAGAATTGTGATTGACATATTCTCATGGCACTATATTTTGACATTTAGATAATTATATTACTATTGTATAGGTTTTAGAAGTATTTTCTGAAGCATTGGCAATAACAATAGCTCTGGTTATGAATTAAAGGGAGTTGTGTGTTATTGATGGCTTTAGACACTCAAAAATAATCATATATTCACTCTGCCACATCTCTTTTTACTCCTGCATCAATGCATCCATCGACTTACTTATTTTCGTATTCACCATCTCACACTACCACTAAAAAACAAAGACACTCAACAACATATTTGAGATAATTTACAATAATACAAGTAGGAAAAAGAAACATGCTGCTGTCTAAACATAGGCCTGTGCTTGCAATAATGAAACAAAATATAGCAGTGGGTGTCCAGCTTGGAGAGGTATTGTACATAGTCTATCATTAATGTTTTAAAGTAGCAGCATGGTCGCCATGTTTATAACCAAATTGTTCGCCATTTTGGAATGGTAAAACAAGTGTATACTATTGGCTCCAGCATTCCATAACGCTGGTCTGGTTTACATGATGTGGCCTTATGAGATGCAGGACGCTGCAGATGGGAGGCAAGCAAATGACCTGTTGCACTGCCTGAAGAGTGGTAGTATCCTCTTAAGAAACAATCAAATAAATAGAGAGAAGCAAAGAAATGAAAGAGGCACTATAATAGGAGGAAACTTAAAACTAAAGGACTGTTCTACCAGCCCTGACACTGAAGCACATTCATGTTCAGGTGCACCTGCAAAAGTGATTAGAAACTGCAGTCATTCACAGGGCATGACAACCAACATATGGTATGGACTTAATTATTACCCCGGGCAGTACACGGTCATTGATGGAAGCCGAGTGTAAATGACACTCAGACAGACCAATGGAAGAAGGCTGTCTCAAAGCTTTCTATGTATCAATATATATGTGCATGCATATGGGTGTTTGTATTATTTAATACATTTTTATGACAATATCTTGACAAATGGCTAAGCCGGAAAGGCCTTCAGTAGAGATTCTGGCAAGAATTATTACAGTAGAAATCTTCGCCCCAAGGGTTTGTCAAAGGGAATATTCAAAACACTTGCCTACTATGATAACAAGGGGTCAAAGCGCTTTTCGGCGAGTAGCACATTACTCCGGAACCCAAAAAGGATTAGTATAGGAAAATATGAGTTAATTTGAGTTGTTGACAAGCAAGTCTGTTAGTTGGATTGAATAGGATAATGGATGGATAGAAGAGGGAAGAGTCTAGAAAGTGTTATTTGCGAGATCATAAGATTATAATATTCACTGAAACCAGATTTCCACATATCCTTTGTGTGCAATGTAGTTTTATTGGTAAAACTGTACGTCTGTGCAAATTTGGTGGCCATTTCAATGGAAATCCTGGTCTGCAAAGGACAGTGCACTGGCACACAATGCTTCAGTGACTTAAACAAAATATCCCTTTTCGTATCTATTAAAGTAAGGTGGGTCACAAGCGTTTGTGGTTCTAAAAATTGGGCCATAGTCCTAAAACGCTTTGGAAGTACTGTTCTACGATGTTTGGCACTCTGTTTTCTGGTAACATGCGCTAAGTAGACCAATCGGTATGTAGCCTAACCTGAAAATCAGAGATGGAATGGAAGGAATCCACTCAGTTGAAGTCTAGGAATATCTGGAATAAAAAGGAAGTTCAGCATTTCCTTTCGGAGCCAAGCCAGAATAGTCCTAACATTCCAAAGATTCTAGTCAGTGGTTCCTCGGTTTGCCACCGGAGCATGGAGTGTGGATTAAAGGCCAATTGACTGCCACGGAGGACTGACAACACAGCAGTTTCTATGCACGTTTACAGTATTTCTATAGCATTAACCTAGTTAAAAGGCAGCGGGGCTCTCTACAGGGTCGAAGACAAGCAAAAAGTCAACAAGTGATACGAGAGGTAGCTGGGTTTGTGGACCGTTAATGCATTGTGATGTAGTGTTCTATTAAGAGAGGTATTTTCAACTCTTTCCTAATTTGGAGCAGAGATGGAATGGTTTTTATAGATAAGGAGACGCTGTGCCAGATCCTGGGTGCATCCATGGAAAAGGCCTGCTACTTTTTTTTTTCTTTTTACATTTTTTGGACTGCAGTCTGATGGTGTCCTGGCTACTGGTGTGCCGAGAACTACCAGAGATGGTGAGCTAGTTTGCAGGGTAAATGGGGTTTTGTTAATGTTGGCTTTGTAAATGATACAAAGGATTTTGAAGATGGTGCAGGCCAGCAAGGGAAGTCAATGGAATTCCATCAGCATGGAGATGATGTGATCATATTTCTTCAGGCTCGGGATGAGACATGAAGCAGCATGCGAGATGCCCTTAACAGGTGCCAGTGTGGAGTATGGGGGACATGGAGTGGGGCATTGCCATCATCTAGATGCAAACGTAGAATGGCTTGAAAGCCATTCTGAAACCTCTAGAAGAGAGAGGCTGTCTTTGTGTTTATTTTTTGGCAATGTTTTCCTTGAGGGGTTCAGGGTGAATCCAAGTGACTTGGCATTTGTGAAAGTGGAGTTGAAAGCCGTCAAGGTCCTGGTCATTGCCCAGGTTTGTATTATTTCTTCTTTGTTCTTGGCAATTACCAGGAATTCAGTTTTGGGTGGGTTGAGCTTTATGTGGGCATAGGACATCCAGGCCTGGGTGAGGTGCAGGCAGTGTTTCAGGCTCGATTGTGTCAATCTCTTACCAGTGATTGGCAGATTAAAGAAATCTAGACTATCACTTCACAAGCAAGGCTTCTGCAAGACCTCCGCTTGCTACCAGTGTGAACCAGGTGACTTTTATTTACCCTGACTCTGGTGTTGCTATCTGGAGTGGCAGCTCTATAGGGAAGCAGGCCATTCTTAGCAATGTAGACCAGTCCATGCCTCTTCCACATTTAGAGGGTAGTCCATACAGGCACTTTTATGCTTTTTTAACATTATTTTCTATCTACACTAGACTGGTCTGTATATAGACTAGTCTGTGATTGCTTAATCACATACAAACATATAGGATTAGGTTTGTGCTCCTTTTTGTTCATATAAATGTATAGTTTGAATACATCCCCAAATTTTGTTCTGGACGTCTTATAAACAGAAAGTTGAATACTCTTCTGCGGTGGTCTTATCTTTTCTATTTGAAGACATGCTAAAACAAAGAACAGCTGACACGCGTTTCACCCAGGGACCAGCAGGCCAGGGCTTTCTCAAGGCAGATAAATCGGTTTGTAAATTGTTTTTCAATTAATGTAATAACCGATGCGTCAATCACGGAGCATCCTCTGTATGAATGGTATTCTCTGCAGTCTGAATGAAATAAATGTATATGAACCAAAAGGAGCACAAACCAATCCTATATATTTATACTTACCTTGCAGGTGGTCTCAGGGTGAAACCACCATTTTGGTTTGTCCTACAGCCCAATTTGGGCCATGAGAAATTGTGTGAAGCCTGGTAACACCCACCAGTTACGACGACTGCTTTATCACATACGGTAAGGTTACTCCAGTGGTCTACATCTCCATTTTGGGAGGTTTATTCTGTATAGGTCTGTGACCATAAGGTTCCTACAACCCTCCCTTGCTTGCTTTACCACACTCCTCGAAGTGCAGCACCAACATTGTATCAATGTTTTATTTTAAAAGCGTATGACGCCCATCTCGATTTGAAAATGAGCTAATGCTTGAAGTACTGTAAGGAAGCTTCTTCAGCCGGGTAAGGGTGGGGTTGTCTCAAGGGTGTCCAGTATAGGTACAGAAGGGTAAGATCTATTCCAGACTTTCAGAACAGCCACAGATCCCAAGTTTACATACAATGCACCTGAGCAAACGTCATTTACATAGCCGATAGCCTTCCAGAAACATCAGACCTGGAGCAAGCTCTTTTGAATCTGAGCTGGACTCTCAAGGGTTAAGGTTTTTTTTTTTTTTTAGACAAAATCGTTTATTTGGCACCGACTATAATTTGTAATATCGTGTGATGCACCACAAGCTTCCGCAAGTGAACTGAACAGAGAACCAGTAAAATGATGTCACACTCCTTTTGAAAGTCACACTTGGTAAGTTCCAAGACTGAAATGCCAATGTCCCTTCGGTCAGATGCAGTGTTTGTTTTCGTTAAACATTTGGTTTTCCTATTCCAGTTTACTTTTCATCCCACAGTGTTCCTGACACTGCACTTACAGCAGCACAACCATAATGTTGTTTGTTCAATACTGAAATAGCCTGCTCGGTCAATTTGCTTCTGGGCGGAGGTTCAGATGGGGGCAAAGGTTGCTGCTCACAGAACTGATGCAGCATAACAAACAGAAGCAGGCCTACAGAAAAGGTTATATTGCAAGGGGTTCAGAGCAGGCTTCTCCACTAGGGTTTGTAATAATTGTAATTAACAACTCAAATGAAGCTTTTTGTGAAGGAGCAAGGAAGTTAGAGGCATTGCAGAAAAATGGCTGTCCTAACACAGAACTGGCAACTGTAGACCATTTTTTCTTCCTCTCATGCCTAGAAGTTTTTGCATGATTTAACCTCTCAAAATGTACTGACTTTAAAAAAAAAAAAAGTTGCTACCCTTCTTGTCAAGCTAACTAAAGTGAAATTGTGCAGACGGAAAGAGGAATGTAGCTCGCCATAAAAAAATTATTTTCGAGCAAGAGTTTCCAACATAAGCCCAAATGAGCACGGACTATAGAATGGATTTTAAATTATACAAACTGGATGAATTTATCTTGTCTGAATATGCCTACATTTTGGCATGGATACAGCTCTCCTAGACCTTTTGTACACCTATGCTTTGGCAGGGATTCATTTTCTGAGGGAGAATGTAGTTGCTACCCAATGCAGCTATTTGGCAGAGGTCTACAATTCAAACGTTATGTATTAAGAAATATAAAGAGAAAATTAACTTCCAAAGCATATAGAAACTTTACGTAATCTGCTCACAAAAGGTCCACAATTGGCCAATGGGATTTCCCTGCCTATGAGGCGCGTACACTGTACAATTTCATACGTGCCTGACGTTCGTATGTACTGGCCTGCAAGTAAGTTGAAGAGAAGGTGAACTTGAAGTGCAATATGCGGTGGGCAATAGATCTCCAATTACATAACTTCCTCACAAGCCTTTCACAACAGTCAGCGCACATTGCTTGTCTATTTTATTCCATTGTTGCTTCCTACTTCTAATATTCAATATGCACAGCTATCCATGCAACCGCCAGGATAAAACAAGGAGTAAATAGTCGACCAAGCCATTGACGGGCTCGCTATCTTTTGAAATATTGAGAAGGAGGCAGAAGAAATTCTGCAGTTGCTTATGGTTTGCAGGTGGGTGGTCAACATACATGGGCCCTTTGGTCCAGTGCAAGGGATACAAGAGTTGATGTTTTTGTTCCAGAGAATGCCAGACCACGAGCCTCATGAAGGCCCAAGAAAGGATCTCAGATGCACCCTTCTATCCCACAGCAACCAGCACAAGGACTTTCAGGGGTATCCCGTACAAAATGGGGAATAGCTTTTAAAGACAAGACTCTTAGCTTACAGATCTGTGACCTTACTGAACATTATAAAGACAGCCAGCTTGCAAGCTACGTTTTGCTCGCAGTTGAGCATGCAACAAAGATATTGGTTTAGCTAAAGCGACAAAGACTTGAGAACCCAAGAGGCGTGCACACATGGTTACCAGAAACCAATTCCCCACAACCCCTGCCTTGCTTATATACTACTGGGCACAGCTCAGGCAACCAGCAGGCTCACACGAGAACATTTCACTGGCACCAGTAGTACCACTGAGACCTAGTGTTAATACTGGATATGGCAAGTAGGGCCAACTTTGTAAAGCCTTTTCATCGCATTTAGAGGGATGCCACAAGACGAGATCGATTCTTCACGAGAACGAAGGCACTTTCACCAACGAGGAATGACAGCGCATTGATATACAAAACTAGCTATGCCACATTAACCTACATTTATTTGCTAGCCACAAGTAGGGTATTTTTGTATGAACTTTTATATGGGATTACTCGTATGCATCAATTTGTAGAATAGCAAAAAGCAGACAGTGGACGACTGGTGCTGCTCGCCATTCACTTCTGGGATGTTTGGTCTAGCGAGGGATGGCTGACCCAACTGGGTGTGTGTGTGTGGGGGGGCATACTGGTATGAGGAGTGTCACCTGGAGAATTTAGTGTTCCCACTCTGGTGATTGATGTTTGGGGCGAGCGTGCGTCTCCGTTACATATAGAGCTTCTATTGGGCAAAATGGGCAGCTTACTTGCAGTAACAGTCCTGCCCCCATAGGGCAGAAGGTTACCAGTTAGCTTATTGGGAGCAGAAAGCAAGAGAACCCCAAAAAGGTGCACATCTCAAGATGACAGAATCGCAAAATATTCCCTTCTGCACTGCATGAGATTACACAAACTGAGATATAACGCAACACCGAATTCCGGAATATCTAACGCCGCTGATGTAACCACCTCATACAGACTCTAGGTTCTGAAACCTTGGACTGGACTCGCCCCAAAAAATTAAAAGCAGCGCTGGAACAACACGCTAACTTTCAGAGTGACAGACATACCTGCTTTTGGGTGGCAATGTTGAAGGAGTCAACCTGGAGGGTTTGTATTTTAAGACTAGTGATAGGGTTGACTTTTCTTTGCGCCTGGGGGCCAATAGTTCAGGCCTCTTAAGAGGCCTTAAGCATGAAATCAGGTGTCGGTCTCTAAATACGCAGAACACGCAAGATACAAGCCAGTTAGCCATATATTTTACTGCCTTTTAAGGACGAATCAGATGCTGCTATTACCAATTGTAATTTAATTTACTTACTGAAACGTACATTACTATAGGAATTAACTTGTCCGAATGTATTATTTTAATATAGAGTAGTTGGTAAGATATGTAAACAGACTTTAGCTTTAAAAGTAAGAAAGCGGAAAGGCTTCAAAACAATTATTTTTTAGTGTCAAAGCTAGAAGACCTCTGCAGAAGACCCAAGAGAATGATGCTTTTGTACTGTGGGGTTCCGCGACCATTTAGTGGTCCTTGCAATCGTGCACAAGGCGCCAAGTCTAAATAAACAGTGTAAATCCCCACTAATTTTGAGGTTTGGGGGTGTGGTTAAGGAGTGTCACATTTCACGTCACCATGTGGGCACTGGAGTGAACTAAAATAAATCCTTCTATACGCTGACAAACAAGCAAGCTAATGTAATTAAAATGACAACATGCATCTGCAGTTACAAACTGGAAGAGCCGGTTTCGCGCTCTGCCAAGTTGGTGTTGTGTAGAGTAGCGAAATGTAGGCCACGGCTGCTCGACGTGGCTTCATTCCCTGGTTAAAAGCGTTTTACAACTCCGGACACCTTGGTCATCTCCATTAGGTAACCCGAGACACCTACATGATGCATCGTTGCAAAGACGGCCTTTATTAGCAAGCAAAAAAAACCTGCAAACTGGGGCAAAAGGGTTGGGCTAAAGGCAAGTAGGGCCTCCACTAATCTGCCCCACCCCTCGAGTAATGAGTCCTCAGCCATAATAAATTTACTTTTTAAGACATTCATTACCTATATTAATTCATAGAACACGTATGTCCGATCGGGGTAATGTTTACGATTTTCGTAGCTTCCCATATCTTTCTTCAAAAACCTTGAGCATTTCGCGCCACGATAAAATGTGTTAAGGTATTTCTCCAGCACGTTTTATGTTTTTGACCATGAGAAAAACTAGTTCCTGTGAAATATTCCTTCTCTCACACCGCTTGAACAAGGGCTTCGGTGTTTTCCCACGTTCTGCACCACGTGTGCCAGTTACGTTTAGGGGTGAATTTAGAACGGCGTTGAGCGTGGGAAAGGCATGGCGAATATTCACATAGTCAAGACCCTTTGTGGCGTGTCCAACATAGGCCCAGGAGAGCAGGGTGCAGGCCGCATTTCAAGGCTGTCCACTTAAGGCACCTACAACGAACCTGTTGAATGAGTGACATAACCTGGTCTTTTATGCTGAAAGTTTGGACTGTATCCGCCCCCGGGCCTGCTGTGCTGGACACCCCACCCCAAGTGCCTCAGAACAACCTCTGCACACTTCAATTTACACTTATTTTGGCGTTGTGCTTTCGTAGCTACACTGGAAGCATTTGGCCCGACGAAATAGTACATCTGCTCTGTGCACTTTGTATGCACCATGTCAATTCAATTGATGCGTTTGGGTGTTGGGGGCGGGGGAAAGGTGGATAACAAAGGGTAATTGGAGTACCCATGTATTTAGAAACCAGGTTGGGCTATCTAAAGGCAAGGCGTTGTATCCATGTCTTTAACCACACTCTTCTGCTGTACCACGTGCTGCTTAACAAAGGCAAGCCTGCACGCACAAGTACCGCCCTTAATTGCACTGCAATTGTGTGTAATTGTCGTGTTCGGAGCAATGGTTCTACCACACACCGAGCGGGGTGCGGCACGCTAGAGAGCGGTGTTCAGACTCCCCGCGTGGCATGCCTCCCCGAAAACTATGGGGGCTTCAAAAACAATTACCAATACCCACTACTTACTATAATCTCCCCCAAATATTTCCAGGCTTCGTGAAGCTGAACCACGCCAATCTGCACAAAAAACGTGTCAACAACCTTAGCCAGTGATGCAAAGCCAGCCAATGAAAATGAGGTTTCTGGACTCGTAATCAAGTCTTTGCTGGGAGTCAGCATAAGGCCTGTTGGCTTACAACGTAAGCCATAATGGAATTGTGCACGGCTGTAGGCGTGCAAGTTCATTAAACTAATAGGAAAATTAAAGATACCGGAGCAAAAAAAATATATATATATATATTTTGGGATAGTCCCTTTTTTGCAGTTCAGATTTGGATTTCTACAGCTCCTGGCCTGCACCCTTAGCTTGAAGTAAAAAAAAAAAAAGTGAACACCGGCTTAATTGTGGCAGACACTTAATTTAAAAGCGTCCAGAGTGCTTTATGTGCACAGTTATGACAAACACCTAAGAAATGTTAAATTATATCATTCTAACACCAAAACACCAATGATTCAAGGTGTGCACCACGCTGGGCCCAAGAGCCAGTCTCATGCTGAATCTTGGCATCACCTCAACATACAATAGGATTATTGCCTCAGCCTGCAGTTTCCTGCCCAGTTGACCTGGCCCTGGCACAGGATGGCTACAGATGGAAGGGACAGGAGGCCTCATGTATAGATTCGGCTGAAGATCACACATGGCAGGTTTGCACACCTCTAGTGTCTGCACTCCATAAGGCGCGAGCTAAAAACACACTGGTGCCCTGCTGCCAGACACCTACCGGTCCTTCCGTGTGGCCACCCAGCCGCCACCGATGGCCACTAGTCTGGGTCCAGGTCCACAAGACAAGGCCTTTACCCTGCTTGTCCAAATGCAGGGTCTCCTGGTAGCTATCAGTCCTTTAAGGCAGTGCCCCCCTTAAAACAAGTGTGCATGCACAGCACGGCGGACCCCTTGCCACCAGTCACACCGCTGCAAATGTCATCCCTGCCTTCAACCACGAGTAATCTGGTCACAAGTGAGACCTCTGCAGTGGCACAACCAGGAGCAGGTCAAGCAACCAGTAGACAGACTGGCATCCAAGCCAAGGCTTAAAAAGCAGAATATCTAGAGCTGTTCCAAGGGCCACCTAGTTGTGACATTAGATTCCCCACAACGTCACTGATTTGCACCAGTACACGGCTGCACTACTGCAATTCAAAGGACACTACTTCACTTTTTACAAGCCAAGTAGCGCCCTTCACGTAGAACAGCACAACCTCTTGTGCGGGTAGGTCACTTTTTAAATAAATCCCACTGTTTGAATACACTCTAAACTTGGTTAGAGATTGTGCCCACCCAGTGGAATCCAGGACGAGACACCACATAGGCATCCATATACAAAAGCACTAACCTGTTGCTTTGGACCACACCAGATTCCTGGAAGGGTTGGCGGGGGGGGGGGGGGGGGGGGGGGGGAGGTTAACTAACCAGCGTTGGAGGTGGATAATTAAATTAATATAGGAAATTATTCCTGGGGCTCGTGAAACGTATGTTTGACCTTGACAACACTGATGGGTTGTTAGAGATAAATACAGACACAGAAAAGTGTTCCAACAAGCGTCCAGAGTTAAAAGAAAAAGAAAAAAAAAAAAACACACACTCCTTAATGCAAACCTTTCAGCTCCATTCCACACGCTCAAGTGATTCCTCGCCTTAGTTCTCCTCTTGGCCAACAGAGGTCTCACTCAAGAGTAGCATTATGTTCAGTCCAGTCAGTGCAAAGAAAGCCAGCGTTCATGGCCAACCTTTGCCCCTTCATTTTGAAAGGTTTATAGGATTTTAGTAATTTTCCCTTTAAGAGTTTAATCCAACAATTGTACAGAAGTGCATGGGAAGGGCCTGGTTATAAGTCAAGAGGGCAATTTATGAACTGTATTGCCTACTTAAGCTGGATCATAAAGACTGAATTCTTAATGGGGCAGACTTGGAAAAGTGTGCGGCGCGTAGAGGTACCATCCCACAAAAGCAAACCCACATATGGAATTTGCTAGAAGACTGTGGCCATCTTGTCTCACAATTTGATGAGAAAGTTTAATCATTCCCAGTTTTGCAGCAAAGAGCAGCCTTCTGGCGCCAAGCCAAGTCTCATGATAATGCGAACGTCTAACTTAGTTGCAGTTCAACAATAAGTTGCAACTGAACGTAGTTTACAACGCTCACAAACGTGGGCACACTTTGGATCAATTGTAAATTTACAGAGGGTTTGTTGCCCAAAAAGCAGCTGCAGTGACACTTAATATAGGTATAATGCACCATGCATCTAAATCTAGGATGCAGGGAAGAGATTAACTTAAGGTGAAGGAAAACATGCCTCTGGGATCATTGGTAGGGTTTTGGTAAAGGCCTTTATCCACCATGCACGTTAACAAGAGCAGCATTCTTAATAAAACCTGCATGAGCAAGCAGTGAAAGAGTTTGAAGAAAGAAAAATAACAACTATCCAGCGTTCTTGAAAAACATGGGGTTTATTGATTTAAACTGCAAACAGTCGTAACAAAAAGCTTTCTCTTAAACTCACACAAAGGAAAAATGTAGTGAACAGTAACAGGGAAAAAAATACATTCATGTTTTGCTTCTTATGGCGCCAGTCACGTTCACCTCTACAGGGAAATTTCCAAACTTGGAAAAAAGGAACGTAAAGACAGGATACTGCGGTTTGGAATGTCTTCAAAATTAGGCACTTTTAGTCCATCAAGGATTTCTTCCCCCAAAGAAGCTATACAAAAAAAAAAAACTAATGTCTCGTGCACTGTTTTACAGCACAGCTTACATACATTCTACAGCTCAGTTGTAAGCGGCCTAGGACCGACAACAGGGAGGGAAAACATACATAAATTTATATATAAGGCAGTAACCACATTAACTCAATTTGCAGTCCAACACAATGGCGGCAGAAGAGGATAGGGGCGACAAAAAAACCTAAAAATAAATAAATCCAACACGGTTTTCGCATTTTTTTAAATTAATTTTCATTGTTTTTTAAAAATAAAATAACCAAAAGTGTAGTTACAAAAAAGTCATTGTAGTATAATATATTAAACTGTGGGGAGGAGGGAAGGAAAAAAAGACACTTCACAATCTTAAGATTAATATGGAAGATCATAATTTAAACATAAAAGAATATATTCTATGGATTCAGCAATCCCGATAAATATGAACACAATTACAAAAAAAAAAAAAGCATATGTTCGGCAATAAATACGTTTTGATAAGTTAAATAAGCTTTTTTATATTGTTGTGCAGTGACAAGCAAAATTTGTTCTCCAATTTTGTTTTTGAAAGTTATACAAAATTAAAAACCCAGGGGAAAAAAAAAGAAAAGTTGGCGCGAGTGCTCTAAAGATTGGCCTAAAAGTATTCTAGAGCATACCATTAAAGCTGTCTTTCTAATGGAACTTGTTTACATTTTTCACATGGAATGAACCGCCCATCCACCCGCCCCCTCCCACCTTTTTTTCATAATGAGATCACATGTCTACATGGGCATATTTGTAGCACCAAAAGTCTGAGTCTTAACTCCATTCTGGCTGTCTCCCTTCCTACCCCCCACCCCACATTCATCATTTAGTCCACACTTGAGTCAACAATTCCAAATCCATCCACAGCTTTGATTTCTCTCTTGCAGACCAGGCAAGACATGTCCGAAAAACAGGGAGTTGAAGATTAGGTGGAGGAGAAAGAGGGCTGTCCACATACCAACACCACCACTAGACTTGGCAGAAACAAGGCCTTACATAGAGAGAGGGTAGTGGCAAAAGAAGACAACGTATCATCATGGCCAGTAGAGGGCGCTGCTGTTCAGGTACTTCCCTGCACTCTTCTTTTCAAGTGCATGCTGGCGCCCACTAGCGCTGAAGAGGTAAAGTTGTCCCACCAAGAAAGTCTAATAAAGGCACTAATTGTTTTTTTTTTGTAAACCATTTTTGTTGCTGGTGTTGACACAATTTGGCACTTGCGTTTCAGGCCTCAGGCAGGTGGACCAATCTCAGCTTCTAACCCCCTCAACAAAGATCAGTTCAGCTTAATTAACATTGTAATGGGAAAAAAGGCGGGAAGAGTAGCAGGAAGGCAGTTTTAGTCGTCGGAGATGGAGAGTCTGCTGAAGATGGGAAGGCGCCTGTTGGAATCGAGGGTTGGCGAATCGGAGCCGCTGTTGCTGCTGGAGCTGCTCAGGTATCCTTCCTGGTCAGAAAGGGAGCCCTGGGGACTGGGAGGAGAGTCAAACATCTGGGGGGACTGAGACATGGGCCGGAAAAGAAAGGAAGTTGGGGAGCCAGGCAAATTGGAGGATCCCAGAGGCAACTGCATGCCCATGCTGGGGGCAAACAGGCTGGCCAGCTCCTGGCTTGAGAAGGTAAAAGGGTTGCTGGCGCAGTTGGGAGAGTTGAGGAGGTCTTCGGTACTGAGGGCTGGTGGCGGTGTGATGGAGGTAGGGCTGTCCAGCAGCCCATTGGCGGTGGGGAAGCCAGCAAAGCTGAAGCTATGCTGGAGCCGAGGCCTGTCCAGCTTGGAGTTGGAGAGGGAGAAGGGCATCTGATCCCGGCTGGACACCTGGCGCCTCTCTTCTGCATTGTGGATGAAATGGCACCTAGGCCCATAGGGGCAAAATCCGATTGTGTGGAATGTGCGACAGAGCTCTGTCTTGTACTTGGGGTGGCGGGTCAGGCTGCGCAACTCGTGGATGCCGTGGGCAAATTGGCACTTGTCGCCGTACTTACAGGCACCGTTCTCCTCGAAGGGCCGGCATAGCTCTGTCTTGTAGCGGCTGGAGTTGACCTGGCCACCAGGCTTCTGCAGCAGTCGCTCACCGTTCTCCGAGAAGGAGCGGTCGCGGAACTTGTTCTCCTTGTTGCCCATAGTGGTGGAGCAGGGCTCCATCTTGAGGCTGTTGAGAAACTGGTTCTGGTTGAACTTGGGCAGCGTGACAGAGTGCCTCCTCGGGAAGCCCACCATGGCTGGTGTCCCCACAGCCTTCCTGTCCAGCAGAGAGAGGTTGTTGTTCGTAGGGTTCATGATGTTGTTGTTATAGTTGATCATTTTATTGCTCTGCAGAAGGGGAGAAAAGTAAACAATAGTAAGAAACAACTTAAGCCTGCAACACCCAACACACCTCAAACCATACACAAAACCAAACAGAACTCACAATTAAAATACCACTTGAAAACATAACCAGTGCCAACTCATCACATCAAGGTGTAAACCACTCCTATGCCAAGATATTTTTACATTGTTCTTCTGTCAGGAGGAGTTTGCTGGTCAGGCATACAAGTCACCTCCATTACAAAGTTTTAGGAAAGTGAAGAGATTGAACCATTTTAGGGGGTTTAAGGTTGAAAAAGATAGTTATCCTACTCAAATAATTGAAGGGACTGTTGAGTGGAAGGAGGGTCACAACTAAAATGCAGGGTGCTGACAGTCACAACACAAAAACGGCAACCCCCCCCCCCCCCCCCCCCACAAAATAGAGAAAATTAGAGCAAAACTTGTTTCTACAGGCTCAAGCTGCCATCCTGGTGGTTTTAAGTCCATATAATAAACTTCTACAACCCAATAGTTCAAATACCCATGTGCCAGATCTTTCTCCAAATCATGCATCATCTCCTACATCTCACGGACTACGAGGAAAAGGGTTACACCTGGAGTCAGACTGAAAGAAAAGCCCAGCACGGAGGTGTGTCTGGGGAGTCCTGGGTGATGGCCTGTACCCCAAGAGGAGTAGTGGACATAAGTAACCACATGTCAATTCGGGTTTCCACTTAAGTGAGGGCTTTTGCCAAAAAGGGTCTTTCCTTGACTGTGTGACCACTGTAATCTGGCCTTGTAAACAAAATCCACATTAGATCCCAATTAAAGCATACAACTTTCTTAGGGTCAGCCTCATATTCTTATCCCCAAATCGTGAAAATTGAAACCATATTTAAGATCAAGGACTCTGCCTACCCCACCCAAAGGGAGAGAGACATACCTCCTCTGTGCAACACCCATCAACCAGAACTAAAGTCCACATTTAAAGACGTTAGAGATAAGTCAGAGTGCAACTAGAACAAAGGGCTGGCCAGTGATAGAGCAGGAAGCAGTGCCAGTGTGTGTGCGCGTGTGAACTGTACCAATGGCGCCCAGGGGAAGGGAGCTGTGTGCATGCCACCACACAAACGACCAATCACTCCAAAGGATCACCAGCCTCCAAGACCAACAGAACAGTTACATACCGTAAACCACATTTAGCAGCAATGTGCTGATGAAAGCTGGCCTTTAAAACTTTCCTGAATAGCCTGTACGGATTTCTACCAAATATTGAAAAACATGCGTTTTTGTTTTTAAACACAAACCCCGAGAGTGGACTCGTGGTACAGTTTTCGGATTATCAAGAAGGAGAACAGTACAAATCTATCAAGAAAAGCATTCGCTAGCATGAACCCCGAGAAAAAGGTTGTTTTTCTGGGGCCAGTTGGCAGCCCCTGGGACATTTTACACTAAACTCCATAAAGGCAGTGATTCGTGGGAGCGAGGGGTGGCAAGAGACTAGAGTGCCTGCACGCGGTGACATTACATAGATGCCACAGATATGGTGGGGTGCATTTGTTAAGGGGAGGTGTGTGTACCTTTAGGTATAAATTACTGTGACTACTTACAATCCCTCACTCTCCTCCTGTTCATAGTTAAAAGGCAAACCCCTTTCCAAAGTCACCCTGAAAACGAACATTCTAATACCTTTATAGAGTGTTATGTGCGTGCTTGTGGAAACTGCAGCCCGCATTAAACACAAAAACCAAGCCTAAATGAATCATTTGTCTCAAAGTTTCCGAGCAGCAGACAAGAAGCTGCTGGTAAAATCAAACACAAAACCTCTTCCTGTCTCTCTAATACTAGTTCATTAACACCCTCTACAAACTTGCAAAAAATGTGAGTCCTGTCGGGTGTTTCACCAGCAAAAAGGAACAAGTACTACTGCGTACAATAACACCCCCACTGCAAGATTTAAAACTTAATGCCACGAGTTTAGAAATTAGCAAAGTGATACCAATTTCAAGTGGGAAGTATAAAAAAAATTTTTTTTTTTTAAAACCACACTGCAGAAAGTGGTAGATACATTACATTAAAAACACAACAGAAAAACAGTCATAAACCTCACAAATGAACCATGAGGTTTACTGGGAAACCAAGTTTAGGACAGACAAATAAAGCTGGCATATTTTCATATCGACATAACCGGGTTGTCGTTCAAAAAACAAAGTTAACTCCACACCAGGGAAAAATAGCCCAAGAGTTCCAATTAGGATGATACAAGTACTAGCACAACGATACTATCGTCACCAACAAAACGGCAAAAGATGAACAAATATAGTATAATATGCGGTAAAATATAAAACACACTTTCTCTAACTTGTAGGAAGAATCGGTATGGGGGCATTTTTAGTTTGAAATATTCAACAACCCCGTGTGACAATTTAGGCTCCAACTAGTAACAAGCAAAGTTTGTAAAAACTAAATTAAGGCATTTTAAAAGTGCGCCTATTTTGTAACGTACGTCTCTACATCTCAAAGATACTTTTAAACGGTTTGTGTACGGCAAAGAAATCCGGCTCCTATACCATTAGGAGTTAAGACAACCAAGTCATTTACAGTGCTTAGAAGTGCGATATATAGTTGTATACATATATAACACTTAACTTCCTACAGACGTGTCATGGGCGGAACGTCCACGCTGGTAACATGAAAAACAGAACGGTAAAGCCACTCAGTCCAGTTTAAGAACAAACAAAAATCCTACGTTTAGGGCTCAAAGTGCATTTAAAGTTTTGTTTACCTTGCATAAAACTTCGCTGAGGTCGAAGATGGTGGGCGACATCAAGGCCGTGGACATGTCTGCGTTAATTTTACTCTCAAAACAATAACTTAAAAAATACAATATATATATAAAAATAAGAAAATCACAGTGTTGGGGGGAGGGGGGGTGACGGCCACAGGATCCAGCTTCCCCTTTTCCTCCGGTGCTTTTTTTGCTGTAAATTCCTCCCCTTAGTCCAGCGATTGCCTGGGACTCTTAGCAAAGCTCCCAGGCTCTGCTTAAAAGCCAACTTATAAAGTTTCGAGTCTTGACGAGGGCGGGGCTTTAACGCATTTAAATGAGGAAGGAGGCAAAGGGGAGCGACGAAAAAAAAAAAAGTGACTGACAGCAGAGGGCTGAATCACCCACCGCACTCTCAAAAGGAGAATACAAAATAAAAATAAAACACAGAAACATACACACGCGTGCATTAAAAAAATATAGTCATGGCACGACTGTTTTTAACTTTGAAACCTTTTTTTCCCCTTTCCCTTCTAACCAAAGAAGTTGCGTCCACAGTGTGAAAAGGGTTGCATATGCAAGCAATGGGTCTTTAATTTATTCCACCCACTGTCCTATCTGCCATTTGGGGAGAAGGCGGGAACTTTTTTTTGCAGTTAAAGGAAAAAAAAAAAAGGGGAAGAAGAATAGAGTTCGGCTTCTGCTGTGCCCTTTAATTCACATTTGCTTTCCTCGCGGACCTTGCTAGATCTCTCCTCTTATCCCTTCCTATGTTCTTATTTCCACTTTTATTGTTTTCTTTGAGTTTTGGACATGCTTCTCCCGACCGCCATTTGCCACTGCAGTAATCGAGTTCATTTATTTTTCTATATGAAGGAAGCACAGAAGTCATCAAATTCCTGAAACTGGACGTTTCGTATAACCTTTTTGGTTATGGCTTCTTTCGAAGTTGTTTTAAGTATGCTTGAGTTCCTGCAGAAGAGGATGTGTGTGTGACAAACGTGGATTTATTTCGAGTTTTAAGCCAAAAGTGGCTCAAGATTTCTTCATTTTATTTTTTTTCCAATTTGTATTTATTTTTTTACGGACGTTTACTAGCAATAAGGTTCGCCGCACTTTCTTTTGTCCAACGAACTAGCCTCTCCGGTTAAGGGGTAGGGGAGATCGGAGAAACCTTTACGGATATTTCTGCAACAATATGGGTATTTTTCAACAGTTAAGTAAAACGCATGCATGATTTCCTTAAAGTCAACCAGCTGGGCCCCTTCATGTCGACACCCCGTCAATGGAAGCTCGAAACATTCGTATGAACCCATATGCTTTGACGCCTCGTTTTATGGGGATGACTTTAACTGTGGACTTAAGTGTTGCGGCAGTCAATGTTCTTAACTGGGTGATTGCGCGCTTTGCACCTTGAAGGTGCTAGTCTGTGCAGTTTCAAGTTGTTGTGCAGTCTCACGTTGTTGTTTGTAGCTCGGGCTTTGCACCTTGAAGGTGCTAGTCTGTGCAGTCTCACGTTGTTTGTAGCCCTGGTTCGGCTGTCACCCCCCCCCCCCCCCCGAAAGCAGCAGATGTCCCCTTTCACTACTCTTTGCAGCCCTTTAGCTCTACCTCCCACCCCCCTTCCGGGAAAGAGGGTTTGTTTATTGTTTTTATTTCCTTGGGGGTGCTCACTTTTAGAGCGGGGCTCCCCCCTTTCCTGTTTGCAAGAAAGGCCATGTATATCTCCTCCCCTAATCTTTTAGAATTCTTTTCACTCCTTGTTGCAACCCAAGACGATTGTCCCCCTCCCCCACCCTGAATATTCTTTATATAAAAAAAACTTTACTTGTTGCACTCCTTTACAGCCCCCCCCCCCCCCCAAAAGATTAAAGCATGTCTTTTTTTTCTGTAAACCTATTAAAGATTTTTTTTTTTTATGCTCGCTCCGTCCGCCTATCCTCTTTTTGGCGGGATTTGAAGCTAGGGTAACGCCTCCCTGGGACGCATGGAGTGGAAACGTGCCAGTGGGTCTGTTGTTTGGTTTAAATACATATCCCCTGGATCGCCTTAATTCGCATCAGAAAGTAACAAGTGTGCAACGGGGGAGGGGTTAAGCCCCCACCGCTACCTAGGAGGGGGGAGGAAGAGACGGGTAATGCTAGTGGCCAGTGCAGAAAGGTACAACTGAAAAGAAAGCATCAGAAAACTGCATTACGGCTGTACAGTCATTCCCACTTGTTTTTTGACTACTTTCAGAAAAGAGAGAAAAAAAATAGATATATTTGACCCAGGTACTAAAAAAAAAAGTAGTTCTCTCTCCCCGTCCGCACACGTTTTCCAGTTGACGGTTGGCTGCTTCTCCTAAAGACGTGGGGGAGGGCAGCCTAAAGTTGTTTAGCCTAAAGTTGTTTAGCATTGAAGAAAAAAAATCCAATCCAAGCATGTGTTAAAATGGAACAAAGTGCACTTCTCCCACCCCCGTGACACACTTATGAGGAAACATACTCGCGCATTCGTTTTTAGTTCATAAACCTATGTCATTTTTTTTTTCTTTTCCTGTTTTGAGACACCTCGGAGGGTGTTGCAACAGGCTGCAGGGCTTTGCACAAATACTGGGAGTCGAGGCGCACACACAGAGCAGTTCAGGAAATCACGAGGCGCATCTAGAAACCGTGTGACGAAGAAACTGTAGTTTACTACTGTCAATAAGTTACAAAAATCGTAGTTAAAACGATTGCACATTACGCGTAGTAAAGCGCCAACCTCAAAACTCGACAGAAATCGTGATCACAAAAATCTGAAAATCCCCGGACATACACTGGGATTGTCAGTGACCTTCATTTTACAGAGCGTTAAACGTAGTGAGGGTGTTGCAGCCTGGTGGTGAGTTGTGGTTGCACTGCCGCCGGCGGCAGACTGTACTTCACAGGAGCTATGAGCTGAAACGTGTCAGGCACAGCACTGGTTCAGGCTGGTTCGCCATCGACTGGCTCCATTGTTCAACCCCTGCGCCGGATTTTCATGTTGTGCTGCTTTCGAGAGGTCTGTACTCAGTGATTTATCTACCACCACTCCACCCCCCCACCCCCCCACCAAGCATGTTCTCGGTGAAAGAAGGGAGGGGGAGATGCACGTGTCAGATCCAATCGAGTTTCCAAAAGTAATGTGTCTTAAGCGGCATTAACATTGCACGCGCTAAAGTGTCGTCTTTCCAACAGGACTTGTTTTAGGGGGGAGCACATATGCCGTCGTTCAATTTAATTCTGTATTGTGAGGATTAAGGAAAATAGGCTCGTATTCAGCGCTAGCCTTTCGGGGCTATTGGCACCCTGCAGTGACCATCTGGAAAATTATGGATTTATTTCCCGCCGGTATGTTGATGGGCTATTAGGGCGCCAGCACGGGCCGGGGGATTTGCAGTGTGCAGTAATCCACACGATGTTTATTGACTTCAAAGGCCATCACCCGTCGGAGCAGTGCCCTCTGTAAACAACAGATGCAGCAACCTACTGCCCGCTCCCAGGGAATGCGAAGCTTTTGGCGCGCAAGACTTTTCCAGCGGATGGAAAATGTGCATACATTACAAATTAAGCAGTGGAGACCTCTACCCAGGTGCTCGCTTCTCTACGGTATACATAATACCATGGAAGCAATAAGTACGCGTGCAATTTATTGCAAATATTTATGATGGTAACTACAAACCCCATAATGCAGTTGGCTGAAACGTCGTTATCTGTAGTTTCTTATATACGCTTCTTAACCCACCGCACTGGGGCCACGTGATAGTGGCACACTTGGAGTCTATCAAGGTACGTCCGTGCTCTCCACCAAGGAGCGCTCTGTGTTCCTCACACGTGCTTAGAAGCCTTGCTGATCACATACATGTAGAGGTATGGGCACACTCGTGTAGGACACTGCATGTAGGTAGCAATCGCGGACAAAGGCCGCTCCTTGTGTTGACTAAACACAAAAAGGTACGACCGTTTCGTTACCTATAATTGCCACTTTTCTAAAACAGTGTTTTTAGGTGCAAATGTTGTTAACTTCACCAGTCCTAAAGCAAGACCACTGAAGTGCACGGGACATGCGGCTCTATTTAAGACAGAAGGGCCTGACCAGCAAAATGTAAACATTTTAGGAACCAGGAGGGGTGGGCCCTTAGGAGTCAGGATGGGTGGCAACCTGAGCTGGCCTTGCTACCCCACCGCCCCGAGGCCAGCTTGGCCCGCCCCTCTTCTCGTTTGAGACCTCCTTCCCAGGAGTACAGCGCGTCTTCACAACACATCACAGTTAACAGGGAGTATTACAGCCGAGCACATGAAAGGCCCAGCGCGCTCCAGCTAGCCACACGTGCTCCGCTGCACTGCTGACAGATAAATGCAGTGCTCAACCCATGCACTAGTGAGAATGCCCGTTTGCTTGTGAAACATGAAATGGAGCTATTATTTTTTGCCACTGGCCATGCAAACATTTTTGCACCAGCTTAAAACCTGAGGATGGCAGTTACCAACCCCATCCAAGCATGCAAAGTAGCGATTTTCTGAAACATATCGTGCAGTGGTCCAGTAAACAGGACTCTTGTGAACTGGGCCTTAGTTTCACAAGAAGAAAAACCACAGATTACTGCGTCATCAAGGACATAGCCTTCCAGTCCATTTATTCCTTCTACAAAGGATTGTGATGAACTGCAACTACCAGAATGGGAGCCTGGGGGGCAGCCGAGCACCGCGAGGTCTGCCGCCCGGGCAGGTTGGGAGGGGGGAGAGGGGGGCGTGGCCGAACGGCCATTTTGTAAATAATTGGGCTACATTTGAAGGATAGCCCAAATGTAGCCCAAATCCAGGGGTAGTAGCCCAAGGGGTATATATACAAAACGCGCGATTCCCAGCCACCATTTTAGGCTTGGTGACCTGGTGGCTGGGTGCGCTAGTTAAAGTTTTTCTGGTGTATTATTAGGCGTGAGTAAGGAGTTTGACACGTACCTGGCGGCATGTCTTGCGGCGACTATCGCGTCCTGGAGGCTATTCGGTTGTTGAGCGAGGCGGGGAGGATGGACTTGCTGGTGCAGGAGGCCAATTGGACGAAGCGCCCGGCGAGGCGCGCGTCCGCGGGGGTGGCGGCCGCCGTCGCGGCTTGTTCGCCACCCGGGAGTCCGTTGAGGAGAGCGGTGAGTGACAGGGGCAGCGCATATGTCAGGAGCGCTGCCCCGGGGTCAGCGTGTGTGGAGGAGGGGAGCGAGACGGGACTGGAGTTGGGGAGGGGGCGGGGACGAGCGACGCGACGGGGGAAGGCTCCGGCCGCCTACCAGGCGAGGCCTAGATCGTACGCGGGCCGCTCCGGAAGCCGGGGAGCGTCCGTTTCCAGGGCGACGGCGAGAGGCTGCTCGGCGGAGGGCCTGACGATGACGCGGGGAGGATCGCGGAGCGCGCGGGGGCGGGGAGAACACGTGGAGGAGGACGAGGAGCTGGGGGAAGGTCCCGGGGGGAGCGCGCAGTGCGGGGGGATATCGGGGGCCGGGTCAGCGCGGAGGCGCGCGGCCCCCTGGTCGGAAGGCTCGGTATTGGGGAGTGTGGGGGGGCGGGGGGGGGCAGGCGGCTCGGGCACGGATCGACCGGTCAGCCAGACGGTGGGGGGTCAGGGGAGGGGGGGGAGCGCGGCTTTCAGTGGGGTGGCGATCGCGCTGGGCCATGTGGCGGCTGGGGGGGAAACGGGGAGGGGCGGGGGGGGGTTTGACGCGAGCACCTGGGAGAGGGGCAGGGGCGCGGGGGGGCGCACTGTCAGAGAGTGGGAGCAGGTAGGGGGGGCCCTGGAGGGGGAAGCAGCAGGGGGAGAATCCCCAGTGCTATTCGAGTCGGAGGGCAGTGAGAGGGACTGGGGAGGCCTGGATATCTTTGAGTCCTGGGCAGAGGGGTTGGCGGGGGTTGGGGGCGTCAGAGCGGGGGAGACGGCAGGGAGGGGGGAGGGGTGTGGGGGGGGTGGCGCGGTCGGAGGGGAGTCGAGCGGGCACGGGGTGAGATGGAGTGGACAGGGGGAGGGGAGCGACGGGGACGAGGGTGAGGGGGAGGACGACGACGGGGCGGATTTGAGCGCGGTGGGTAAGGCGTGGGTCGCGGAGTCGTCGGGGGCTGGCAAGCGGGGATGGGATGGCAGGAGGAAGGTAGGTAGGCCCAGCACACCAGACCATTCCTTTCCTTTGCAGGTAGCGGAGAGGCAGCGGGAACAGCGCGGGGTACCGGACTTGGCAGGGCTGGGAGCGGCCTGGCGACGCCAAGGAGAAGGGAGGGTGGAGCCTCGGGCGGCGTGCCCAGTACCGGCGAGGGATCCCGACGCGGCTGGCACAAGTAGGCCCGAGACGGGCTCGCCGGCCCCAACACCCACGGGGTTACTGCGCCCCGGGGGGCAGCGACGGAGGAGCACCGAAAGGAATGTTGTTTGTTTTCCTAAGCAGCAGGTGGCAGGTCCAGCGGGGAACGCTGGGGGTGCAGGACAGGAGGAATTGGACTATGAGGAGGAGAGTATGGAGGAAGGGGAGTTGCGTGAGGTGGGAGACGGTAGGGACGGGGGGCCGAGTAATGTTGTGACTAGTTTCTTACAGGTGTCACGACGCCAGGCGCAGCCCACGGGTCGGACATCACGGTGGGAAAGCAGCTCGGCTCCCAGGACTGGACGTCGGGATGAGCGACGGACGGAGACACTGGCGCCAGGTAATGCACATTTGCTCGGGCGGCCAAGGATGGTGTCGAGAGGAGTGGGGGGGGCGGGGGTGGAGGGGGGGGTTGGGGAACGACTGCGCAAAGGCGCGTATGTGGTTGATGTGGCTGTGGGCACGGACGGAGTAGGGCAGGGTGACAGCGGGCAGACCAAGAAGGAGGGGACAAGCGAGAAGGGGACAGGGGACGCAAAGGCAGAGGAGGCAAAACTGGAAAGTAAGGAATTGAAGGTAAAACGGTTACCATATATGGGAGTGACCAAGCCCTTGGGGGCGCACTTGATGTTGACAACGAAGGAACGGATTTGGAAAGGGGAATATGTGGAGATACTTAAACTCCTGCACAGAGAGGTCCGGGCGAAGGAGGGATCTAAGGAAGAGGAATTTGAGCTCGCAAAAAGGCCTAAGGTGCCGCTGACAATAGAAAACTGGACAGCGGCTTTTCTGATATATGCCAGCGTGTATTGCGAGAAGTTTCCGGAGAGGTCAGTGGCCATGTTTAAATACATGGACGTAATTAGGAAGGCACAGATTACAGGGGGCGGATATGCCTGGGCTCAGTATGATGAGGAATTCCGGGCGCGCATGGCATGGGATGCGGAGGCAAAATGGGGAGAGTTGGATACGGATCTCTGGCAGCATACCATGGGCCTGGCGGGGTCGGGAAAGACTATATTTACAGCCAGCGGGCTGCCGCTCGTGTACCAGCCCTTTCGAGGGGGTCCCACCCGCGGGGGGGTGGGGGGAGCTGGCAGAGGGACGACAGGAGATAAAGGGGCTTGCTGGGACTTTAACAAAGGACTATGCACGAGAGAATATTGTAAGTTTAGGCACGAATGCTCGAGCTGCGGCAAGCGCCATCCGCTGGTCAAGTGTTGGGGGACGCAAGGTCCGGGCCAGAGCGGGCAGCATTGGCAGGCGGGAGCCCCTAAGGCTGGAGCTCAGCAGCAGTCACAGCAGGGAGGAGGAGGGAGGGGGGCGAAGGGGGCTGGGGCGAAGGGCTCGTACTCCGGTTAGGGTAGAGCAGCTGGTGGGGGCGCTGGGGGCCTATCCGGACAGGGCGGCGGCGGAAACACTGAGATTGGGGTTTCAAGAGGGGTTCAGATTGGGGTACGAGGGGCCGAGGGTTCGGAGATGGGCAGATAATTTGCGATCAGCGAGGGAGCATCCGCAAGTAGTACAGGCAAAACTAGACAAGGAGGTACGGGAAGGCCGCATGGCGGGACCATTTTGCGAGTGGCCTCTGCCCAATTTGATTGTGTCACCCATTGGGGTGGTGCCTAAAAAGGAGGTGGGACAGTTTCGCCTCATTCAGCATTTGTCATGGCCAGAAGGTGGGTCGGTCAATGATTTTATTGCGGACAGCGCGGCCACTGTGTCATATTCATCGGTTGACGTGGCCATGGCACTGGTGGTGTCCGCGGGCGCAGCGGCACAGATGGCAAAGTGCGACATCAAGTCAGCTTTCCGGTTGCTGCCAGTGCATCCAGATGACTGGGATCTGTTAGGCATACAATTCGGCGGTCACTGGTATGTGGACAAGGCATTGCCGATGGGCTGCTCCATGTCCTGCGCACTCTTTGAATGCTTCAGCACGTTCCTACAATGGTTGTTTACGGAACGAACGGGTCACCAAGGTGTCACACATTATTTGGATGACTTTTTCTTTGTCGGCACCTCAGACTCCGCGGACTGCCAGCAGGGTCTGGACAGCTTCCATGAGATCATGGGGGACATGGGCGTGCCGCTGGCCCCGGAAAAAACGCAGGGCCCCAGTACGGCACTGGCATTCCTTGGTATTGAATTGGATTCGGTACGTATGGAGGCGCGCCTCCCGGAGGAAAAGAAACGGAACATGTTGAGTTTGCTGACCGAGGTGTTGGCACGACAGAAGGTGACGGTCAGGGACATACAGGTGTTGCTGGGACATCTCAATTTTGCTTGTAGGGTGGTCAGAGTAGGGCGGACTTTCTGCAGGCGACTGGGGCGCGCACTGGAGGGGCAGAGGCCTCCGCACCATCATGTGAGGTTGTCAGCAGGGGTGAGAGAGGACTTGCGCATGTGGCAGTTTTTCCTGCACCAGTTCAATGGGGTGCCTTTGATGAGGGAGGTGGACATGGTATGGGACGTACAGATTTTCTCGGATGCAGCGGGAAGCAAGGGATTTGGTCTGTATTGGCAGGGGAGATGGTGTGCGGAGCCCTGGCCCGAGGACTGGTTAGAGGGCGGCAGGAGCATCGCGTTTTTGGAATTCTTTCCCTTAGTGGTGGCAGTCACACTGTGGGGGGTTTTGTTAGCCCACAAAAAAGTCACGTTCAGGATCGACAACATGGCAGTGGTACAGGTGGTGAACAGGCAGTCGGCGAGGGATGCGCAGGTGCTTAAGCTGTTGCGGGTTTTTGTGCTGGGTTGTTTGAGGCATGATATTGCGTTTCGCGCGGTGCATGTGCCAGGAGTGGACAATGACATTGCGGATGCCTTGTCTCGTTCACAGTGGGGGAGATTCCGTGGGCTCGCCAAGGACGCGGACGGGAACCCGACCAGGATGCCAAGCCAACTCTGGGAAGTAGGCAATACCGGATGCTACAATTGGTTCTAGGTTCTTTGGCGCGGTCAACGAAAATAGCATACAGGGCGGCATGGGAGGAGTTTGTTCACTCAGGGGCGAGATGGCGGGCTTATGAGGCGGAGAGACGGGAGGACGTGGTGCAATTTATTCTGGATTTGGTGGAGAGGGGTTTGACAAGGGTGACGATAGTGGGCAAGTTGGCGGGGGTTGCGTTCATCGGCAAACTGTTGTGGGGTTATGCGCCATCCGCGGGGGAGCTGGGGACGCGGATTTTGGAAGGCTGGGCGCGGGAATGTGGGAGAGTGGCCAAAGTGCGGAGGCCTCTGTCATGGGAACTCTTAGGTAGGGTGATGGGGGTTCTGCCAGCGGTGTGCTGGGACGGTAGGGAGGCCTTGCTGTTCGCCACACTCATGTCTTGGATGTTTTTTGGGGCGTTTCGGGTATCAGAGCTGCTGGGGTCGAAAGCGGACCGGGGTTTGACCTGGGAGGAAGTATCATTTGGGGATCGGGTGGTGAGCATTTGGCTGCGAAAGGCAAAGACTGACCAGAAGAGTCGAGGGAAGTGGGTTACGTTGAGGAAAGGGCGATCCACGGGGGTGTGTCCGTTCCGCTGGGGTATGCGGTGGAGGGCGTGCGCTGGGGGTCTGGGGGGACTGGTCTTCTCCCATCAGCAGGGGCGAGGCGTTAAAGCTTCACAATTGCTGGCAGTACTGAGGAAAGCACTTAGGACGCTGGGGGTCGAGGAAAAGGGTTTTGGCACGCACTCGTTTCGCATCGGGGCAGCGTCGGAGGCGCATGCGAGGGGCTGGGACAGGGGCGAAATCATGAAGTTGGGAAGATGGTCTTCAAATTGCTACCAGCGTTATGTGCGCAGCGAGCCGGGGGGTGGGGGGCCACTGTAAAACAGGCAAAAGAGGGACTTTACACAGGACAGTGAAATTTTTCAGAGGTTGTGGTTAGGTTTTCATTCTTGTTTTTCTTTTCAGGTTCGGTTATGGGACCCCTGGCCCGAGAAATGTCTATCTGGATTGTGGGGCATTCGTTCGTGAGGAGGGCCCAATTGCAGGCGCAGGAGAGTTACTTTGGGGAACAGTTGGGTTTTAATAAAGACGTTTTCTCTGTGGGGTGGAGGGGTAGGGGGGGGATGCGTTGGAAGGAACTGGTGCCCGTGTTGAATGGGATCTTAAGGGCGGGTCGGTGCCCAGATGTATTGGTTCTTCATTTGGGGGAGAACGACATGGTAAGGGAGACTGGTTTGGCCCTAATGCGGGCGATGAAGAAGGATCTGGCTTTGATCAAAGAGAGCTGGGCGGGTTGTTCGATTGTGTGGACGGAGTTTGTCCCCCGGAGGAGTTGGAGGGGGGCGGTGAACCCAGGTGCGGTAGATAAGGCGCGACGGAAACTTAATACGGAGATGGTGAGGTTTTGTCGGCATTTGGGGATTGACCGCGTGGCACACGGGGACATTCGATACGATGCGCGGGAGATGTTCAGGGATGACGGGGTGCACTTGTCCAGGATGGGAATGGATCTGTATCTTTTGGAGTTGAGAGAAGTGTTGGCGCGTCTGTTGGGAGTTTATAGGCGTTAGGTCATGCGGGGTCGCGGGGCGTGGGGGGGCAGAAAAAGGGGAGGAAGAGGCGCAGTCGCCGACACTTCCCCCCTTTTCCTGGGTGGCGGGGTGGTTGACAGTTGGCCGGGATTGGCTAGAGTTTGTTGTTAGAGGTTTGGTAATGTGGGTCCAGGGACAGGTAAAGGGTAGACAGGTTGGATAAGTTTAGATTAGAGGTTGGTTAGTTACAGTTGCACTAAAGGCAGGTAGGGGTTACGGTCAGGGGAGTTTGGGAGTTGGGAAAGGTTACATGGTGTAGGATTGGGTTATATGTTGGTTATGGAATGTTATGTTGTATTTTGGGGGATGGGGGAAATGATGTGGGGATCGTAGGGGTGGGGGGAAAACACAAGGGGTCAGGAGGTTATTGTATAGCGAGGCGTTAGTTTTGTAAGGCAGTGGCCAAGGAGTTAAATTGTGATATGCACCTGTTTCAATAAAGCGGCCTTTTTCACACACAATAAAGGAGTTTGGTGTCGGCTTGGCCCCCTCTCCCCCCTTAATCTCCCAATGGGAGCCTGGGGGGCAGCCGAGCACCGCGAGGTCTGCCGCCCGGGCAGGTTGGGAGGGGGGAGAGGGGGGCGTGGCCGAACGGCCATTTTGTAAATAATTGGGCTACATTTGAAGGATAGCCCAAATGTAGCCCAAATCCAGGGGTAGTAGCCCAAGGGGTATATATACAAAACGCGCGATTCCCAGCCACCATTTTAGGCTTGGTGACCTGGTGGCTGGGTGCGCTAGTTAAAGTTTTTCCCCACCCACCCTCCCTATGGTTAGAGGGGTTTTAGGGGGACTGTTTCAAGGGGTTTTGGGTCTGCACTTTTGCGGGTTTTGGGGGCAGCATTTGTTGGAACAGGTACATAGGGGCTGTTGGATGTATTGTCGCTTGGAGCAGGTGCAAGCGGGGTGGTTGACAGTTGGCCGGGATTGGCTAGAGTTTGTTGTTAGAGGTTTGGTAATGTGGGTCCAGGGACAGGTAAAGGGTAGACAGGTTGGATAAGTTTAGATTAGAGGTTGGTTAGTTACAGTTGCACTAAAGGCAGGTAGGGGTTACGGTCAGGGGAGTTTGGGAGTTGGGAAAGGTTACATGGTGTAGGATTGGGTTATATGTTGGTTATGGAATGTTATGTTGTATTTTGGGGGATGGGGGAAATGATGTGGGGATCGTAGGGGTGGGGGGAAAACACAAGGGGTCAGGAGGTTATTGTATAGCGAGGCGTTAGTTTTGTAAGGCAGTGGCCAAGGAGTTAAATTGTGATATGCACCTGTTTCAATAAAGCGGCCTTTTTCACACACAATAAAGGAGTTTGGTGTCGGCTTGGCCCCCTCTCCCCCCTTAATCTCCCAATACCCTTGCCAATTGAAAGCCATCGACTAGACCTTAATGTCCTGGTGACATGGCGTTATCTGCAAGCAGTGTGGAGAATCACTAGGCCATGCCCTGGATACTCCCAAGGCTCTCCTGCTTTGCAGTGCTCAGGGGTCCCCAGAGACGCCCAACGTATGCCCAGGGTTCTGCTGGGCAATGCTTTCATGGTAGGGTGTGTAAAGATGGCTCCGTGTCACCCGGACACCACTTGTCCATTCACAAACTCTGCTTTTACAAAGGTGATCCAATTGGCTCGATATGAAGCAAGACTACAACCCCCAGAATACAGTGGTTAAAAGCATAGTCCAGGAACGATAAAGTGGTGTCCCCGAGACATCTTGTCAGTATATGTCTAAGGCGTGGACATACGAGAAGCACAGGTCGAGGCAAGGGGGTTTGAATGGGGCGTTGAGTGTTTGTGTGTGTGGTGGTCTAGTGCTGGTTTTAAAGTTTATATTCTGGTACATGCCTTCATCTTACGACTGTTTGATTGAACAGTGCCACAAGCGGACGCTATTGGCTCCCACGACTCGTTCTTTTTTTTGTTGTTGTTGCATATTTATATAGCGCGAACTCGACCCGAAGGTATTGGAGCGCTTTACATAGTACCGTATTTACTTACACATTCAGGCACGGGGAGATTAAGTGATTTGCCCAGAATCACAGGATGTGGACGCGACCTCGAGGCTCGAACCCCGGTTTCCTGCACCAGCGGGGGCAGCGCAGCCCACGGACCACATCCTTCTCTTAAGTTTCAAGCGTCCACGGTTTAATAGCCTACCTAGTGCAGATTTTAACTCTGCATTCTGGGACTTGTAGTGGTCTTTGGACCAATCGAAAGGGACTACAAGATAATATTTTTTTAAAAAATGTATGCGCTACTTCTATAGTCCTGCACATCTCAGAGGTTTCGGTTTAAACTTCGAATCCCATTTGGGCCCGGTTCACTGGGTGGTGTTTATCTCCCCAATAGGCATCACGTCACTAACCGGGCCGCTTGCAATGAGTAACCTGACGTCCTGTTTTACCGTGGGCCTCTGGTAAAGTTTGAGAGTTCGTAAAACATGCACCACAGTTCGCAAACTGGAAGGCGTCCCACCCAACGCCATCGCGGTGGCAAGTGCCAGCCTGTTGCGCACACGCCTGGCCCTCGCTGCAGCGCGCTACGGGCAGGAAGGTTCTCGAAGGTCTAGCACACTGCTGCTACCAGAGATGGGTGCCCCTATTGCAGAATTAGTCCACCGACAGAATGCATTGCCGGAGCCCAGTGGGGTCTATACCCCACCCTCCGGAGGGAGACCGAGTTTCACCAGGGCACTGTCTGAAAAGGATGCTCAACCTACGGAAGGGGCACAACGGGGGTCTCAATCGGGGGCACGAGGGGGGAGGGGCTACCCGCTGGGGTCGGGGGAATGCCCACTTCCTGGCCCCCCGCGGCCCCGGGCATTGCATACTCGCTCTTCCCAGGCCTCTTCGCCTCTATAATTAAACCTCTTTTAATTATCAGGTCGGACACGTCACTTCAGGGACTTTCCAAGAGCTGCCGGAGCCAGGCCCGTCCTGTTTAACCCGTGCAGCGCTGCAGGCGAGACTGAGCAGGGCGGACCCAGGCAAGCAGCAGCACGAGCCGGGGACGACGCTCCTCCACAATCTCCACCCTGCCCCCCAACCAGCCCGCCACTTTCACTCATCCGCATCTTGGCACCCTTGCCCTCCCCTTCCTCCCACAGCTCTCCCTTCCTCCCACAGCTCAGCACCTCGCCTCTCTACCTTCTTTTCCAACCCCGTTTACCAACGCGCCCTCCCTCTTCCCAGCCTTAACGACTCCCTCTCCAACCCAGCACAGCTTCTTAGCTCCTCTTACCGGTCTAACCGAGCTCCGAAGACTAGAGTCCTCCCCAGCCCTTCGCTCCGCCTCACAGCCATTTTAAGGAATTATGGGGTATGGACACATAACTATCTAGGACTGCTAATTACAATATTTAGCCTGCAGAATTGTTTATAAATTACATAAACATAGAAGACAGACTGAAATGTAGCCCACACATGTAGAAGAAGAAAGACTAAAATTGCAGCTAAATCTTCGTTGTATTAAATCTATAACACTGTGTAGGATGTTTAAGCTCTCAGGAATACAGACTGTTAATTATATATTTTATAGATATAGGAGGAGAGGCACTTGAAACTTTATTTTTCTGGTAGAGTTGTTTATGTTTACATATCTGGGCGTGCGAAGTTGTTTTGTAGAGGCAGGACCCTTGGAACTTTCCAATTTGTTTTCTTTAAGTTTGTGAAGTTTGCACATTTGCTACACGATTCAAGGAAAGGGCAGCCCGTTCAGGTGTCAGCAAAATGTTAGGGCTAAATTCTCTTGTTGCTCCATCCATGCAGTGGAAAGTTTCATTAATGTTTCCTCCCCAAAGCGATACACCCTGCCTGTGTCAAAAGGTCTAAAGCCACTGCAATTATGCAGGGTAGGGCCAAACGAAATATGTGGCATGGTTGAGTAAATTATGCAGCAAGAAAAGATAAATTATGCGGCTCATTTTGTGATAGTATTACTTCATTCTTTTTTCAGTTTTACACTGGGCATTGGTTACACCTCATTAATGCCAGTGTAACACCCAAATATAGCAATAAGCAACAGAAAGTCAATCTTTCCAAAGGGGTTTCCTCTGCATAGCAACACGTGTCACTTTGCTTTTGGTAACTTTTGGACTGTTTGAGCTAGAAACAATGTTTTTTTAGTAAAATCTGCAGATTATGCAGCAGACTATGATTATGTCGGTCAAATCTATAATTATGTGAAAAACTTTGCACCTGCACAATTGCATAATTCCAATGGAACTGGCAAAGACTTGTTGCTCCCAAAAGCGAAGTTCAGTTGCTTACCCACCTCCCATACTCTCGCCAGGCATTGGTTATAAATACTTTCCTGCTACCGGATGACCTGACCACGGATGTCTTGAAGTGGGAATGGGAGGTTGGGGGTCCGGTGTCATGGGAGCCTTGCCCCCAGGTTTTTTGGGTGGAGGGGGGTGGTCCAGTCTAAGGACTGAGGTGGTCTGTTGCTCTAGGGGCAAAGGGGGGAGTTTAAATGGTAAGTAGTAGAGGGGCATGGGAAGGAAGTCTTCTTCAGGGTGAGGAGTTGACACTACGATTACCTTAGGTGATCAGTTATGGTAGATGGGTCAGGGATGTGTGGAAAGCTTGACATGGTGACACTAGTGCGTAGGGGTAGTTGTTAAATTGTTGCTGATAAGCAGGCGCCAAGTGCAGCACACCGGTATAGTGATGAATTGAAGGCCACTATGAGATTGGTTATGATACTGGTTGAGTGGATCAGCTGGGGGGATGGGGGGTAAGCAAGATGGCTGGGAGTTTAGTTAGCCAAGTAACAGGTTATTTGAGTCATCTGTGCCAGCCCCCTCACGCTTTCCCCCGTTCCAGCCACTGCTGCCCCTCCCCTCTACCCGTTCCCGTTTTCCCGCCACCCAGCTGAGCCTCCCTCCCCTCCCCTATTTAAATGCAGACCGCTGCGCGGTCGCGCCGTGCCTCGCCAAAGGCGCGCCTAAGACAAGCCCGTCTGCGCCCGTACCCGACCAGCGCCTGGAACCCTGCATCTCGTAGGCCCCACCGCTACGACTCTACCAATCTCAACGCACTCAACCCCAGAAGACGCTCCGGCTGCGTAAGAACCACTCCAAACGCCACCCAGGGACAGTTCTCGTGCAGAGCCTGCCACAGACCCGTCACCATCAACGATGCCCTCACCACCACCGAAGGCCCGCCCAACGCATGCACCACCAACACCCTGACGTGTATCCTTATCAACGTGCGCTCCCTCTACCGACATGCCGTAGAGATTTGGGACCTGATGGACACAATCTCGCCCGACGTCGCCTTCTTCACTGAAACCTGGACCAACGCCACCTCCGGCCCCGATATCGCGACTGCCATCCCGATGGCAACAAGATCCAGAGGAAGGACCGTCCCTACCGCCCAAGAGGAGGACTCGCCATCGCTCACAGGATCCCCCTCTGCCTCTCCACATCAAGCACGAGCGACCCCCACTCCAACACAGAACACCTCAACTTCCAGATCCATACCAGCCCCAAGACCACGCTACGGGGAACCCTCATCTACAGACCGCGGGACCCCGCAACCACTATAGCCGAGCTCACCGCACCCCACGCAATTGCCTCCATGGACTACATTCTACTCGTGGACCTAAACTTCCACCTCGACAACCGCAACAACCCCGACACCACCGCTCTCCTCGACAACCTCGGACTGAATAAGCTGGTCAACACACCCACACACAGAGCTGGACACATTCTTGACCCTATATTCACGGAAGGAACAAACATCCAGTTCAGCCACACCACAGAGCCCCCCTGGACTGACCACCACTGGGTCCATTTCACCTTCAACACCAACACCGCACCCAAGCCAACGCCACGACCGCCACAAAGAAACTGGAGCAATGTCTCCGAAGAACTCATCACCACCCTCCTCCAAGACCCCCCCAGCACCGCGACCGACGCCAACTCGGCAGCCACAGAACTTCACCGCTGAATCTCCCTTTGCGCCGACAAACTTGCACCCCGCCAAACAACGCCCGTTAAAAGCCGCCTGGTTCACCACTGAACTACAGGAAGGCAGACGCTCCTACAGACGCCTAGAGAAATCCTGGCGAAGCCAGAAAACGACGGAAGCGCAGAATATCCACAGGTTCGCCCTGAAGGAATATCACCAGCGCATAAGGGACACCAAACGGACCTTCATTAGAGACAAAGTCCAGACCAACGCCAAGGAATTGTTCAACCTCATACAGCAGTTCACAAAACCCCCCAGCGAAGCCACGTACACATCACACCTTCTCAGCAACTCTGCGACAAGCTCAGCTCATACTTCCACCTGAAGATCAAGGCCTTCTACGACAACGTCAACGAACCCATGCCTGACAGCACCTCCCCACCCCCCCCCAACCCTGCTGATTGGCCAACCATCGAACATACCACAACTACCATGTAGAAGACCCACTTGGGAGCCCCTACGTACCCCCTCCCTCTGCACATATTCCACAGGGCTGCTGCCGCCAACGTACCCGAACTAGGACGGACCATCAACGCCTCCCTCATGTCTAGCATCTTCCCTGACAACTGGAAATGGGCAGAGGTAAAACCACTCCTTAAGAAACCCACGGCCGACCCAATGGACCTGAAAAACTACCGACCCATCTCTCTCCTCACTTTCGCGGCGAAAGTCACCGAGCGACTAGTGTGGTGATTGCTTACAATACGATTAAGACCACCGAGGGGATGGAGTCCTATCTTTATCTCATGCACAATGCCCAAGAGAGGTTTTTAATGTGTCGTTTTAGGCTCAATCTTTTACCACATTTACTGGCAGATCCGCCAGGTTTTACAGTGTCAATTGAGCAGAAGGGTGCCTGCGGCTGCAACAATAGGTCTCCGCAGGACACCCTTCATTTTGTATTTTTTTGCCCTTTTTATTTAATGCCACGGCGGAAGTTTTTAATAGAAATTTTAAAAAGGGCAAAGCTGACACAAGCTAAATCTGCTTTGCTCTTTTTACAAAAAGCTAACGAGCCGTTGACATTATGCTGTATGATGAATTTTATTAAAGTTACGCTGAGACTAAGAGAAACTAGAGGGGAGGCTTTAATGTGACTATTATGGATATGTGTGGTCTGATTTTTCCTGTGGTCTAACGCAATATGATTTTAGCTAATGGTCAGAGGGCGAGTCAACTGTGTTTCCCCTGATGAATTGTAATTTCAGTCAGGGTTCTTAAGATGATTTAATTGTGTTTTTAAGGATAAACTGAACTGTCTGTACTTATATGACTTTTATGGTGTTTTTTAATCACCGAATAAAGAACTACTGAACAGAACTGATTAGTGAACGCCCAGCTGACCACCTTCATTGAAGAGAACTCCATCCTAGACGCCTCCCAGTCTGGATTCCGCAGCAACCACAGCACCGAGACCGCTCTCCTCGCTGCCACAGATGACATCCGCCTGCTACTCGACCAGGGATACACTGCAGCCCTCATCCTCCTAGACCTCTCAGCAGCCTTCGACACCGTTTCTCATCGCAGCCTTAAAGCCAGACTTCACGACGCAGGGATACAAGGAACCGCCCTCGACTGGATCCGATCCTTTCTCTCCGGCAGAACCCAGAGGATCAAACTCCTTTCTTCCTCTCCGAACCCACCAATATCAACTGCGGAGTACCCCAAGGCTCGCCTCTCAGCCCCACGCTCTTCAATATCTACATGGCCCCACTCGCTGCCATCGTCAGATGCATTGGTTCAGCATTGTATCCTATGCTGACGACACCCAGCTCATCCTTTCACTCACGAAGAGTCCCGAAGACACCAGACTCTGCTTTGAGGGAGGAATGAAGAACGTGGCAGCCTGGATGAAAGACAGCTGCTTGAAGTTCAACTCGGAGAAGACCGAGATCCTCATCCTCGGATCCTGCAACTCCGCCTGGAACACCTGGTGGCCCTCCGCCCTCGAAAATCCATCAACTCCTACTGACCACGCACGCAACCATGGCATCATCCTCGACTCCTCCCTCTCCATGAACTGACAGATCAATGTCGTCACCTCCACCAGCTTCAACTGCCTACGCATCCTCCGCAAAACCTTCAAGTGGATCCCCCCGACTGCAGAAAGACCGTCACCCACGCACTCATAACCAGCAGACTGGACAACGGCAACGCGTTGTACGCGGGAATCAACCAAACCCTACTACATAGACTCCAGACCATCCCGAACGCCGCTGCTAGACTCGTCCTCGGAACTCCGCATCAGGAACACATGACCCAACACCTGCGAGACCTCCACTGGCTCCTTGTCGAGAAAAGGGTCACGTTCAAACTCCTCACCCACGCCTACAAATCCCTCTACAACATCGGACCCAAATACCTCAACTAGAGAGTATCCTTCCACGTACCACTCCGCCGACCTCGCCCTGGCAGAGGTCTCCGGCATCCGCACAAACAGAACAGGCGGGAGAGCTTTCTACTACATCGCAGCCAAGACCTGGAACGATCTCCCCGTGAACATCAGACGCTCGCCAACCTTGCACACCTTCAGGAAGGACCTCAAGGCATGGCTCTTCGACTGATCTGGAGCGGCCCCCTCCCCCCCCACCTCCCACCCCCCCAGCGCCTTGAGACCCTCACGGGTTAGTAGCGCGCTGATTGATTTGAGTAATTCTTGGGAGAATTCATACAGGGGTCAAGGGAGAGTTCATTGGGTGTAGCTTTATAATGTTGAACGGTAGTGTGTGTGTGTGTATGTATGTGTGTGTGTGTGTATGTGTGTGTGTGTATATATATATATATATATATCACAAGATATTGAGCCAACCCTGAAAGACCAACCTCGTGCCCCAGCTCCAAAGTCAGCAGAAAAGTTGGCAGGGTATGTCTTACTTAGAGATATTGCTGTGTATAGTGAGGCCTTAATATTACCCTGTAAGACAATGGCTGAGAGTTATATTTGTTGCTATACACACTTATTTCATTAAAATAGCCTTTTTCACGCATAATTGAGTAGTGTGGTTACTTGGGTTACACCATCTCGCCTGAATTATCATTATAACCTTTCCATGTGAGCTTTACTTCGCAGCCGCAAACCATGCGAAGCGAGGAAGCTTGCATGTTTTTGCAACATTTCCCCAACTTCACCTGTATTCGCTGCTGGAGTGAAAACTTTGCTGAATCCTAATGTGCACCACAGGATGCGCAAAATGTCGTCGTTTCTTGGCAACACAGCAGCAAGGCATCATTGTTAAAATGATGTACTGAGCCTGTACTTGGTTTTATTTGTCCCCCTGGCAGTTTGTTAATGGGCATACCAAATACACTAAGTACATATAATGATATAGGCTATGCATTGCCACATACAGAATAGTGCAGACAAACCAAGGTAGAATCACACAATCCTTTAAAGGAATTTACAGTGTAATAGTGGCCCTGCATTGTGCTGATGCCCCCCTTTTGGGCAGTGAACGCAGGGCCAGATTGGCCGTTTATCCCACCAGGCATTTCCCCAGGTGAGCTGGAGCCATTGGAGTTTTTTTAAAGGCCAAGGTCCGTTACAGCTCCCAGAGGTTTATTGCAGCAGATTCAGTGGGGATTCAGGTGAGGGAAAGGGAGTGAACAGAGAGTGAGAAGCGAAATTGAGAGACCGAAGGGATAGGTGGTGTCAGACCTGGTTTGGGGGGACACAGTGTAAGTAGGGGCTGCTGCGCCCAGCTGTGGGGTTTGAGGTTGTTTGCCGTTGATGTACGGGATATTTCCTACTGTGGCTCTGCAAACTGGGCCAAGTTCCGCCCCATCAGCACTTGACTGTAAGTGGAAGCAATGGGGAGCAGTCACAGGCTGCTCTGTGAGGTAATACGGGGGTGCTTGAGCTCAGAACTCAGCAATCACACAGCAGCACAATAACTGATTGTCCATCCCAGTGCTTAACTTTCGAGTGGAAAAGTAACTTAATGCACATTAAATTACACAGTAGGACCAAATATTCCAAATATGAAAATATGTACAATGTCATTTAGCGTCCTGACACTGGAGTAGGTCAGAGCCTCTTCCTGCTATCGTCCCAGTCCTCCTTTATAGTCCAGGAAGTTCCATTCCCGGTTCTGGTTCTAGCCTGATTATGCTCCGGTTTAGATTTGTGTTTGAAGCTCAGGTCAAGCCAGAACGTCCCGATTCCCAGTAGGAATCAAACTGGAGAGTATGGAGCGAGCTGACACCAGGGCACACATATCACTCTACCCTGTCCTCTGCCCCAGCACTAGGATATTGCTACACCTTGCAACTCCAAGATAGTCACTCCTCTTGCAGGGTTAGCAAGCTCCTTCTCTCTCTCAGGAGGCAGAGGTCTAGGTGCTTCGGGATAGATAATCTGCTCTTGCAGCGAGGGGTGAACTCCGGTGATGTCCCTCGCCTCACTGAAGCTGGCTGTCAGGCAGACATAAGCTGTAATTGCCTAGCACTTCTCTGAGTGCGCAGCACTCTCTTCCTTGGTCACATTTGGTCCCACGTTGATGTAGTCAAAGCAAACAGGAGCTATGGATCCGTTGTCTGCACTTTCAGAACCAGTTTGGGGTTGTTCGCCTTACAAATGACCTCGCCAGGTGCTCTCCAGACACAGCCTTAGTGTAGGTTGATGATCCTCACAGCAAGGTAGTATCCAGCCTGAAGTTCCCTCTATTCTAGGCACAGAGGTGTGTGCTTTTTGCATCTGGCTGTCATCAGTGATACTAAAGAGCGATCAGTGTAAAGAAATAAGGCTTCATCTAAGAGGGTCTCTTTCACTTTGAACTGCAGTCCAACCCTTCACTCCAAGGGTCTATTAAATGTCATTGCTTCAGGAAGACTGATCAGCAGCTCCACTCGCCAAAATCCCTAATCAAATTCTAAGGGAGCCCCGTCTCCACTATCCCCACTTCGCTTTATCTCCAGGATGGTCGGCAATACACTTCCACTGCCTGAGAAAACAACCTCACCTCCATCTTGTGCACAAGGACAGGCTTGGGATACTCAAAATGGATCCCACAGGCCTCCAGTCCTCCGGTATAGACTATGCATGTGTCACACATGCCACAAGCACACAACTTACACATGGGATGCCAGAACTAGAATCTGGCTTAGCATATACAGCAGAACTTTACCCAAGTGGGCCAGTAGGCCCCCACTCTAGTCATGCAGATAAAAAAGCCTGGTCACTGCTGCAGATTCGCAAAACACAGCATGCTGCCACTGCTGCTCTATGTACTAAACCCACAACAGTGACAGTCGTCCATTTTCTGTACAATGAGGGCACCTGTGGCGCAGCCTGACAGGTCACAGAACAGGTCCACTTTTGTTAAATGTCAGGTCTAGGCCTCTGTGCCTAATCTAGTGTGAGGTTAGGGACAAATTAAAAAAACAATACCAGATACACGCATCAGGCACTCAGGGCAGAGGAACGTGACTGTACACCATGCAGGGGACATTCTGAATCTTCTAACCTTCCGAAAGAATCTAAAAACCCATCTCTTCACAGTGTATCTACCTAACTAACGATGTTGCCTTGAACTCTTTTCCGCCCTTCTCAACAGTGGAAGTTACATATATTCTCTCTTGGTTGGGTTTGCCCCAAGGAAATACTGCTAATAAATAAGTATATGTCTTGAATTGCCATTAGAAGGCATTTCACTTCTGATGCATTTAAAAATGCAGCGCTGATCCCTAATCCGTTCACACCCACTGTTATCACTCTGTCCCTTTGATTGTGGCTCTCTATCTTCCAATCTCTGTTTTTTCATACAAATGCATTGCTTTAAATACATCTGGTGACCTATGCCCTTGCCACAATGTACTTAGCAAATTAATGTTGATTTTTTTTTATGTCGTAATTCTTTATTGAGAGAATAAAGGTATATACATTCATAAAAGTATCAATGTTGATTTTTGATTGTGGTTCTTGGCTGTAGTCAATTTCACGTATTTTGTCAGGCAGCATCACATTCCCCAGGTAGGCTGGGGAAATTAATAGGTCAACTGCTGGTAATTCATATGTCTCTTCACCGCTCGTCTATGTTTTATTGCACAAGCATTCAGTGAAGTCCCTAGACAAAACCCATGCGGCTTATGTTACTTTTTCAGGCACATGGCTTCAGACGAGATGGCCCAATGAATCACAGCCTAGACAATTCTTCCAAACAATTTCCCATCCTTTCCAGACTGCTTGCTCTTTGCCCCCCCCCTTCCTATTCTTTGACCCTGCCCATCTTTCCTCAATCTAATGCACGCAAATACTTGGTCAGCAGCGCTTTGCCTGACTAAATTGGACACGCCATCATGGAATGATCCAACCTTTTCCAAATGGTGAATCCTCAGCTCCCCTTCCGGCCAACAGCCAGTCCTCTGGAGGCAAAAACAAGATGAAAGCCTTCCAACTTGTGCCGCCAAGCAACCTGCCACAGGTAGTGCTTAAAGCATGAAACGGCCCCTACACATCACTGGTCCTCCACCACGCCACAGCCATACTCTCCCAGTTATAAAAAAAAAAAGCTGCTGGGCGGAGGATAGGAGAACAGTCAAGCTGACCCACCTGACTGGAGTTAAGGATCCAACTGGACAGGCTTACCTTCACCATGACCTGAAAGGAAGATCCTACTATATCCCCACCCCATGACCCCGCTGACCTATCATTATCGTGATTTTTAGCTCCCCTATCATGAAAAGTCAGCACAGATGCTTAAAGTGTGTCATTATTCAAGCATGATCTCATTGGCCCTCAATCGAATGAGTGGCAAGAGGAATAATGATTTTCATATGCCCATGCCCTTGCGTGCAGCATCTCTAGGCATCGGTACGGAATAGTTGGGCCACATGCGCACTAGCCGGATCATGCACGTAGTGTGCAACTGTTCCATTAGACCATTGGAAGTGTCCCTTAAGGCATTTTAAACTGAGGTCGTTTAATGTTCTGTGCAGAGTGATGACTGAAAAGTGCTTTTCAACGCTGTGATTCCTTGCTAGTCTGGAAGAACTGCCAGAAACCGTCAGGTTGAAAAACAAGACGTGAATGCAGCTGTCACCTGCCCTCATGGCATGTGTGACATCTTCACCTGAGCATGTTTTTAGCCAAGAGGGTCCTGCATTGTGGCGTGTGTAATCTGGAATGCAGAGCTCTCATGTTAACCAGCTCTATGCACGAATAGCTCATCCATTCCAGGTTTTATATGTAGCATGCTGGGATTTGTAGTCCTAAAATCAGGACAACAAGTGTGGAGAATGCAAAGAGAAAAACTGGACAGGATGAGCTAACCGCTCGTGGACCTGGGAACCTTGAGAGCTCTGGGAATGGTTCAGAGATGTGCAGCGCTCTGGGCAAAAGGTTGCTGCTGGAGTGCATACATCCACAATTAAAAGGGCTGTTTGTCAGGCCTGTCATTTAAATTTGGTACCACCTAGCACCCTAAGTAAGTGCTGGCCATGCTTGTAGCTTCTTTGTAACATAGTAAATATGACCATACAAAGTGCTGTTGAGTAAAAAAAAAAAGTGGGAGTGTTCGAAGGTGCTGTGCATAACAGGGAGGCTGCAGGCATTCGTACGGACCTGGCAGCTCAAACTCTCAGTCTGTGCTCCTGGGGCCCACACTTCCATATCCACACTCAAGAGTAGTCCAAATAGAAAGCACTGTGTCCTTTTTGCACTTTTACTTATAGGGACTTGGATATTTCGTGGTCGAGCCCCAAAGGCGTGTAAGAGTACCCAAAAGAGTTCTGTAGTACTGCTTCCCGAAATCTTAATCTCATAAATGCTTTTGTGAATGGACTCCCACCGCCCCACCATTTTGTAGGCGCTGTTTCTTTAAGAAGTCATTGTCTGCAGCTGTGCCGAGGGACTTGTCTGCTTGCAACATTCCCAGTCAAGGAAGTAAGGCTGTTGTTTTTAGTTTGAATTACCTCCCCCCCAGCTGGCTTACTGAAAATGTTTGCTGCAGGGCTGCTAGCCTGCGTTCAGGGGAGTCTGGTTTTACGTTACCCTCCGCGACGGAAACTGGCTGGATTCCTTTTTTTTTTTTATAAATTGTGTATGACCCACATAAACGATTTGCTTGAGGGCAGAGAGGGAACTGTTGTCAGAAATTAAATTTAGCAAGACGTGTCAGAACTGGTAGACAAGCAGTTAGGCGTTTTTCATGACGTAAATCGAGGAAACGCCCACATTTTATACCTAAAAAACCTTCCTTGTCTAATAAGATGTTTTGCCTCAGTTATAGGGTGAACAGATTTTGAGAACCAAAACCCGGGACAGGCCAGAAATAAAAGTAGGACTACAGTTTTACTGCTATATAAGGCATGTTCCAGTTTTTGCGTACCCTTGTAAATATGTGCCTATATATACGGTAGACTTGTAAGTGTGTGTGTGTGTATATATATATATATATGTATATACACACACATTTAATACACACACACATTTACAAAGCTGCATTTAACATTATCTATGGCAGGACCTCCACCCTGAGCCCCCTGCCTTTCTCCCCACCCTGTCTCCCCTCTGCTGGCAGCATGCAGCCCACCTCCTCCAGTCCTGCCAACAGAAACAGATACATCGCTCAATGTTTTTCAGTCTTCAGAGGCACCTGTGAAAGGAGAACATACATTTCAATTCTGCTTTGCTGAATTGAATGACCTTTGTCCCAAAAACCGGGACATGCATTAAAAATGAAAAAAAAAAGTGTTGGAACGCTGGGACAGTCCTCCAAAAACTGGGACTTTCTGGGGAAGTCAGGATTCTGAAAAATGTACCCGGCATTGAGAAACAACTAGGAACGAATTCCATTACAATCCTCTTTTTTGGCTGTGAACACAGTTTTCAGAGCTCGCAAGTCGCCTTTGTCCATGCGTGATCAGCTCATTCCGGTAAAAAAAATCCTTTGCATTGTGGGTCCTGTAGTCCTGTTTACCCCATTATAAAACCAGGACTACAAATCTGCGGAGGCAAAGAGTAAACACTGACTGGACAAGCTACTCGCGTATGTGTAAGATTGCCGCTTACTCTCAAGTTAGCCTGATGGAAGACCTAGGCAGACACCTTTTGTGTGGTAAAGTGCTTATTTATTCGAAATGATATGCACACAGGAGCGCCGGAGCGGAGCTCCGTGTAGTTTCAGAATCGGCGCTCTAATGCCGATAAAATGGCCGCTACCGGATGTCCGGTGACGTCACACTCCGTGTGCGCCCGCGGACTAGACCGCTACACCACAGTATGGACCTGGGAAATTTGAAAACTCTGAATTTGGGAGTAGGGGCAGTGCTTTTAAGTAGGCCAGGTCTCACTGATGCTGAGCACCAGCAGTTTTTAAAAGGGTGCTCGAAACGGGTCTCTATCGGGCTCTGTTTTGTGCCTTCGCACAGGCGGTTTGCTTTTTTTCCAGACCGCAGTGAGTGACAGCAGGCACATTATATGCGCTGCTCACTTCTCACTAATGGAGAAGGTACGGCATGACGTCATGCCATGTGAGCGTTGAAGGGGAAGGGAAGTCCTTTAAAGAGAGTAATTTTCTCTCTGGATTTCCCTTCTCTTTTTGAACTCAGGAGCAGCAAAATTGCGGTGGTGTCAACACGGCTTTAAGTGGAAGCTTTTTCAATATTATATACAAGCCATAGTTGCAGCTCCTTTATCTTATGCAACTAACAACCATCGATAAAGCCAATAGTCCTGACTTCTTGTAGGTATGATGTTACTTGTTTCATATATCTGGATGCAATGACAGAAAAAGCAAAATACATACAAGTCAGGTGGCACACCATGCTAAATACAGATTTTTAGCTTACGTGTTCTTAAGCCACACCCTTAATTACATTGACCACGCCCCTTTGAGAGACCCCCCCCCCATGTTTTTTAACCCAGTTAAAGCCCTGGGTAGGGGTGATGGGGTTATCTGACTCTTCTTTGTATTGTATTCTGGGAGTTGCCCTAGAGTAATAGTAACACAGATCACAATGGTCGGTGAAAGGTAAGCCCAGGGCAGGAAAGAAACATGGTGATCTTAGTGTCAAGGAGGCTTTGGAAACCTAGGCAGTAACACAAAGACCCTTCTACAATTGTTTCTCTTCAAAATGTGTTGTCTTTTGATAACTTGATCCAGAGTTCCTACTGATTGTTTTTTTCCTTAAAAAAATATTTAGAGTCTAGTCTCAGGCTGTCACTTATTGTATGTGCTGCTCTAATTGTGTCCTGTTAGTATGGGTGGAGTTGACCATGCAGGTGCCAAGGAAGGGGTCAGAAAGCCATGTATTAGTGTTTATTCTCAAACCTGGGCAGCTGTGGCCGCTCTAAAATCTTATGTTGTGTTTAATTGTCTATTCTAGAGCCTCCACTGAGCCATGATGGTGGCTCAAGGCGCTGCTACTGATTAAAGAAGAAACAGTCGTGAAGGGAGTGTCCATTGGTAGGCAAAGGATACAACTTGAAAGCTAATAGGCATGAAACTCCACGGCATCAACTAATCACAAATTCTTGAGTTTATCAAATTTCTTGTGATCAAAAATCTGACTATGAGGGGGACCTAGGTTATATCAAATGCAGACACTTGGGGAAATTTTTGGATTGCGGAAGCAGGAAGTCATATCGCTGGCATAACTAGGTAGCCCTACTTAATCTATGTCTGAGAGTTAGAGCTTCCACATTTTTTTTAAATATATTAGAGAAAGTACTCGAGGCTGATGGGATACAATCTTTCAAGACCTAGGCTTTTCTTTGACAAATAATTGTTTTCTGGTGTGTTTGTTCATTGGGTCTGATATGTTAAATGAAAGTGCAAGACATGAGATTTGCTGGTGACTTTGAGTCATTGTTCGGGGTATACCCACAAATTTCAGAGGTTTGGGAAGGAGGGGTCCAGAACTGGCAATGTTTTCCTATCTGACATCAGAGCAGCTGAAAGGCAGTCCATGGAAGTGGAGATAAGGCAGAGTTGGCAGGTGGGATGCTATGGTGACATGTCTCTTGTGTACCCTTGCGCAACCCAGACCTTGTCCCGCGGTGTAAAAGTCCCTCCATGATAAGCTGCTGCAAAGCTGAGATGTTTGATTTGCATGTGTGTGGACTGCACTGAGATAACCAGGGCAGTTAGCTGAATCATCTGCAGGTAACCCTTTCTGCTACATGCTGTATCTAAATCACACCTGAGGCTGCCTTCTTGTCTGCATGTGTTTGTGCTCCAACTCACATGATTCATTTTATGTCCGTCACTCGAGTGATAATTTCCAATGGCCAGTTGCAAATGGTTTCTACTGGGTGTAGTTAGTAAAACACGGACTAAACAAGTGCTGCGAGAAAACCAGGGAATATTCTGACATATAAGTAAAAAAGAAAGAAACACCAACAGAGAGTTTGAGAATGCAACTTTAATCAATTGCAATTTCTTTTCCATTGAGAGTCCGCTAATGAACAAAACCATGTCATTCAGTATAAACGATCTGTCCTATGTTACAATCTTTTTTTAGGGCCGCGGTTTCCCTCTCTGACCTTCTAAATGTCTATCCTTCATTTATGGCACTGAGCAGGACATGCTGCCTCTGAGGTTGTCAGAATCTTTGGCCACTTATTAATTCTGATATCTCACCAGGTCCTCAAATCTCATTGACATTAGAATCTTCGGTTACTATCTAGGAATTTTGAGACTGGTGGTTTCCTTTTTGGATCACAAACAAAAGTACATGGTGCTGAATACATTTGTCCAGTCCAGCCTAGATGTCTTCAACTCCGATTAGGCAGAGCTCCCTGCTATATATTTTAAACGAACCACTGGTTTATTCATACATCACCCAGGTTCCTCATTGGGAATGTGGAGGAAGCCTGAATCCTGTCGAATGCCATCTTGGTAAAGGAAGGCCTCGCACAAGAAGAATCAGGGAGGAAATGCTTGGGCAAAGTTGGCACTGCCTTGGCAGGGGCATCCTGACCTCTGAGCCCGTCTGCCGATTGACCAGCTACTGCTTCTGTCTGACTGCTGCTTATTATTGCTGTCGGCTTTGCCTTTGGATAATCCTGTGTGGACCAACCATGACCATCATGGCTTGGTATGGCCCAATGGTCAGTGATGTGTAGAAAATAAGCAAGAAAGTGATTGGAGGAAGAAACTATATAAAGTTCTCTTCCTTTGTACCTTCATGAGAGATGATGCACCACATGCTTTCTAGATGAGGTCATTTTATTATTTAATTCAAAGTTTAACATACCAGAGTGCCATCCCTGACTTTTCTATTCACGAACCAAACCAGCTTTTAAGTTGTACTACCACCATTCACTCACCCCTAAATTCAAACTAACCTTATTAGCCCACTCAACATATGCTCCCCTTTCGTCCATTTGATTGCTTTCTTTAACCCGAGTTCTCAATCTCAATGTCACATTTGCGTCAGTCTCCTGAATCGTTGTATTATCACCCAGTGGGTTTCTCCACCATCCCTCTCTTCCTTTAAAAGAAGACTGACCATCCCTCCTATAATTTCACTTTTCACTTAACCCACATGCACATTAAAGATCTTAACCGTGTTGCTGCACTCAAAGCCAGCCTCAACTGATGGTCTTCTGCTCCACTTCTCCCATTTTTCTATATTTTTTTTATGCTGAACGTTTCTTCCTTGCCTCTCAGCCAAGCTCTGTCTCTCATTTCGATAATCATATTTCATGACTAACACGCACAACATGAACACCATCACATAGACTGATAGCATCTAACCAAAGCAAGTGCTTTGAATCCAATCTGGTCATGTGTTTGCATCCCAGTCCCCTTTCTTCTGTAGAAATGCCATATCTCTTCCCACCTTTATTCCACTCTGGGTGGTAACGTTGCTCGTAAAAACCCCTCATATTGGCCAACATCACTGTATCTCTTTCGGTCTATATTTATGGCTCGTAGCAGGGGTGTAGAAAGGCAAAATAAAACCTTTGTTGACTCACCCATCTCCAACGCCCCTCAGCACTCTTCCACCCCCCAATCAGACCACCTACCCATACTACTCCTCATGGCTTGCGCCAACCCCTCTTCTGCATTAGATAGTTCCCACCCTATCAGTACATAAAGTAATTTGTAAGGACGTTTAATCATAAGCCAGATCCCTGTCATAGTAAGGAGTGAAGAAGCCGATAGGTAGATTTGGTCAAACAGGCCACGGACAGAGTCCTTTCAGGTCTCCCAGCAGTGACCATGTCTTCTAGCTCATTTTATGGCACTTTCCAAGTTGCATTGTTCATCATTGTTCACAGTCCTGTGGGTAGTTCTTGAGTGATTGGTTGCTAGCCAGTATTGCTTATCTTCTCACTCGGCATCTCGTTTAGAGCATCACTTGGGAGGGCCTGGTGTGGGTCAGAAATGGGGGTGGGGGGATAGGAAGAAACCTCCGTGTTGAAGGATGGGTTGCTTTGTCTCAAGACAAGAAAAGTAGGAGGGAAGGAATAGCGCGGTTCCGTTGCTAATGGGACATAACTGCAAATACGTTTTAGAAAAATTGAGAAGTAGGCTGGGCAGGGAAAGTGCTCGACGCTGGTGAACATGGATCTAAGCAGTGCTTAATTTCTGCCGGTGGGGGCCACTGGCTTCTATTTTTGAGGACCGACACTTATTTGTTTACATCAGACACTTCCAGAGAACAAGAGAGGGAAAAACACAAAAGCGGAAAGACCAAAGTGAAAGAAGGAAAAACTCTTACAAAGGGAGGAAGAAGGAACCTGCAAGAGTGAGATTAAAGGGCAGGGAGTGTCTGGTAGTCGATTAAAGAGGCATGAGGTGGATTTTAGATTACCAGCCTCATTGTTCAATGTGCCGATGGTAAATTGATCCGGTTGCTGGCTTCTGAGCAGCGCTTTGGGCACCAGCACTCTTTCTTTTGCAAATCAAGCACTGACTCTAACTCGTCCTAAACAGGAATTGTGGGTCTGGTTTACCAATGTGCACCCCTAGCTCTTGACCGGTCTGAAACAGCAGCTTCTGACTTCTTACCCATCGCATCATGCACAATAGCGGCAGTGTTCTGTCTTGAAGGAGACTCGCCTTCGTTTAAACCAGGGGTGCTCACTATGGGTCCTCTCGGTGGGGGCCTGATCCTTGCTAGCTTTTCAGTATTATCAATGAATATGAAATTAACTTCCATATATGTCCACTGTAGGTAAATGTATCTTATTGTAACTCTTTATTGTAGCTGTATTTATATAGTGCTTTGCAGCAAGTAGCCTTCTACTCCGGAACCCAGGGTTAGCGGTAAGAAGCTAGTAGATTAGTAAAAAGTGTTTATTTTTATTTTTTTTCATCTTTTTCGCGGATTAGTTCAGGTAAGTGTGTTATATTGGCGCTCATTGAGCTCTCATGCATTTACTGTATTGTTTTGAAATGGATGGATTCATTGAGGTGGTTCAGGAAAGGGATGATGTGAGTTGTTACTGGGAGTGGTGGACATGTGTGCCTGTTAGTTGGATGAATAGGCTAAAGGAGGGAAGAGTTTGGAAAGGGCGTTAGGAAGTCCATGTTATTCGGAGAGGTTTGGGATGAGTCAGAGAGGGTAAGACCTACTCACACATCTAAATATATAGCATTATGTATGCACACATAAGCACATTATAATTACGCAATTTTATGTACAAGGCGCTCATCCTAATATGCAAACACCCATAAGTATATACATGCCGTAATATTTAAATGCTCAGACATTACCATATGTGTTGTTTATAAATATATATTTTTGATCTAAATAAAATTATGTACACATGCCTTCACTATAATCATATTTACAAACTGAGACATATATATATATTATCACAGAAAAGATTATTAGTGGACAGGTGCTATAAAGAAATTATTGGCAACATGACAATTAGGGGACCAATTCTTAAAGAACCCCACAAAAGTGCAGCTGCAGGTGTATGTTCTTAGATGCATGCAGGTTCACTACTTGCAAGAATTCCCATGTTTACAGAAGTAGGCCTGGAAAAAGTACACTTCTCAAACTTTAGTGAATGACTAATCAATACATCGCAAAGCCACTTTTCCCTGTCTAGGTCTCTGGAATAACTGCATACGTTTTGTTCAGACTTTGCTTCAAAAACCCGGTGCGGCGCACCCTGGGATTGGAGCTCTCTGGCAGTTATGGTGCTAGGAAAGAACAATGCAAGTGGCCAGAAGGATACTCAGCAGTGACACCCTGCTACCCAGTAAGCCACCTACTGTAGCTGGCTGCTAGATAATGGGGTTCAGCATTAGAGCCCCCTGACCCCTTATCCATTGGCAGTTTTGATTTTACTAATGCCACTCAGTTTCTGTTATGAGGGTTCCGACACTTGGATCGGGCCTTCCTGTTCCAACCCTTGAGGTATCTGCTTAAAATCAACATTGAATGTTCATTCTGACAATCTCTGGTCCCTTCTGAATTGATAAGTAATTATGTAAACACCTGTTTTAATCACTGTCTAAAGACGTAAACAGGCATTATGGCGCTGACATTGGATAATTACGGATTTATTTGTAAATTGTCATCTCCAGGTGCTTTTCTAATAGATGCATTTCATTAAGCAGCTATTTAAGTTCAAAAAAATTATAATAAAGTATGAGACTGCAGAAGACACGGGATGAATCTAAAAACAGCCACTTCCAGGGGAAAATGCAATCAGTAACATGTCAGCTGTTCGTGATGGTGCAAGACCCACTCCCAATGTCCATCCAGGTACTCCGGTGAACTTCTGCAGTAGGCCTGAGCAGAGTTCGCGGAGTTCCGCAAAGTGACCAAAAAATTCTGCTGAGCTAAGCGAAGTTCCACAAGCGGTGGAGTGCATTAGGTCAAGCTGTTCGCACTGATTTGTAGCGCCAGATGTTTGTCCCGCACAGGAAAATCAGTGCTGACCGCACCATGCGCAGCGCAAGCAGGGCGCTGGTTCTTTCTGCCGCTAGAGTAGAAGTTCTACTGGAGTACCAGCTTCCTCAACGCGAATAGAAGGCTTCTCCACGCGAGCTGGAGCAGCTTACCGCGACGGCCCGCGTTGAGAAATCTCGCCCGGAGGTGGTCTGGAGCAAGATTTTCCTCGCTAACGCTCCCCAACTTAACATTAGCGAGCACGAGCAAGGAAAAAACTCTGCTCTGTTTTTCGTAACTCCGCGTGCTGCACGGTGTGGGAAAAACTCTGCAAACTCCGCAAGCGCCGCAGAATTTCACGCCCTTGCCTAGTCTACAGCACCAAAAGTTTAACTTCCATTATCCTTTTTGGAGCCGTTCAGAGAACAGGAAACCTATTTGGGTTCTGAGATCTTTTGTGATATTATTCCCCAGGCGGCTTCTCTAATGTTGAAATTGTTCGTTTGATAATTAAGTGCAATTATTGGACTGGACAAACTTTGGATAGACTGAATATCGGAATGTATCTGTGTACAGGCTTACGGGGCACAGGTCTGGTTGGTATGTGCTGTCATTCACATCTGACAGAATACTTCAACTCTTCTCAAAGGCCTTTCACACTGAGCTGTCACAAACGTTATTTGTTGCCACGTCAATCTGAGAAAGAGTCAGTATGGTAACTATTGGGTTGATACTTGAACACGGGCCACATTGTGTTGTGGCAGCACCAGGGTTTTTGCTGCCGCTAGAGGGCGCACCTCCATGTCTGCCAACCTCCAGGCGAGGCTAGAAGTTACTTGAGAGACAGCTTCTAGGAACACTGTGGAAGGTCTGCTTCCTGCGCAGGCATATTTTAAGCAGCTGTCGATGCTATTGCCGGTAATAAGTCTAATTGCTGAATTTAGAGACGGATCGAAGTCTCTGCAGTGCCTGAGTGCCCAGTTGCGTTCCTATTGGAATACCTCTTCGACGTCTCTCCTGATGCAAATTCCAGTATCAAAAGTTTTCTATGGGTCCGTTTGCTGGCACATTGGGGTTGGACAAGCACAGGATGCTCTGAGAATACTGTGGTTTCGTTTTGCAAGGGGGTAATGGAGGATTGTGTATATTGATTTTAGCTGCTACTGAATCGGAGATTGCATTTAATTTATTTGTGTGTTGAAAATATATAGCAATGGAACCGTAAAGTACACGTGCCACGATGATTTCAATAGAAACCATTTGTAACCTGACAAAGGAACTCACCAATACAGTCAACATTCTGTGTTTAAATTACAGTGCACGTGGGCCAAATGCTTTACCATCGAACGTGAAAAATATTTAGAACACCCCCCAAAAAAGCAGTTCATGCCAGTCCAATAATTGGTTCACAGTCTTCAGTCTAATTGAATACCTTTCAGGGCGTGTATGTAAACTAACAAGCAGTGAGTATAGCTCTGCGCCTGGTAGGTTTTACAGCGCGTTCTAAAGAGGGGTGCGCGCGCAGCACGCAGCTCGCGCGGCACCAGCACCACGTGGCTCGCGCTGGGTGACCGGATGACCAGGAGTAACCTGGACCCGCGCGGCCCTGCTTCTGCGTTTATCTGCTGCTGGCGGGGGCAAAGGTCTGCCTGGGTCAGCAGGCCTCTTTGCCATGTAACGTGCCAGTGTCATGAGCAGGGCGTTAAAGGGCACGTCTTGGTGACCGTCTCAAAGCGCTCGTCTTCATGGGACAGCACGCGGCTATCACTAACGCGCGTTGTTTAACATTTTAGTAGCCTAATAATTCTTAGTAGCCTAATAATAATCCACATTTGTGAAGCGGGAACATTAACCCGTAAGGGTCTCTAGGCGCTGGGCGCCGTCGGGATGAAGAGTCACATGGTGCTGGGCTAATCTGCCGCCGGTGCCGGGGATCGAACCGTGATCCCCTGCCGCGGCGCCACACCTCTTTCACGCCTATGATTGGTGCTCTTCTGAGTCAGGCGTCTGAATTCCTCTAAAGTTTTCATGATATTTACCACAGTAGTCCTCAGTTAAATTGAGGCCTACACGGAGAAGGGGAAGACCCCGCCACCTCCAACTTTCGGGGCCATTGGTGTGGTCCGCTTCTGAATTGATTGACATCCCAAGGGGAGTGTGGAGGGGTTCTTCGGTGTGTATTTGTGATGAGCTAGCTTTCTTCTATACTTCAGTTTGCTACATTTGAGATAAATACACTAATCTTGCAATATTGATCAGTAGTATTGAGGCTAAACATAAACTGGTTATTGGTTCTGGCAGTGGTCTATGCTGGGGGTGCAGTTGGTTTTGGCCATCTTGGCGAGCCATGAGCACATCTGTTTTTACCCATCTCTCGTGCTCAGGCAGAATTTGTTTTTTAGGTAGTTATGTTTTCAGGAGTTACCCGAAGACTGGATCTGCAAGAAGAGAACAGATTGCCGCGCACAAACTTGGCTGTAGGAATGCTAAAATAGGCCCTGTGAGATCTGCCTCCATATTTGGGCCCCTTGATCTGCGGTAAGCTGGTGTTATTAGGAAACAGCTCCTAATAGTGGGGTAACAGCAGCAGCGCCAGATGCTGTAATGCTCTAAAATGCCCCGAGCACTGCACAGAAAAAGGCCTGGCTATGAAATGTGCCATATAGGCCCTCATTACCAGTTGCCAGGAGCGGTAGCCCTTGGGCAATGCCACTCCGGCCAGCTACATATTTTGTGTGGTGTTTCTGGGACTGTAATTACAGGGTCCTCAAACTCCGGACATGATAACTCTGGGCCCGAGCAGTGAGGGCTGCGGATAGCTGTTCTGCCCAGCACCCGCCTGCCTCCTTCATATGTCATCTTGGGTGGAGATAGCAGAAAAAGCTCCCCCCATTTGAAGGGAAATTATATTTGTCCTTCTGTTACCCTATGCCTCCAAACTCCCTCCCCCGCCCCCAGCGCCGAGAAAAAAGCTCCAAGCATGAGGTACATTTTTGCAGATTTGTACGTGGAAGGGTGAAAACCATGTGCAGTTGGATCTAGTATTAGCAAGTCTGAATGTTATTCCTCATTCTGGGGGGAAATTATTACCCCGGTATCTCATGGCGAGATACTGCCACCTTTATTTCCCGCAGAGACACCGAGGAATTCATAATGAGGGCGTAGTACTGTCATGCCAGTTTGCTTTAGGTCTGGCGTTCGTAGCACAGCAGACAAGGTGTTTGTTTACATGTGCACATGCTGGTTGCATTCACAAATGTGTGCGCCTGGCACTTGTAGTCTTTGGAAAGCGCATTTCGTCGGGTTAATCCCCTCGTTCCTCCCCCCCATGCACTTTGTGTTTTTTGCATTAGCTTAATCCTACGCCAAGGAGCTATAACTTCTTGGCACACACTGGCAGCGCAAGTTGGCACACAGATGAGAACCTATCCATGCGTTTTGCCGTGGCCTCTGCCCACCCACTGGACTCAGGTTATGCCAACTGATAACAACAACTCAAGACTCGCCGGTTACCCCCAAATCAGATCAGAGTCCCAACGCTTCCTCTCACAAATCTCGTGTTTGTTGCAGTGAGCTTTTAGCACTATATGAATGCACATGACAGTCGGCAAGATATCCCAGTGAGTAAAATGCACACTGCTGATATCTAGTGCTCGGCGGATCACGGGTTGAGTCGCAACAAGGCCAAGCCAGCCTTTCATCCGTACAGGTTGGGTAACTGAGTAACAGTAAATTCGGCAATGACAACATCTGTTCTTTTGTAGATCTTAGAAACAGCAGTAAATCTATTTGAAGAGCTATACAATGAGTTATTCTTATTATATATAGTACAATAAACATTGACATAGCAATTGTGAAATGCATGAATTGTTTTGGACAGGTGCGCGTGCATAGTTAAACATACCTAAGAATCACTTCCGGGGCATTGCACAGCATAAGGGTGTTTCTAGAAAGAAGGCATGGGTAGCAGGTGTAGATGCGCTGGTTGGGAGAAGTGGCGCTTGGCTCTTGCCACCCAGAGCTTCATCACCTTAAAAGTACTCCATTGACCTCCCATCCACGTGCCCCAAACCGCCCGAGACATGTTATTGTACAGCACGGGACACCTTTTCAAGACTGGGCATTACTTAGTGTTTGCTTGAAACCAGTGAGGCTAAAAAAGCTGAGACTTTCTGTCCACTGTGCCCACTTGTATCTTTATTTTGGGTCAAAAATACCCTTGGTACCCTTGGTGAATATTCGGATGACCACCTGCTGCAACTACCCTTCTATAGAAAGAACAGTTTTGCAGCATATGGCATTCTGCACATGTACAGAGCTGCTGTGGAGAATTTCAACTCGATTTTTTTACACAAGCATTTTCCATAGGTGCATCATATGGAGTCTTTCTTCAGCTGGAATTTCTACGCACCAGGCAGGAAGCTGCGCTGTATGCATTTATATGTTTACAGCGGGTTCCAAGCCAAAGGAGCAACACAGTTGATCACCTGTTTCACCAACCCGTTGATCACCAGTGAGAGAGCAGGAGGAGGAGCCAGCCCATCATGGCCGCTCGGAGCTGATGCTCCGTGTTGAACCCTCTTTCCAACTTCCTGAGCGGCATCCCTCCGCTTTGTTTTCCCACCCTGAAAATTGATTTCGAAACCGAAATGCAGGCTGATCACTTGAAGATCATTATCGCCCTTCTCCGATTAAACATTGCGGAGAAATGAGCCGTGACGTCCCTGCCTATGACTATGTGAAGATGGCTCCTGGTGAGCCGAGAGGACGTGCCTGGTACTGCAAGAAGTGCACCGTAAGGCCGCCGACCTCAGATTTTACCCAGTTAACAACGCCCCAACCCTCGGCCCGCATCTCAATTTGAGGGCCACTCACTGTGGTGACAGTCATCTGGACGGACGGCGCGCCGATAGTGAACGGCCAGCGGGAGCAAAGGTGAGAGCTCCGCCTGCGCTGACGAGACGTGGAGCGCTACCACTTCACTCTACATCCAAAGCGCTGCCACCTCGAGCGGAGATCAGGCCTCTTAATAGCAGGAGTACCAGAAGAATTTAAGTGGGGGTTCTTCACCACCTTGGAACTAGGGAGGATCCCGGTGAGCTTGCTGAAGCGGGCGCCCGACCCTAAGATGGCAGTCTGGTGAGGGGCGGTCGAGTTGGAGACACTGCGCTCATAGGTGGAGCGGGCAAGGAAGGAGCAACTGTCCAAAGGGTGTATGGTGGCGTGGACCAAATCACTTGCTTGGCTTCCCTGAACCCCCCCCCCCCAAATGTATTTACCTTGGGACTGTTTTTGACCCTAAACTGGGCTGAGTATTCGAGGCAGAGCCTGACCTAAGATGGCGCCCGAGCCGGGACTGCACTGAAACAGCCATTTTAAAATATCCATGCATCTGGAGAGAGAGTCAGAATCTCCTTTGTTACCTACCAGAGGCACTCCCACCCTGACTCTCAAGGGACCAAACTACTGAACACTGCTCTGTCACTAGCTCTCTAGATCTATGACCTGAACCACATGAACACCTGGCTGAACGATTGCAAGAATTTACTGCTCTGTAAATATGTAATATATAATTGTCTAAGACTAATCCCTGTTAAAATGTAATCCTGAGTGAATTTGCAATTTGTATATTTATATAACTCTAACCACTAGTATATGTAGTAGACCTCTGTACTTACTACCATTCCTATGTGATTTTTAGAGTTTCTGTTTGTATCTCTTCCTTGAGAGTGACTTTACAACTTGTACATCTACAATTTTTCCCTCCTTTCACTCTGCTTGTATATATAACTCTAGCCACTAGTATATGTAGTAGCCCTTTGTACTTACTACCTCTCCTATGTGATTTGAGTGTATCTCTTCATTCAGTGACTTTACAACTTGTACATTTGCAATTTTTCCCTCCTTTCACTCCGCTTGTATATATAACTCTAACCACTAGTATATGTAGTAGCCCTTTGTACTTACTACCTCTCGTATGTGATTTGAGTGTATCTCTTCATTGAGTGACTTTACAACTTGTACATTTACAATTTTTACCTCCTTTCACTCCACTTGTATATATAACTCTAACCACTAGTATATGTAGTAGCCCTTTGTACTTACTACCTCTCATATGTGATTTGAGAGTGTATCTGTATCTCTTCATTGAGTGACTTTACAACTTGTACATTTGCAATTTTTGCCTCCTTTCACTCCACTTGTATATATAACTCTAACCACTAGTATATGTACTACCTCTCGTATGTGATTTGAGAGTGTATCTGTCTCTCTTCATTGAGTGACTTTACAACTTGTACGTTTGCAATTTTTCCCTCCTTTCACTCCACTTGAATATTTGCAATTTTTTTCTGTTTGCATCTCTTATGTAACTCATGTAAACCAAAGTCATTATGTATCACAACGAGTGCTTTTGTAAAGCGCTCTGACACCTTCGGGTAATGTTCGCGCTGTATAAAATCGCATAAATAAATAAATACTTTTAGTCAGTTAGGGCCTGATTTCGAGTTCGGCGGAAGTTTTACTCCATCCACACGTGATGAATATCCCGACATCCGTATTACAAATGCATAATATCCCATGACACTTGCATTTAGATAGACAGGATAGCCATCACCTTTGTGACGGATTTACCGTCTGCGAACTTATCAGGCCCTTAAGTTTTGCTGATATGCATTGTAAATCAGCGTTGCGTCCACTAGAGGGAGCCAGTGCTCATCAGAAAAAAAATCTGCTAAAATACCAGGCTGTGTAAGAGATCTGAGCATTTTGCATTTACAGATGCGTTACCGGAGACAATGGTGCAAATAAATTGCTGTAGAATTATCACGAAAGTATATAACATTTTCAATGCCCCCCCCCCCCCCACACCCGTTTACAGTATCCTTTCCTTGACTGAATTTCAAGGCGCTTCTCAATAGATGCCCCGTTCCATCTCCTACTTTCAGTATAACTTTGGAAATAAAGATATTTTGGCCCTGGTAGAGGGTCAAATTTTGAGTGCCTTTTCCATTGGGCTGAATACATTTTTAAGTGGGACACGGGGGAAAAATACAACACCAGATCTTACAGTGATTAGGTGCTCACTGCTGGTGTCTGTAACCCACACGTGACTCGCTGGTTTGTTTCCGGGCAGTGCCTTGTGTGAAGTCCATTCTTGCGACGCTGATAAATTAAGCAACATCACATTCGGTAATAGTAACCTGACACACACAGCTCTGAAAAACAGCAGTAGTAAGCATTTAATAAGTAGCAGGGGTTTCACAGATCTGAAAAACAGCAGTCCCAAGCATTTAATAAGTAGCAGGGGTTTCACAGATCTGAAAAACAGCACTAGCAAGCGTTTAATAAGGAGCAAGGGTTTCACAGCTCTAAAAAAAACAACAGTAGGAAGCATTTAATAAGTAGCAGGGGTTTCACAGATCTGAAAAACAGCACTAGCAAGCATTTAATAAGGAGCAAGGGTTTCACAGCTCTAAACAAAAAACAACAGTAGGAAGCATTTAATAAGTAGCAGGGGTTTCACAGATCTGAAAAACAGCACTAGCAAGCATTTAATAAGGAGCAAGGGTTTCACAGCTCTAAACAAAAAACAACAGTTGCAAGCATTTAATAAGGAGCAAGGGTTACACAGCTCTAAAAAAACAGCAGTCACAAGCATTTAATAAGTAGTAGGGTTTTCACAGATCTGAAAAACAGCAATAGGAAGCATTTAATAAGTAGCAAAGGTTTCACAGCTCGAAAAAACAACAGTAGCAAGCATTTAATGAGTAGCAAGGGTTTCACAGCTCTAAAAACAGCAGCAGTCACAAGCATTTAATAGGCAGCAAGGGTTTCACAGCTCTGAAAAAACAGCAGTAACAAGTATTTAATTAGTAGCAAGGGTTTCACAGCTCTGAACGACAGCAGTCACACGCATTTAATAAGTAGCAAGGGTATGTATGTATGCTGTGCGTGGGGCTGTAGATTCATCCTCACATGCAATAAGCAGCATGGGAAATTGTTACTCAGTATACATAACTGATACCACTAATAACGTAAGAATCTGACTGAGTAGTGTGCTGCCTATCTGCTAAGTGCCGCAACTCCTCGTCAGGGCCATAAAGTGCTGTATGAATGCAAGTGCACAGAGGGCTGCAGTGCAGAAGAGATTCTGTCCTGCACTTAATGTCCTCCGGCCATTTAAGCTTCCTTTTTATTGGGTTTATCATTGATATAGAGACAGACGTAATAATTTTCGTTTAAAACAATTTCCATAGGGTAGTATTTGTAGCAAGTTACAACACTTCTCATTAAAGATTCATTAAGAGGTTCTAAGTCTCACAATAAACCAGATTAGTAAACATAAGTCGGTCTCATGCCTTCTGAGAGCCTAATATTGGACCTTGTAACAAGAGTAGAGAAACTGATTTAGTGTGGATCGATTACCTCACTTATAAAGACCACCCAGAATTAAGTAAAAAACGAGCCCCAGATTTCTTCTAGTGGGTGGAGCAGGTCATTACATATGTACCGGTGTATCTTGTGGGAAGCGACCGTCGCCATCGCCTCATTCCGCTCTTTTATGGACCGGGGTACAGTTGTCTTCCATCTACGGTGGATACACATCTTTGCTATGGCTAGAGACGAGTCCAGACAGCGTTACCTGTGGTTGGGCATTTCTAGAACGTCGTGCGCTTAGTAGAGTATAGCGAGCCCTGGTGAGGGATGTAAAACAAGGTCTCTCATTTGGGCCAGCTGCCTCCGTAGCAAAGACCTGAAATCCTGTATCATTCCGCTGGACCATGAGGCGTGGACCATATCTCCTCGCTGCCCTTTACACCTCTAGGGTGGGGCACACGCTGCCAATTGCACTTTGAGTAGCTTGTACGGTGACCAATGCCAATCTTAAAATAGCTAAACTTTAGTCTTGCTTCACAAAGGCTACGGTCGTGGGTGGTTACTAGATCTGCGCGTCCGTGGTCTGTAAGGCCGGTTTGTAGCTGTGATTGCCAACGCTTTTGAAGAGGTTGGACTGTTGGGTTTGAAAACATGCCCGCAATCAGGATGCCATATATCCTTGAGATGAGATTTATTTCGATAGCGATGCAACTTCGATAGATTAATATATGCACTATGGAGCACTACACCCCACCCCTCCCATAGTCACACCATAGAGGTGCAGCAACTGAACTCACTCGGCAGGAATAAAACTTCCATACTGGACCAACGCCCTAGCTTTTGCTGCAGGATAGCGTTCAAGTAGCTCCATAGTTGATAACATTGGAGACGGCCATTCCTGACCAGTTGGTATTGGTCATGTACATCCATGAAGGGTGTCACTGTGCCATGCAAGAGAATCTCAGATATCTTATGTATGCCCTATTGTTTGCATAAGAATCAGTTAAGCACTAGGCCCATTCCGCATCTCTGCATCGTTCCAGAGAGAAGCCTGAGCAGTGACAGCCACTATTTTACGGTAGTGGCTGGGCTGGGGGGGGGATGGGAGGGGTCTGGGCAGGGGTGGTAAATGGAAGAAAAAACACACACACTTACCTGCAGTCTGGCTCTCTGCCGACTCTTACTCCTCTTCCGCTCCTCGACAGTAGGAACCAGGAAGCACCCAGGCTCCTGACTCCCGTAGCCAATCACAACGCTGCAATGCAGCATTGGGATTGGTCTGAGTGCGGTGGTTTGGTGCTTAGACAGGGGCTGGCAGCCTGTGCATGTTCTCCAGGAGAGAATGTGGCCTAACGGCTAGGGCGGTCGGCCTCGGAGTTGGGAATCGGGTTTGAGTCTCGGCAGGGACGCTCAACATTCTGTGACTATGGGCAAATCACTTAATCTCCCTGTGCCTAACAAAAATGAATGTGTCCATCTGTAACGTAATTAGTGCTCATGTAAAGCTCGCTGATACCTTTGGGTCTAGTTTGCGCTATATAAAACTCCACACACACACAGGCTGTAATGCAGCTTGGGTGGAGAACATGCAAAGTGCACATGCCGGTTTGGCCGGCCTGAGACGGCCGGCCAAACATTCATGCGCACTTTGAATGGTTAAACCACTCCTCCCCCTGGCCCCTACTCTGTCAGCCCCCACACACACACCAGGAAATGGGAAAACTAAAATGATAACGTAGGTTATTATCATTTTAGTTTTCCTTTAACTACTGTTCGCAGAACACTGGGGCAACAAGCTGCCACAAGGGTGATAAAATCCATATTAATGCATGTGTTTGTGAACTTTGTTCCAAATCCAGATTGCATTAGCAATGATAGGGTCATTATGGGTTCACTTGACCTGTAGACCAATTTTACTAAATCATACATTATGGCCTGCGGCCCTAATAAACTTGCTTTGTGTACCCTTTTAATAGGCAATGGCGCTCTGAACTGCACTAGCACTTTTTCCTATCTAGGCATTACATTCTCTGCTACAGGCTCTTGGAAACCACATATTGCACATAGCAGGTCAAAACTTACTAGGGCAATTGGAACTTGACTTACTCTTCCACAACCTAAGGGTTGGGGCGCTATACTGCCCCTACTCCAAATTTATAAAACCCATTGTGTACCCACTGCAACATATGGGGCTGAAGTTTGGGGCATTCATAAATGCAACACAATCCAGACTGAGGAAAATAGGTTCTGCAGAAAGGTTTTAATGGCACCCAGTTCATCCTCCTATTTGGGTTGTGACAGCGAATTGGGCATTCTGTACATAGAGGATTATAAGAGCTCGCCCATCATTATTACGGTTGGCCATCTGGAAATACAAGGAGGTGACTCTCACTAGAGATGTCATTACAGACTGCCTCAGCTGTGACGAAGGTCATAAGACCCCTTGGCTTGCTAGTGTGGAATCTAGCCTGTACTCGGTTAGTCTGCAGGAGGCTTTTCTGACCCTGGGAGGCACCTTAAGATCACTAAAAGACAGTTCAATTCAATGTTATTGATTTAGATTTCTTACAGGATCAACAATAGACATAAATAAATGATTCAAACGCTTTTTATAAAATTATTCAGGTGAAATCTTTTATTTAAAACATGGGTAAAACAGATTTCATTAATTTATACATTTATAACAGACAAATTAATTCCGTGGTGATTTCAAGAAAGCAATCAAATCAATAGAGGTTATATCTAATAAACAATATTAAAAGACAGTTAAGGCTGGCTTTGTATGATCTACCTATCGAAGAGCGAGTGCTCATTGAGGGTCGGGGAAAAAAGTGTTGTTGCCTCCATAGATTCTGTATCGCTCAGCCAGATGGAGGGATACATGGCCAGAACCACAGGGGGTTGGGAAGCAGAGCTTTTTGGTCCGTTATAGGGCTGGCACAATGAAATATTTATTGTGTTTTTCATTGGGTTACAACACCACTCTTGATCCTTTGCCATGCCCTTGCGACGGGAACTCCGCCCAAACAATGTTGCATTTCTCATTTTTTGTGTGGATATTATGAAATATATACTAGGCTTTTTTGGATTCCCCTCATGAGAAAACTATGTATTAATATCAGAGAAGCCTCACTTGTCTTTTTCCAGCTAATGATGTGATAATCCATGTAGGTGCTTTTCTGAGAGTGGCGGTCAGAGCTCCTGGCTCAATGAACATTGATTAGATTTGTTGTCATTATCGGAGGTACTGTTTTGAATGTGTCTATCAGGGAATTGAACTTTTAACTGTTTTATTGTGTTTTGTCAACTTATTTTATTTTGCTATTTTATTGTATTTGTCTGTACTTTTATGGATACCTCTGGTGTTCGAATAAAGTTTTTTAAATTGAATTGAACAATAGGGTAATTCTTCGCCCAATCTGGAGTATTCTGGAAATAAATCAGCTGTGTGCCTGTAGCACCATTGTCGCGATAGCAATATGTGATAGACGTTGAGCATAATCATATGTGGTTGTATCCGGGCGTCGGAATTCCCCCCAAATTGTATCTGCAAATAGTCTGTACATAGACCGTCTTGCCATTTCTTCTCGCCAGATGTTGTATTTAATAAGCTTATATTTAATAAGCTGGTCTATCTTTCAAAGCTGGTGCAAGGGATAGCAATCGATAACATGCCCAGCACATACTTAAAGCGGGGGGCTACCACCATTCTCACATACGCTTGCAGTTCCATTGATGAACCATGCTTAAGGGCCTCGCACCTGAATTCCTGTCAATAGCAAAATAAGCTAATAAAAGTGTGTGCACAAGCCGGATCCTGAGTGTACGCATGTCTGCCCAATTGAAAGGTGTGACATTCAGACCAATGGGGGATGTATCGGCTCAAGGGCAGAGGCCACGCCCAGAGCCTTCTGCGTGGTGCTAATCAACCCACTATTTCCCTTTGTACGTCTCTCTGCACCTTCGTCATTTGCGCCTCGTTGGGCACTAAGGATGGTGAAGCTGTCCAACTTATTTTTGCCACAAATTTTGTTTAGAGGTCAGCAAAGCTCTCCCTACCCCTGCACTTCACAGGTGAAGTTCACAAAATATTGGTGGACCCTGGGTCACATGACCACCGTTTGAATATAAATTGTGAAGACTTTCAGGTGGTGCTGGAGTGCAGGAGCATATCTACTTGTGAAATTATACAACTTGATTGATTCTAAGATTGAACAATACTGTTAATGTCATTGTCAAATCTCTGCTCAGGCGTCTCTGCAGCTACTCTTTCCCCTTCGGTACTTCCTTCCCCTTCTGCTCAACAAATACTCTCTCTGCTCCCTGCCCTCTCTTAACACCAACTTCCCTCTCTAATCCCTGCCCTTTCTGCTCATTCAGTGGCCTCTGTGATCCCTGCTCTATTTCAACACACCCTGCCCTCTCTGCTCATTCAGTGGCCTCTGTGATCCCTGCTCCATTTCAACACACACTGCCCTCTCTGCTCATTCAGTGGCTTCTGTGATCCCTGCTCTATTTCAACACACCCTGCCCCCTCTGCTCATTCAGTGGCCTCTGTGATCCCTGCTCTATTTCAACACACCCTGCCCTCTCTGCTCATTCAGTGGCCTCTGTGATCCCTGCTCCATTTCAACACACACTGCCCTCTCTGCTCATTCAGTGGCTTCTGTGATCCCTGCTCTATTTCAACACACCCTGCCCCCTCTGCTCATTCAGTGGCCTCTGTGATCCCTGCTCTATTTCAACACACCCTGCCCCCTCTGCTCATTCAGTGGCCTCTGTGATCCCTGCTCCATTTCAACACACACTGCCCTCTCTGCTCATTCAGTGGCTTCTGTGATCCCTGCTCTATTTCAACACACCCTGCCCCCTCTGCTCATTCAGTGGCCTCTGTGATCCCTGCTCTATTTCAACACACCCTGCCCTCTCTGCTCATTCAGTGGCCTCTGTGATCCCTGCTCCATTTCAACACACACTGCCCTCTCTGCTCATTCAGTGGCTTCTGTGATCCCTGCTCTATTTCAACACACCCTGCCCCCTCTGCTCATTCAGTGGCCTCTGTGATCCCTGCTCTATTTCAACACACCCTGCCCTCTCTGCCCTTCCTGCGCACACACAGACCCTTTGATCCCTTTACTCCTTGCTCACACAGTGACTTTCTTCTCCGTGCCCCTTCATCTTCCACCCCTTTGAACAAGTACTGCCCTCTGTTAACACTCACTGCCCCCTCTGCTACCTGCCCCTGTTGCTTCCCCACAGGGTACAAGTTGAGTGTACACGCGGTTACATGGCATCTACCCACTCCTTTCACTGGGTGGACGCCGCCTTCCCTGCCAAGAAGTTGGGTCCCACAGAAATATGCTGAACTACTCCAGGTGTAATTTTCAGACACAGAGATACATTTAGCAGCGTCTGCACGTTCCGAGCAGCAACGTGGAGGTGAGGGTGGCTTTGTTATTTTAAATTCCAGCTGTGCCCAAAACAAAGGCCCAAATTAAGGGGCCATTGGCCTCCTTTTGATTGAGTATCCTGGCTGGGAGCGATCTGGAACCTCACACCTCGCTGCAAATGCATTGGAGGGGAAGGAAAGGCTGGCAGCTTCTTCACAGATATTTAAGAGAGGCATACATTTAACTTTGTTCAGTCCCTGTGTTTAAGACATATGCATGCACTGTAAGAATGTCAGATGTGTTGGTCTGTCCAAGTATTTACACAAATAAAAAATTAAATACCACTGTTTTGTTTTATTTCTTTTATAGCGCTACTCATCCCAATCCAGGGTGTCGGAGCTCTTTGCAGCACATGGACACATTATACATTGGAAATATATTTGTGTAAATTAATGTAAAGGATGTGTTACAAAAGAGAGTGAAGGTTAAAAGTTGTAGGAGTCCTTTATAGCTCACTGTGCTATATTAGAAGGATTACAATGTATGAACTGCAAGTAACAAAATGATCTCCATGTTAAAAGCAGTAACCCACTCACCCATCTACATAAAGCAACAATCTGTCATCTGTGTGTCAAAGAATGTGCTGTTGCAGGAGAAATATGAACCGTCTATGATACCTTGATTTTAAACTGGGACTAGACAAAACACAGATCTCTCAAGCAAGTACATTAACCTCCAGAGTTATCTTACCATTATTAGTATTCCCTGAGAATTACTGGGCAAATAAAGATCAATGCAGCAGGTGCCTTAACCAATAAAATATTTTAACCCCTTCGTCCCGGGGGTAATTCCCCCGCGGTGCAGGGGGGGCGGCGGCGCTGTGCTCGTGACGAGCCCAGCTCGTCATGAGGCACAGTGGAGCTGTGCTCATGACGAGCTGAGCTTGTCACGACTCCACCCACTAATTGATTCTCCCACACAGGCAGGGAAACAATCGCGTGTGGGCGGAGCGCGACCGTTATGACGAGCCCAGCTAGTCATGAGCACAGCTCCACTGAGCCTCATGACGAGCTGGGCTCGTCATAAGCACAGAAGGGGTTAAAATGCAGACTTTATAACCAACTAAGCAGACTAGATTTACTGCCATGTGTCTCCTTGTTGGCAGTTTCTTTGTGGCAGAGTTTTAAAAGATAAATGTATAAGTTGAGGCCCGGATTTTGCGTCAGGGTTGTGTCACTTTTTTGGTGCAACTCCAACGCAAAATCTTGTTTGTTAAATATTGTAAGGCACTCAAATGTACTCATGATAGACCTGCTAAATATATGTGTGTAGTCTTAAGGCCAGATGTCACTTCTTGTGATATCAATTCCTGTGAGGTCATGGGTTGTGATGCCACTTCCTGTGATGCCATATGCGATGTCATGCTCCATGATGTCACACGCCATGATTTCACTTGCACACTGCCTAACTTGGTTAGTCCCCCAACTTCTTTTTTTAGGACTTGTGCATTCTCACATACTACACCCTCTTCTCCATGCCTCCCATGAAGACTAGCTGCTCACTATGCTCCTGTCCCCTTCACCCCTACACTGTACCCTTTCTGTTTCCTGTCCTGTCTACTTACACAATGCCTCTCTGAACCGTCATGGCCCTTAGTGCCAATATCCGCAACACTCCCTATCCCCCATACAGCAATGTTATTTGGAAATAAAACACACAACACCTTGTTTGTGCAGAAAATTGCTGCAGGTTTATTTGCATAACAAATATGCCAACATGGTGGGTTATCTTACGGGCGATCCAAGGGCAGGCAACCCCTCCGCCGCCTGATGAGCCAAATTACACCGTGGCCGTCGCCAATCGGTGCTTACCAATTTTGGGGGAGGGACTAACCCCTCCCACCAGTGGACCGCCAGTCCACCCCCTTATGCCCCCGAAGGGGCGGAGCGTTCCAGGCAACCCTCGGTTGCTCAGGTCCACAACCGCCCGTAGGACTAACGGGGCGCCGTCGCTCTTCCAGGGTACAACGTGAGGACGTTCCTGGGGATATTTGGCATTGCACCCTTGTTGTGCTCCTGCAGAGGGTACCCCTCTGTACCTTACAGCCTCTGGATCGCCCTGTAACTCTGCCTGCTCTGGGTGTGGCCACCGTCACAACTAGGGCCCCCCACCACGGCCGGCATTCCTACCTACATCCTGCTGATTCTAGGGCCTCCCCCAGGTCCAGCAAGAATAAGTCCATTCCCACTCTGGACAGGTGTACCCCATCTTCTTCAAAACATCCTGTGGACTTGGCGTGCAGTAGCCCATGTCTGATAAAGCCGAAACCCCTTTGCTCTGTGAATTTACACATAGCGCTGTTAACCCTCCTGCGCCAGGCTTCTACGGCCTGCCCTGACCGAGCTGTTTGCCACACTAGGCGGGGGTTATTTCAGACCACCACAGTTCACATGTCCCCAACTGATTGCTGTGGAGTTGGTATGCAACCCAATACCTGATCCAAACCCCCTCTGGTCAGTGAATTTAGGCATGGCACTGTTAACTTTCTTGCACAAGGTTTCCACGGCCTCCCCTAACCGGGCTGCTCGCCACACTAAACGGGGTGTTATCTCAGACCACCAGGAACGCATATGCCCCAAATATATTGCTTAACCTACACATGGAGGACCTTAATTCTTGCAACAGATCCCTCCTCCCCAAGAGAGTCAGGTCATTGCCTCCTAGGTGTAGGACCAGGATGTTGGGAGGGCAGACAACCCCCCCAGTCTGTGCTGCAGCTTCTTCAGCAAGCTGTTCCTGCGCATGCCTGGGTACATACCCCCACCCAATTATTCTGGTGGCGGAAAAAGCCATGCCTCTATTTCCTGCTTTCTGCCCACCGTGCACTCACAAGACGCCTGACTGGCCAATCACTCTGATCGTTGATCCTGGCAGAATGAAGAAATGTAAGGATGCCAAACACATTTCTTGAATCATTGCAACCAACCCATACACCTCTCAACTTACACGTGGAGGAAATCATTCCTTACATCAGTGCACTCCTACCCAGGCAATGCAAATCATTGCCTCCCAGGTGTATGACCAAAATGTTGGGAGGGGAGACACCCCCCTTAGCCTGTGCTGCAGCTTTCACAGCAAGCTGTTCCAGCGCATGCCTGGGACCCCCAACCAAAGTGACTCCGTGATGGATATACCCATGCCCCCATTCCCGTGCCCCTCTCAAGGCGCACACAAAAGCCATTCACCCAGACCTATGATCCTGTAAAACAAGAAATGCTGTTTTGCCAAACACATTTACTGCAGCACTTCACACCATTCTATCCCACTACTTGAGATTGCCCATAATTACACACACTAGCACGACACCCCGCCAAACCCTTGATGCCTTACCGGGTTGCCATCGGTAAAATTCACACTGTACATGATTCACTCAACCTGTCCTACGGCCACTCCCCTGGGTGGCTTACCGACGGGAGTACCGCTAAAACATTAGGAATCCCATCATCCCACCTGCATGATGCGCTCAGCTCCAGGCCCCCCTAAAAGCTGCAGTCGCTGCTTTTACAGAAAGAGTGACTACAAAAGCGCTTGCCATGACCCGCATCGCCTGACATGTAAAGTATGCCTGTATTACCTGCGCAACCTAACTTTGGTTAGAGGCGAGCTATCAGCATGGGTCCGAAAATACCCTCTCCTGGAGGGAGAGGGCCAGGCCTCCTAGGAGTCGCAGCACACTCAGTCGGAATGACCCCCGTTTGTCCATAGCGCTAGAGCAATCACGCTGCTCCTGTCACTGTACCCTTCTGCAAGTGTATAGCCAATGTATGTCTACGTCCCTAAGTACAACTGCCTGCCTTCGCTTAAATGATGGACATGCCCACTTGCAACCTGTAACATGGCCCTGGGACCAGTGTGCAACTACTTTGCTGAGTTGGCCTCACCATTTGCACCGCCCTTTTGATTGCTAAACCATGGCGGACCCCTGGATGGCGCCAACCAAGGTTTGGGGGAATATCAGTATTGTGTTCCCTATTACAGACACTGCCCCCTTTAGGAACGACAACTTACACAGCCCCCCAGGCTTACTTACTGTAGTCCGATCCCAGATACACCCTACCTGCTGCCCAATTGTGACCCTTGGTGGTTAAAACCAGCAATGGCCCTAGTTCAGTGCCACCACAACCCCCTTCCTAATGGTACATGGACCAGTTACTTGACAAACGTGCATGCAACAGTCAACCGAGCCCGGGCGTGCTGCTGCTGGCTGAATCTTGTTCAAGATGGCACACTCCATGAGATGGCCGTAAGTAATGGAAGCCCCCATCACTCTGAGGAGATTTTGTTCACCCCACAGAACTGTTCGTTGCTCACAACAAATTAGGCACAGGTCATAAATCCAAACAATGCAGCATGGGCACCACCCAACATGCAACTAACTGATAGTGAAAAATAAGAGGATAAGCAGTGACCAAGGGTCTCATTTCTCTGATAAACACCATGGTGACACTGCTGTAATTAATAGCCTGACATCTCGGAGAGAAGTTCCAAATATCTTTGGAAGCCCACACCTTGAACATATCCAAAATAGAGAAAATGGTGTCAGCTACACTAAGGAATGCTACAGTATATCCCTCTTAAAAAAATTAGAGATGTGATGGATGCTGGAAGGTTTGACCACTCAGAAAACATGTTTGAATACTGCATGGGCCAGGAAGAGTCTGAGAGAAGTGAAGCCGAGCAGGAAGGGAACTGGAAATGGGCCAAGAACACAGGTACAATCTTAGACAGTCCAAGGGGTGTCCAGGACAAAGAGGACATGAGTAAGGGCCGATGCCAGTAAATTTGACGAATCACTGACAGAATATCGAGAGACAAAAAATCGACCTACAAAAATATTGACACAAGAATATCGAAGTCCTATCTACATAATGGTAAGTACAAAAATATTGGGAAAAAATATCGTTGTTAAAAATATCGATATCAAAAATATAGTTTTTTTAAATGTTTAAAAAAATCATATAATGTGGAGACACAGGTACATTTTACCACACCATATGGCTCTGCCCGGAGATAGCGCGCTACTGGAGGGTGGTGTTGCGTACACTCTCCCAGGTCACAAATGTCACAATTCTTCCGGACCTGAGATGCTGTTTCCTCAACATCTGGGAACCTACAGATCTGAACACTATCGCTCAGGACTGGGTCACTCTAGGTATAACAGTGGCAAAACGAAGTATTGCACAACGTTGGGGGTCCAGACTTAGCCCTACTCTTAATCAATGGTGCAAGGATATGGATATGGCGATGATGGTGGAAAAGTCCGTGTATGTTCACCGGGGATACCCCAAAAAATGGACAAAGGTTTGGGGAAGTTGGAATGCATACCAGGGAAATATCTTTGAGCCCCCCTCATTGGATGAGTCCGAGTCAGACGGTAGTGAAAAACCACACTGTATCATATGAAGATTAGTAGACACATCCTGAAGGTTCGCTTGTTCTCGCTGACTTGGGCTGATGAGTCTCTGATGTATAATACCATAGAAGTAATCCATATACAATATCCTATTTATGTCTGTGCACCATGTGAAATATACTGTCACTGTAACACTGAACGGAATGTTTATAAAAAATTTTATGAAAAAAAATCATAAAATAAAGTAAATAAAACATATAATTAAAAGAAACATAGTTAATAATATTTTGAAATGTTTAAAATTATAACTAATACATATACTGTAACAATAAATTAAACATATATGTATAAAATATAATATATATACTTAATAATATTTATAGATAATTATTTTAATAACTTATACATTGTTAAAAATCATTTTAAAAATGATAAATACATATATACACAATAATATAAATAAAAATATAATTAATATATATAACAATTAAAAAAATTAAAAACATTTTAAATCTTTTTAAAATAAATTTTAAACTACATTAACTAAAACAGGAGAGGAAATATGATAGCGGAGAGGATAAAATTACAATTCTCACACCAGAGAGTGCAACAGTAGGGAAAGTGTTGGATAGCGTAGAGGTTAACATTACTATTCCCACTCCAGAGAGTGCAACAGTAGGGAAAGTGTTGGATAGCGACGGGGTTAAAATTACTATTCCCACTCCAGTGAGTGCAACAGTAGGGAAAGTGTTGGATAGCGTAGGGGTAAAAATTACTATTCCCACTCCAGTGAGTGCAACAGTGTGGAAAATGTAGGATAACGTAGGGGTTAAATTAACATACTTATTAATTAAATAATTTTTGTAAAATAAATAACATATTAATAAGTAATTAACAAAAAAGTTAATAATAAGTATCAATAAAAGTAAATTAATATTTACTTAAACAACTTTACTTCCCACCATATTCCCCTATAAACCCACAACCCGCTGCACATAAAAAATAACACAATTAATTTAATTATCACTTAATCAAGTAATAAAAATGTATTACAAATGAATAATTAATTAACAATAAATTAACAATAACTAAAAAATAACAAATTAATGAGAATTACTATAATTATAAATTAAACAATTAATAAAAATTACCAATTAATAATTAACAATAAATTAATAATTAATAACAATAAATAAAACATATGAATTAATTATAATTAAATTACTTCCCACCCTATTCCCCTATAAACCCACAACCCGCTCTGATACTAAAACGCAAAATTTACTTTAAAATTTTTTACGAATTTCTAAACATTTAATACATAGATTTAAAAGTAATTAAAAAACTTTACAAAAAATCTTAAACACATAAATATTAAATATATACTAAAATACATAACACTAATACAAATATCGATATTATTAACAACGATATTTTTGCTAACGATATTACTTCGATATAAAAAAAAACCTATATTACTTACCTTAAGGTCGATATTCTGGTCACCGATATTCTTGACATCGATATTCTGTCCCTACGATATAAAAAACTCGATATTAGTGTAGGTCGATAAAAAAAACCTCGATATTATGTCTGCATACCAAATTTGACTAGTCTCTCAAAGGATCTAAGAGTCTCTGTAGCTTCTGCCACATCATCCATGCCTGACAGCGCCACAAAACAGAGCAACACGCCCGTTTCGGGTAATAGACCCATTTGTGTGTTGTTTTAGAGGGATCTTTTGCCATGCGTTAATGAAACATTACAGTCCTCTCAAGCAGGACCACTCTCTTGCACAAATACCATGCACCAGCTACATGACCTGACAGTGGGCCTTCTAATGCTCTCCCTAGAGTCCTCAGACGCAACCCCTCCTTCTCATGGCTCAAAAGGGACCTGAAAATCCATCTCCTAAACAAATACTTTCCTGACCAACGTCAACTAACCTAGACTTCAATATCCGAGTTTATTCCTCTCTCTTGACATTCAAGGACAGTTGGGTGCCGATTCCGATCCTGGAAAAACCGGGTACGAACCGTCGGTCGGGCCGCGTTTTCTCCGTCCGACTCGTACCCGGGAAAAAAACATTACAAACACGAAAGTACGAATCGCACGGAAACACCATTTCCGTACGAATCGTAAAAAACACCGACCGACGAAAATATACATACAAATGTGATCCGGGAAAGCGCCGACGTAATGTCGGGACGCCTTCAGGCAGCGTTTCACAAACCAGGAAGTACGAATCGAACCGACAGCAGTCCGGACGGCAATATTTTTACGGCACCCAAAAAGTGCCGGAAAAGCGAAGTACGCCGCGAAACGACCAGATTAGGGGGCCCGGTACGCGCCGAACCCCCCCCCCAGCCCCCGTGAGTACGCGCCGAACCCCTGTGTATGTACACCCGTGTACGTACGAGTCATACTTCCCCCACCCGTGTATGTACACCCGTGTACGTACGAGTCGTACCCCACCCCGTGTATGTACACCCGTGTACGTGCGGACCGTACCCCCACCCGTGTATGTACACCCGTGTACGTGCGGACCGTACCCCCACCCATGTATGTACACCCGTGTACGTGCGGACCGTACCCCCACCCGTGTATGTACACCCGTGTACGTACGAGTCGTACCCCCACCCGTGTATGTACGGTGCGTACCCTCAGCGCTATGCGCTGGGGGTATGCACCGTACATACATGGGTGGGGGTACGACTCGTACGTACACGGGTGTACATACACGGGGGGTACGACTCGTACGTACACGGGTGTACATACACTGGGGGTACCACTCGTACGTACACGGGTGTACATACACAGGTGGGGGTACGGTCCGCACGTACACGGGTGTACATACACGGGGGTACGGTCCGCACGTACACGGGTGTACATACACGGGGGGTTCGGCGCGTACTCACGGGGGCTGGGGGGGTTCGGCGCGTACTCACGGGGGCTGGGGGGGGGGTCGGCGGGTATGCGGGCACATGTCTCCATGGTTGCTATGGGAGTTCGGTCCGTACGGTGCATTTTCCATACGGTTGTAACATCGGACGCACGGGACGGATCGTACTTGCGCGCTCGGACTTCACTTTTCACATTTGTACGTAAAATCGTCCGGGGATGTGTCGGACACTTTTTCCGACCCGAGGACGTGTGGGGAAATTTTCCCAATGCGATTCGTATGGACTTTTTCCCATACGAATCGTACTTGGCAATTTGTACGCTACTTGTACGATTCGTACGGTAAAAAGACCGGAAACGAGTCGTACGGGGAAAATTTTTCCAGGATCGGAATCGGAATCGGCACCTTGGTGTCCGGACTGAGTTAACCACCTTATCTTCCATGCTGTATTTTTTTCTATCCCTGGTTTTGCTTCCTTACTGCCTGCCTACTTTGTAGTGCAATTTCCGTCTGTTTTTCTTTATAGTATGTATGTAAAGCGCTCTGATACCTACGGGTCAAGCTAGCGCTATATAAAACTTAAAAAAACAAAAATGAAATGATAGTCAACTGGTCAGATGGATCTGTATGTTGTATGTATCACTGTGTGTAACTGCTGTACCACGCCTCTTTGCCTCACTCACCTAGAGGCATACAACATACCATGTGCAGGTCAGCTGCTCTTGGGGAGGCCAGAGTGCCAGGTTCAGGTAGGCATTGCATAATTTATGAAATTATTAAAAGCCTGTTGCTAGCATTGCTGAATGCCGGGCTGCTGAATACCAAGGCTTCCTAGTCTTGATTCCACTTCATGCCTCTTTCTTTCACCACCTAACACTCACTTTCTTTTTATCTCACTGTTACAGGTTTTGTTTGTCCCTTCTATCTCCTTTCTCACTGTTTTGCTATTTTCTCTCCTTCCTGCCCCTGCTCTGTCTTTCTCTCTGTTGCTCCGTGTCAAAGCATGATTATATAAATTCAAATCCTGGTTTCCAAAAAAGAGTGCCAGCATCCAACCACCGGCACAAATTAAGCACTACAATGAGCTAAAATTAGAGGTGTTGATTAAAATGACTGATATGGAGAAATGTCAAGTGGCGAGTAGTTATAGTGCACCAAACACGGATTACTCACGTATGAGCATCCCTCTCAATAACTGACATATGGCAGCTCTGGGCACCACCATTTCACATACCCATTTTCAAATGCAAGCATTGTTGAGAGTAACCAATAATAATTTTGCATGATTGACAGGCATTTTCTGTTATAAGGCTCAGAAGCAAGTTGTGATGTGATATTACACATTATTTGAGCTAGTTATGACATCATAGGAAGTGACATTACATGGTCCTTAAAACTTTGACCAAAGGAAATGATGGACGGAGTGTTGAACATTGCAAGCACTCACCCCCAGTCAACTGATCTGGGTTTAATCCATCACCGTTCTTTAGCCCACTCTGCCACCCCAGTTCAGACATGGCCATATGCAAATCAGTCTGACCCTGTGCCTCATGGGAACAGTCCAGCCCGAACTGCCAAGCCATGTCTTCCCTGGACCGGAAACAAGCTTCCTAGGACCGGTTTCTGGCATTTCAGCCGTCTTCAGCCAGGCTTGCTTGAATCCAGTGGCAAAGTGAGCAAGGGACTCACGTCTGAGCATACCCTGCCAACTTATGGCGAACAAAGCAAAACCAAAGGAAATGATGGACGGAGTGTTGAACATTGCAAGCACTCACCCCCAGTCAACTGATCTGGGTTTAATCCATCACCGTTCTTTAAACTTAAAACTTTGACATCATAAGAAGTGCTGTTGTAAAGTCTTAGCCTCGCAAATATTCCGACAAAGTGGGAAAAACATTACAACAGTATGTAAGATCTGATAAATGACAGGTCACCATCATGAGCGGCACATTTGTAACTCCTAGTGACCATGGATGGTGTCTCTAACATTGTTTATTGTACCACTAGATGAATTACACTGTTATTCATTAGCCTCCGCAGTGGGAGTAATGCGCAGCTGCACCTGCATTTCTTATTCGTTGTGTAATAGTTTAGAATTACACGGCTCATCAAAAGCTGAGAATTGTCAGGCCATATTATAGCTTCTGCAGCCCCAAGTGACAAAGTGGCATGCCAAGGGCTTAGAGGAGAGGTAATTGTCAAAGGGGCGCCACAGGAAACATAGGGGCGATTACGATGGCGGGCGGACAAAGTCACCCGCCATCGCAGCTGCAAAAGGGACTGCCCGCCATAGGTGCGGCGGTCCCGCCATACGAATTATGATGCGCCCACCACACTGTAAAATTTACATGTTGTACTTTTACATGCACAACGTGACAAGCACCGCGTGGTGCCTGCCACATTGTACATGCAAAAGCAGGGTGCACCCCCCAACACCCTGGGGGCCCGCAACAGGCCCCCAACAGCAGGAACTGCCAGCCTTTCCATGACGGCAATGCAGCCATGGAAAGGCTGCTCACAGCCTGCATCGTAATATGGATGGCGGTGTCTGGAAGACACTGCCACCATATGAAACACGTTTTCCTCCGGTCGATGAGTCGACCGGCGGAAAAGCGGTGGACGGTCTTTCCGTCCGCCGCGGACCCCCCAGCCATCATAATATAGCGGGAGTCTTTGCTGTCTGGATGGCGGGCGGATCGCCCCCGCCGGGCGGGCGGTGACCACCAGCGGGGGCGATCCGCCCGCCATCGTAATCAGCCCCATAGTTCCCAAAAGACAACCTGACCACCTATTGTATTGCCTGGATGTCTTATGAGGAGGTCTCCAAAGCTGTGGCCATTGGGTAGCAAGTTGAAAAATAATGTCAACCAGGAGTGCGCCACCACAACAGAAAGTTACAAATAGTTTAAATTGCCAAAGCAAAGAACACTTTCCTTGATTCATACCCATGCCTATAGTGTAATTTAAACTGCAATTTGGAGCGGGCGAAACATAAGTACAGACGAGTGGTATACTTTTTGAAGAATGTGTGATTACAAAAGACACCACCCCCTCTGTGACCAGGATGCCGGTATCCCCTTAAATATTAGGAATCAAGTTTACCTCGTCCAGTTCCCGGTAGGATACACCTGGGTTAAAAGGGTAGCTCACACTTTCTAGTACTGTGTGTCAGTGACTAAGCAAATAGTGCAAGTATTCTGTGTCAGTGACTAAGAGAGTCACAATATCTAATCTAAGCCCGAAAGAATGCCCCAGACCGTTTAGGTTAATTGATATGGGCAGGAACATGTTAGCAAATAGATGGGTTTGAGTCATTACTCTCAACATACCCATCCCCTTTTGGTTTTTAGTCATACTTAGGGGTCCATAAAGATGGCAGCGGGTATAGACCTGCCAGGACCGCGGCATAACCGCTGGTCCAATTAGGATGCTCCGCGGTCGGATTCTGGCGATTAAAATTGCGTCAGTTGCTGCTGCCAGCAGCACCGCCGCGGTGTGCAAAGGAGCATGTCATGCATGTCACTGCACTGCGTGGCAGGCACTGCACAGTGCCTGTCACCTGGTACAGGGACATGCAGGGGAGTATCATGGGTACCCCCCAGTGCACCCTCATACCCCCCCCCAATACATTTGGGGCCCGCAATGGGCAACATTCTCTGCATGCCTTTCCATGGCGGTTACACCGCCGCGGAAGGGCTGGCTACCGCCGGCATCATAATCGTGCTGGCGGTGCTTGGCCCTGATCCGCAACAATTGTAGCGGTCCAGCTCCGCCCACCAGGCAAGCGGGCGGACTGCAACCGGCGGAAAAGTGGCAGGCGGAAAATCACACCGTGGTGGTTACGACTGTGATGCTAATCGGGCCGGCGGTTTACTGAGTTTCGATGGCAGGCGGATGCCCGCCATCCTAATAGACCCCCTAGTGTCCTGCTGAATCAAGTTAATAACCTAGAAACACTAAGGTATTTTTAACTCAATCTGGATCACCCCTTTGGATACCGATGATGAAGCATGATACTATTATGTATGTGAGGTTTCCTCTTCCATACAGGATGATTTTTCCAAGATAGGAGACACCATTTCAGTCACTTCCATAATCTGGATTCTTGTACTGGACCATATTCTGGTATACAGTACACCACTTCCTTTGTTTCGATTGCCACCGTACTCTTTCTTGTGATTGATTTAAAACTGTGAAGGGACATACGGTGTTATACTCTTCTCCATACATTGTGTGTTTCGTGTATGGAGCATAAGCATCGTCCCTCTATGGCTCATTTGGCTGATTTATTCTATGGATGTCGATTTACCAAAATGTATGGGGTAGCAGAAGCGACATCATACACCCTTTGACCTGAATGACTTCACAGAAGTGACATCATCATGACCTTCAACCCTAAATCTTCCCACGAAGCAAAGTCACATACTCTTGATTGGATTACAATAATTGACATTGCTGAAGTTCCATAATAACTTCATAACAAATATAACAACACAAATGTCTATTTTAGATACCACCTATATTTGGGTGTGAATAACCTTTGCCAGGGGAACCTTACTCCTTTCTCTCTGTATTAAAATAAAATATTATGCTGTTGCTATTTGTTCATCTCAAGAATATATAGTGCCACAAAACTGTACAAGGAGCCTAAATTATTTTAAGGTTTTATTCAAAAATATATTTTTTCAGGTGTTCACAATAATGAAACATAGCATCACTTTGTTTAAAAATGTGCATTTCATCATGGGTGCCCGTTTTATGCCAAAAATTACATAGAATATGACATTACCAGAATGTTGCCATTAGTGCTTTCCATTTATCATGGGTGGCTCCCCTGACATTACCTCTAGTATGTCAGGGCCAGCATTTTGGTTGCCTGCTCCCAAATAAGCCACAATTGTGCTCCCTTATGTCAAGAACTGCTGCCAATGTGCGAGGGGAAACAGCGTGGCATTACATAGCAAGACGTTTCAATGACTTGAGCTAGGTGTCATGCAACACCAGAGAATGTGTTGGATTTTGAATCCAACACCTTCCCTGCTGTTGTGCTAACTGGAGTAGGAATAGTAATTCCTAAGTCCAGGGCGCCCCTAGCTCAGGTCGTTTAAACGACTTGCGATGTAATGCCACGTGTGGTAACAACGCAGTCGTTGTAACGACCACGTTGTTACCTACCGCGTGGTAAAAGCACGCGTTCTAACGTGCTACATTCATGTGCGAGTCCTAGCATTGTGTCATGTGCCATTGGGTGCCCCCTATGCCAAAGAATGTGCTCCAGTATGCCAGTGCCAGAATTTTTCCATGGGTGTTCCCAAATGCCAGGTGTTACCTCTAGAGTGGATACCATCAACCTTATAAGGAATACACACATTTTGGATCATAAGTTGCACATCCAAGATAGTGTACCCGATGGCATCTTTGCTCACAGAAATATGCGTAAGATCTTCATGTAGTAAAGCTCTTGTGAAAGCACTGATCCTACGTTTGTGGAGTATTGTCTAATTATGGCAGTGCCAAAGAAGTCTACTAGAACATCAAATCAATGGAACCTCATGAAGGTAGAGTTGTCCTCCTCCCTTCGTAAGACACCATTACCAAGGAAGGCAAGGTAATGGTGTGGGAACAGGGAGAGACACATTAACTGGTTGCTTTGGGGAGATGCCGAAGAGCTGACTTCCGACTGACAGCTTAAGGTGACCTATATATGGCTGGGCTCAGTAAAGGTTATTGAGCTATTACGGCCAGTTATGTTGGATGGCTGAAACCACTATAGATATCTTGATAAGGTACTAGGCTAACAGGTTAGGAATAAGTGATGCAATATGATTGGGGCTTTCTTAACCTTCACCCTAATGCGCATATTATCTACTTAGTTGTTTATAACAATCGTGTTCAGCCGGATACACTTTTTACATAAACAATTATTGCACAATAACTAACCATATAATTGTGAAATACCAATCACTGTGTATGAGTGTTGATTTGCGGTGCCAGGGCTGGACTCCTTCTCATCAGCATCTGCAGATAAGAGATTATTTGACAGGTTTATCTGACTCTTAACACTCTCTTTCTAGCAAAGCATCACTCACTAGAGGAGGGGCGAAAGACACCTGCCAGTTCTTCTTTTCTCTGAAAAGGGTATATTTCCTTTTGGGGTTCTTCAGGTGTGACGCCAATAATATTAGGGTGAACACTACAGTCCGGTACAGTAACTTTGGCCCCGGTGTCACATGGTCATGTTTCCTAGTAGTAAGACAGATTCTTGTGGCCTGGTTTGAACAAGGTGTTGCCTGTATCCCACATATATATGGTGTTACAGTAATCAATCCATTCTGTTACCAAGACTCATGTTAACTGCACTCTTTGTTGAATTTGAAGGAAAGTGACACTTTCCTGCAGCATGGAATGGTGTAAATGGAAGCCTTTTACTATTGTGTTGTCAAACCGGTGTGTAAACGGGAGATCGGTGTCAAATATGACAACTGCATTTCTTACTTACATGGTGGTTTTTAAGGGTTTTCAATGGCAAGAGGGGCTTAAGCCTGGAGAGGTTCCACTGAATTGTCTGATTTCAGTTTTTGAGCCATCACGGTAGAGGAAACATCCATTCATTCATTGGTGAATGTGAGCAAAGCATTTGGTGACGTTTGATTCACCACCTGAGTTGATTTCCAGAATGATCATTGTTTGCTTTACATCTGCATCCATTTGTAAATGTATCCAATAGTTCCTCAGCACATTGGTCAACGGGGACATGAACAAACAAAGAGATGGAGGTGAACCATGTAGTGCCCCTCATGTCAATCCGCAGATGCATGAAAACGAGGATCCATATCTGTCGAGTGCGGCCCGGTAGGAATCGCGAGATCTAATTCAAGGCAGGATTGCCAGTCTTTGAGACTTTTAAAGAGACTGGTGTTGACCATCTCATAGGAAGCTGAACTGTCTATGACTATGAGGGTGTCCTGGTTGTCTTCGTCTATTGTGATAAGGAGTTTTTCTCTCATATCAACAAGGGTAGTTTCATATCAAAAAGGGTAGTTTCAGTTTGCAACTCAACTTTTGGCCTTCAAGAAAACCTTTTTGCTTTATGTTTGGCCTGTATTTGTCTTTTTACCTCTTTTTCTAACATTTTCCTGGGGGAGGGTGTGTAGATTTGAAAGTGGTTGATGGTAAAATAGGATTTGAGGGTCAGTTTCACTAAAGTGGGTTGTTGATTGCATATGTTTTAGTCTGTTTGAAAGCACATCCGATGTAAATGACACATCAAATAGGCTTGTGAAGTCAGTAGCTAAGGTTAAAAAAATATTACTTTCATGCACTCTGCTGTATAGAGTTTGTTGGGAGGCAAGACACTTTAACTTTTGTGATATTATCCCACACAGACCATCGCCTCTACTGTTAGATGGTTCAGCCTTGACCCCAAGAGGTGTTTGGCTGAAAGCCTAGTGTGCTGTAACTCTTTCCCCCTCATGCATGAAAATCAGGGATAGAGCAATTGAAGTAAGCAAGCCCATGCTACCAATTCACTAACAGAGCACCAGAACTGTGTGTGCATTTGCATTGCAATTTCCACGCTGTTGTGTTTTGTCTGCTAAAGAGTTAAATTGAATAATATCTGGAGGGAGGCTGACAAGCTATAAACAGTGATCAGAGTACACACAAGACATGACAAGAAGTTAAAACTGTCTGATTATTAACTTTGCTTCTACTTCAAGCGGTTCACTGCTCTCTTTTGCTTCCTATTTAGGGAAAGAGAGGCAGAGTATGGTTTCAATGTTTAAAATGGTTTTGTCACAGTTCATTTATTCCTCTTCGAAAATAATAAATCCATGTCTACATCTCTAAACTTTGGAACAGGACACAGAGTATTTTGGGCCCATCTCAACACAACTATTTGCGGCGCAGCGAGTGGACGGTCACAGTTAAGTGGCCACATTGGGTAATGGGATGTGTGAATGGTGTGCGCTCCTCTCTCAAAGTTTATCAGTGTTTTTTTTTGGAAGGTTAGGGTTTTGGGTGCACCTCAACTTTGGTCCAACTTTGTTTCCACCTTTTAATGTCCTATCCACCAGCACACAACGATCACTAAAAGATTTCAAGAAACACTTGACTTTCTCTTTGCCCTCATTCTAGCAATGTGATCTTTGATGTCTCCTCTCTCACCTTACTTGTTGATAGCTTCTTCCATGATCACAGATGAATATTTGTGTAAATCTTCATAGCAGATAAATGTCTCCTATGTTGGTTTAGTTGATTGTATGTATCAGTCATTTCAGGGTTCGAGGCCTGTGATTGGCCACATTGGAGTTTATAACTTCAACTTAAACTGTTAGTGGCCTTAACTGATCCATGATGCTCAGTACAGCAAGCTGACCTTAAAATATTTTAATTCAGAGCAAGGAGGCTTGGATGTTTTAAAGGTGTTTTGTGGAGCACACTTTTTGAGTTTTCCCCTTACATGGAAGGGTTGAGAAGTTTTTTTAAGCGCTTATCTTCGTGCAGATTTTGTGCCCATAAATCGCTATCTGATAAATCTAAATTCGCAACTGAGGCTGGTCAGTAAATCAATATATTTAATTGACTTGAAACACATTAGGTTTCACAGGGAAGGCAGAGAATGACTACGTTTTCAAGCATTAAAGGTTTATTAAAAGTTGAAATGCTTATAGAACGCAAAGTCAGCAAATTAGCATCAATCAATATAAAGCTTAAGTCAAGTCAAGTCCTAAAGAGAAGAGGAGGAGCTAGCATATAGTCCCCTCAACAAAAAGTTTAGAAAGTCAGTATTCTCATAAAGAGAGTACCCTACTCTGCTCTGAGCTGTCTTGTAAGTGGACAAACCAATGTCATGTGTCATGAAGCATGATGACAGCCAACGGCAGCCATTTTAAAATGCAGGCCTACATTAGCTATAGTCACTCTCAATGTGAATATTTATTTATTATTTATTTATTGCAGATTTATAATGCGCATGGCTGCCTCAGCAACGAGGTGTCCCAGCGAATATTCCACAGTTAATAACATTTGCACATTTACAAGTTAATATCGGTCACATGCAAAAAACATATAACTATGAAAAAAGCCCTTCAATTTCCTGCTGAGGAATTCTGCACCTACCCAGAAAAGAAAGTATAAAAAACAGATCTGTCGAGTCCAGTGCATAGGTGGAAGGATGAAGGTGTAAAAATGATTTTTTAAACTACTGGAAATGTATTATATGCTTAGTGGCGCCGCCTGCAAACAGCTAATAAGGAATGTGTCCCTTTGGAAGTGACAAACAGTTCTTATACAGGACACATACTACTGGTCCCTGGACTTGTGAGTTGCCAAAGTGATCTATCAGGGGAATCCCAGAGTGCTGAAGACCCCCTGATAGTATCTCACCTCTCATTCGTGTGGGTGTTTGATAGTAGTCTACAGGGTATATGGGGGTTATTTAGACCCTAGTGGAATATACTCCGGTCCACCGCCGCAGCGGAGGGATTTACAGGCTTTTCCTGGCAGTACCAAACAGAAAAAAGTACATAAGAACGTCTATGCTAAATAGGACAGATGGTGTAAGATAGTTACTCGCGCTCCCAAATCTGTCAGTCTACCGGTATAAGTTGTTTATTGGCAATCGGACAGGATGGTCCGACAGATCTTAAACAGAGTGAGTCGAACATAGGTTTGGCGGACAGGGTGCTTCACCACATATGTAGCACAGGTCCCTGTCCATAAATGTCTAAATGAGACCCTAGTCTCCTTTACTTCACTTTCCTCAAGGTGCATGTTGGTAAGTGCCAAACAGACGTAGTTGTCTTGCACTCTTTCCTCAAAGCTAATAATTGCTATATAATACATTTTGCAATTACAGATACAGTAATTCCCACTCCAGAAACCTACTACAGTGGTTCTCTTTGCCCATTGCTGTTAGGAAATAGCCTTTTAATGTGATTGTGTCAGCAATCTAAACGTAACCTACATGGTTTGTTTAGCAGCAATATGGTGCAATTGTGTTTTTAGAGGTGTCATGGTACGAAGCATTCTGCCCTGATTCAAGGGTTCCTAGATCTGGCTTGAATATTCCATAATAGGTGGCTGGTTTTGGCAGGGGAGCTCAAAGCACCCCGGCCTACTGGGCCGCTCTCATTTTTACCAGCTTCCGTGGACTGCTTAACAGTGACATATATGCCGCACCATACACAAATGTAGAAATCCTACATTGTACACCTTTTACCACCTTTTAATACAGGTCATTAGTTAAGAGAAGGCAGTGATAGGGTACAGCCAATGACAAACCGGTAAGACATGCATGGGAAGATGTAAGCCAACCTTGATGTAAGGGAGGAGAAACAAATAAAATAAACCAGGCAAGAGAATGTTCCTGGAGAAAACTGACTGTAGTAATGTATGTATTGAAACATGTGAATGAAAGTCGGTCAAGACTCAATGGGAAAAAGTAACGGCACAGGGAGGCTTAAACATGTGGAGCCACCAAGCCTCATGGTTTTTTTGGTGTTGTGGCCAGGCTTTCAGGCTTGCTGCAAGGTGGGAGCAGGTCCTATCACAGCTGGATAGAAAAGAGCCAAAGGTAGGAGTAACACAGGTGTCGTGGTCTTGGCCCGCGTGCTGCTGGTGTCTTCTAGTAAAGAGATGCCTCATGGGCTCGGGCTAGCAAGCTTTGAACTCTTAAGCATCAGTCGGCAGCTACAGCTTCACACAACACCACATCTGAACGGGGAGACATAGTGCCTCAAAGCCCATATATGGTTTCCCTCAATGAAAATATCAGACTTTCAAGCAGAAGAATCTCCATGAAGAGGGCTTTATGCTGGTAGGTTTGGGTGACTACACTCCTGGTCGATGCACCAACAGTCTTTTTACTAGAGCAAGCAGCAACGCGTAAAATAAATAAATTCTGCAATAAACAAGTGTGCTTAGATGTGGATATATGGGTGAAGTACTATTAAGTTCTCATGGATTGATCATGTACCCTAACAAAGCCGCAACATAGCACCCACACATCAGACAGATGCCTACCCTTATCAGTTCTTAGCTTGCTTTTGCACCAATGCCCTTTGCCTTTCACACCACAAGCTCAAAGCTGATTATTGAAACTTAGCTGTGCTTTTGCATTTGGAATATGTATCATTTATTGGTAGTGTAAAGATAGCTGTTTCAGAAAAAAAGTAATTATTCACCTTTTTGCTTTTTCTCAGTACAGAACATAAAAGGCCTTACTCGCAAATTTCATTTTGTAGTGCATTTAGTAGTGCAACAGTAGTACTACTAAGGTATTACAAAATGCTATTGACAAACTTGCGAGGGTAAATCTCCACCTCTCCTACCTTTTCTATGGGAGAGCTTCACACGTGCATGTTTACTACTTGGTAGTACATGTGGAAAGCACAAGGGGGAGTGGCTGTAAAAAGGGGCTTATTTACTAATAAATGAGAGGGGCTTTGGTAGGAGTAAAGATGGGTAAGGAGGGATTTGAGGAGGGACAGACATCCACCACCAAAAGAGTAAACCTATTGGTATTCACAAACTGCTCTTCTAAAGTTACTACAGCCAAAAAGTACCCACAACAGTAATACATTTACGCCAGCTCAGAGCTTGAGCAAGGCAAGCACTACCATTGGCCAGGCACTGCTACTTCAAATTCCTCCCATTGAAATCAATGGGGAAAGGGACTTAAGATAAAACCCAGTAAGAAATAATGAAAAATAAAAATCACATTATTTAAACTATTTAAAAATATACCTAAATGTACCTTAATGTTAAAACGATTATCTAAATATACAACATTATTATTATTGAATTTTATAAGACTTTATTCAACTAATTTAAAATGTATAATTTTTTATTAAAATGTAATGAAATTACTGTTAATTCTATACTCACTTTTATAAAATATTAAGAATACTATTTTTTATTTAAACTTTAGCAAAATATTTAATTTACTTTAACATAATTAAATATTTAAATCAAAATTAGGGTAATGGTCCTGTAGCACTTTTCGAATTTGCACTACATTTAAAATAAATATATAAAATTCATTTACATTGATATTTAACATAAACATGTTTTTACTATTGTTTTAAATTTTAATAAACTTTTTTACTTTTCCCTATAATTTACCATAGTGAGATCTCCCTAATTTTCTGCAAGGCTGATATAGATCCATGATTATCGTAGAATCTAATATAGACCTGTGAATCGTCGCTATATAATTCTACAGATGCCAGTTCATTGTGAAAGATGTAAAAGAGCGGAGGTCAGGTAAATGTTAAAAAGCATGTATAAGAGAGATGAGCCTAGAAGCACCGCATAGGTAGGCAGAACCTTTTTCGATGTGAAAATCCTTAGGTTATATCTGTGCCGTGTTAGCCTAGAAAAACTGAAATCATGCAAAGTCCTGCAGTTATCTTCTACCACTATAGCCATAATATCAACAAACATTGGCAAAACCAATAGATCTTGCCTATGCAAGAGCTATTGACTTTGCCAATGTGTTTTAGCCATATCAGACACCAGCATGGCTGCTGTTCTGCATGGCTAATACATTGGTGGCGTAGAAGAAAGTGGCTTTTGAGTGTCATAGAGTGAAATGGCAAAGAGTGGAGTGGAGTATCTTTGAGTGGAGTGGCATAGAATGTCATGTTTTGGAGTGTGGCGTACAGTAGAGTGGACTGGTGTAGAGTGCATTAGTATAGAGTGTTCTAGAGTATAGTGGCGTAGAGTGTCGCGGATAGAATTCAGCAGCGTACAGTGCACCATTGTAGAATGCAGTGGAGTAGATGAGAGTGTCACGTAGTAGAGTGCAGTGGCGTTGAGTGCAGTAGAGGAGAGTGGTGTAGCGTGGCATAGAGTGCAGTGGCTAAGAGTGGTGCTGAGTAGAGTAGTGTACAGTGGTGCAGAGTAGAGGATAGTGCCTTAGAATTCCGTGGCATAGACTGCAGTGGTGTTAAGTGCAGTGGCATAGAGTGCAGTGGCGTTGAATATAGTGGTGCAGTGGAAAAGAGTTCAGGTAGAGTGCAGTGGGTCAGACTGCAGTGGCGCACAGTGCAGTGGTGTAGTGAAGAGTGCAGTGGCCTAAAATGCATTGGCATGGAGAGCTGCATAGTATAGTGGTGAAGAGTGCAGTGGCATAGAGTGTTGCAGAGTATAACAGCATAGAGTGTAGTGGTGTAGAATTTAGTGGCGCACATTGGAGCATCATAGAATACAGTGGCATAGATTAGAGTGGTGCAGAGTAGAGTGGTATAGAGAGCCGTAGCATAGAGTAGAGTGGCATACAGTAGAGTGGCAGAGTGAAGTTCCATATAATGGTGTACAGTGGTGTACAGTGCACTGGCAGACAGTGCAGTGTTGCAGAGTAGAGTGTCATAGAGTGAAGTGGTGTACAGTGCATTGGCGTAGAGTGGTGTAGAGAGCAGGGGTGTAGAGTACTGTGGTGCAGTGGCATAGAGTGGATTGTTTCAGAGTAAAGCAAAGTGGCGTAGAGTGGTTTGGTGCAGGGTAGAGTGCAGTGGTGTAGAGTGCAGTGGTGCAGAGTAGATCAGGTTGGCATGCAGTAGATTACCAGATAGTGCTGGGGCGTAGAGGTAAGTGATACAGAGTAGAGTGCATTGGCATAGAGTGCAGGGGCATAGAGTGCAGTGTTGCAGAGTGGAACTTTACAGAGTAGAGAGGGGAGGCCTATGCTGGAGTGGTGTTAAGTGCAGTGGTGTAGAGTGGCGTTGAGTGCATTGGCACAGAGTAGAGTGAAGTGGTGTAGAGTCGAGTAGTGAAGAGTGGAGTAGAGTGCAGTGGCATGGAGTGGTGCAGAGTAGAGCGAAGTGGCATAGAGTGGAGTATGCTTAGTGTGATAGCACACTGCCATGACAAACAACACATTTTCAGTTGATATGACCATTACATTTGCACGGACTTACCAGTTGTGCTTATAAAACTATACAATGCACAAACTATAATGTGTGGGAGTGGCATCATCTAGTAAATTGATTTGTTTTGATCATATTAAAGTATTTGTTTCCAACACACTTCATAATTAACAATAAATGTGCTTCATTTGTACATTGCAAATTCTGATATATTCAGAAATTCTTGCACAGTTCATTTAAATGTTGTTGCGTGCTAGAAATAAACCTTTCCCACCCCCAGTATCCAGCAAGATTCTCACATAAATCCTTTCACTTTGAATTCAGAGAAAGAAAAGTAAACACCAAGCTCCCTTCGAAGACAGAATCTGACATCTGACCTTTGTCTTGGAATGCACAGCAAAATGTGACAAGATAAGAACAAGATTTACACGCCTGTTTGCAGAAAGGAGCACTCATGGAAGAATACAAGGAGAGGTTGAGTGAGAAGTCTTTGCTCCTTGGGAGGGACAAACACATAATGGACAGCCTAGAACAAATTAAGCCAGCAAATAGAAAGCTAGAAAATGTGAGTTACAAACCTCAATGCCAATGTTAAGCAGCGAGCAGAATGCATTCCCAGGAAAGCTTTCTAAATGTCCCCAAGATGTCTTTAACAAACCTAGACAGCTGCGCTGTCTGGTAGGCTTTGACCTAATAAAAACAATTATCACAGCTGTGTAGAGGTCTAGCACTTTTTTGTGGAAGCACACAACTTTTGCACAATCAAAATATGTACTCCGGGCTCCCAAAATGTGAGCAGAATGAAAGCGCCTCTCTAGTAACGCTCTGTCTGGCGGCAGCTGCGCTGTCTAGCCAGACCATAGAAAACGTACAGTGCAATTCACAGCATTCACTGGATAAATTAAGTTGCCAAGCTCTACTGCGGGCTTTGGCATTTAGATGAAATTACATCAGGTTTTGTGAATGAGAAGCCGTATCAAAAGAAGAAAAAAACATGATAGGTTGGGATCGTAAGAAAATAAAAGCAGTAATCTACGAAATGTATAGTACAAAAATCCATTATAGAAACATTGCAATATGCAGGATTTATTTCAGGGAGGGATAAAAGGTTCTTCCTTACTATGTATTACATAAAAAGCATCATGGTGCTCAAAGCACTCTTGGCCCTGTCATTAACCTAGACCACTGCCCCCAAAAATAGGTAATGAAATATCTATTATTCACCAGAAGAGCATTTAACGCAAAGATGTTGGACAGAGGTTACATCAAACCATGGATCACTTGCAAAACATGCAAATGCAAGACATTAGGTGCTATTGTTGCAGTTACTGCAAACATTACCGATTAAACTTCAAGGAATAAGCCTGTTGGCCATAATGATCACCTTTCCAAATGCTTCTGGTCCACACAGCATCTGGACGTGTGCCCAGTGCTTAATTTGGGCTGGTGATTTCTGGTGCTCGGCACCAGCACTTAATTGTCAACACCGGCACCTATAACAGTCTGCCAGGTGGTGGGGCTGTTTATTTTAATTTAAAGATGAGCACAGCAATAGTTGTTTATAAATTCAGTATACATTAAAAAATGGCTAATACTCCCCATTCAAGCCATTCTTACAGCTTTGGAGGCCTGGAATAGTGTGAACTGTCACACTCGTAGGAGTGTGATAATAGTTGTGTTTGTATTGTCATTGGCAGCTCGGGCATGGGCTATGGGTGGTGTGAGCTGAAGTGGCCTCCAGCGAAGGGCCCTGCACTTATTTATTTTTTTACAAATTAAGCACTGCGTGTGCCGGATGTTTTTTGCATGAAATGTGCTCATACGTGCAATGCATTGGAGTGTCATAAACTTATTTATTCTATTTCGCATATGTCATGTCACTCTGTATTTTGGGGCATCTTGCGGCTCACAGCTTTTTTTCCACGTCTTTTAGAGAGCGGAAACTCTGATACCCGTAAAAGTGTCTTGTTTTTGTGGGGAATATCCTAAATAAAACCACCTTAACATGGACTGTCATTGCCACGAGTACTGAATACATTTCCATAATCAGCATGACCTTTCCCATCAAATTGCAGAATAGTGCACTCACAAACAAAATACTTCTTTCAAATTACATATACAAATTACCCTACTAGTCATTTAACTGCCCCCAAGTTCACTGTCAATGAAATTACTTTAATTGACAATGAACATGTCCACAACAAGCTATAAACGTGGTCCAGATTGGTGTGCAATAGACACTACAAGTCAGGCAATATATCACAGTCTACTACAGGTGTCTAAACAGTGACGGCCCCTCTATTATGGCAGAAGAGCATCGCCCGAGTGCCTCATCAGGAGCATAAAATCATGTAAAATAAAACGATAATAAATCAGTCTTGTTATCATTTTATTTTTCATGGCAGGAGCCGAGCTGCGTCTAGGAGATGGGGCCAAGGCAAGCATGGAGGGCACTTGCAGTGGTGGGCACTGCAAGTGTGCATGACGGTTTGGCCGGCTGTCTTAGAATGGCCAAACTATCATGTGCACTTAGATGTTTCCAGGCTGGTGCATGGAAAGAAGCTGGTACAGGCTCCCAGTCCCTCTTGGAGCGTAAACCAGCCCCCTCCGCCCAATCCTGACACTGCTCTCTGGGGAACAGTATTAACAGCATGAGAGCAGCGTCTGGATTTGCGCTGGGGAGTTTGGGAGCCTGTGATCAGGAGAAGAGACACGAGCACCGAGGGGGAAGGCAGTGAGGCGGTAGGCAAGTTTTATTTTAAATTAGTTTATTATTGCCCCACCACTTTCCCTTCTGGCAGCTGCTACTGGTTTTTAACTGTAGATACAACTGTCTTGGCTAACCAGCTAAGATGATGGATGCTGTTTAGGGGAGCTCCAACCAGCCCCCAAAATATCCTTTACCATCCTACCTGCTATTAATCATAAACTCGCCAAGCAAGTAAGGACTATACTCCTGGGAACACTTGATTGACTCCGGAGGCCGCCGCTCACGAAGTGAAATAGCCCTGGCGGGTGGGCCACACGGACCCAGAGTCCAGCGGACTGGACAAAGGACCGATCACTGAAGATCACCTAGGGCCATTGGAAAGGTGAGGAGAGTCATGGGAGGATGCCATCAAAAAGACACTGCCGGTGAGTGGGCCCTTGTGAATTCAAGCAGCCACTTCAATGATGGTGATCCAGCGGAAGCGGTGTATAATTGTGAGCATAAACCTGAGATTACTCACCATACCATAAACACAAATATCAATAACCAGTTTTCAATAACACAGAGTTTGGGCCCATTGAAACTCTATGACCACTTACAAATCATTCATGAGGCCCTCCAATAGATCTTGGAAGAGCTAATAGGGACTCAGATAATTAGAGACGGAGGCCACTCCTTCATGAGGACCTGTAATTAAGAAATGTCTAAGAACAATAATCAATAACCATACACTGTCTATAATATCAATAAAGAAAGACAAACTTGGAATACTTATCAAGATACCTTTATCTAAACTTCAAGATGAAATGGTCAAATGCAAAAATACAGTAGAATTCATTTAATACTTGGTTATTCAAATGTATACAGGTAAATCACAGTTCAATTACAGTTTAAAGCAAAAATACATCTTAAATCAAATGCCTGGCGTGAGGGTAGAGAGAGAGAGAAAGACAGAACATATATAGTAAAAATTGTATGCAATTTCAGGAATCATACGAACCAAAATTCGATTGTATATTTATCAGGACCGAGGCGCAAGATAGTCTAGAGCACTGCGTGCAATAGCCAGAGTAGTCAACCCTTCAGCCGAAAGGTTTAGCCTGCTCAACTTCACCAGCCGATGAAGCGCAGGGGGAAATCAGGAGAGTTCACTTCAAGGGAAATCAGAGTTCAGACTGACAGCATGTCGTGCCCAAGAATTGCAAGGAAAATAGCCGCACACGTCCTTTCCCCACGGGGCAATTATACCTCAAAATGTTCATAATTTTACCCCACAAAGTATCTTTTGCACAGTTTGTACAGATTCTATTGGTTGAGTCTTATGGTGTGATCGTGGAATGATCTTTCTCCAGCCCAAATCATCCGGAACCCTCACGTAACATCATTGTCCTTTGTCTCCTTGTTTTCTAAGAATATGGAAAATCAGTTCACCTCGGAACTAGGAAGCACACTTGCAACTTAACACGTCCACACGCTCGCTTCCGAGTTGACTTGCAACAAGGTTGTCACATTTTATTCACAGCAATTGGGCATTCAAACTGTAGGACAGAAACGTCAGTGATAATACTCACAGCTAAAATATTCAAGTCCACTTTTTAGAACATTGAAGGAAATAATGAAGGACAAAATACATTTCTGAAGCCTACAATGAAAGATCATAATACATGTTGAGGCCTACATTTGAAAACCACAAAAATAGCTTTTTCTAAAGGAAAATGTGTTACCTTAAAAGCATTTGGAGAAATATAAACACATAAGAATAATATAAGAACACTATTTCATATTGCTTTTAAACACAGTCTAAATATTTTCAATAATAAATGAGCTGTTTTCTGTAGTTTCAAATTCTGCGTGTTGAGAAATATAGCAAGAAACATTTTTCATTAAAGAAACCTTTGCTAGAACACAAACGACATTATTACTTTGCACATTAATATTATATCACATTCATAGTTTTTTTCTCTCTGTCATGAGTGACTCGATCTCAAACCAGTTTGCGACCCTTCTGCATGATTTTACGATGCAGTTTTAAACTCACAGTGTTCAACGAGTCACAATGTTAGTCATGTTTCCTAAGTACATTTAGTAATTCACACACAATTAGCAGGATTTGATCAAGCAGAATCATACTTAAATAATCATGATCCATCAATGGAATCGGAGCTTGGGAAGCAATGACGTATTCCATGAGAGAGTACAGGACGGGTGGCTCAATTCAGTTTAAAGCATCAAATGGCGGAAAATTTTACAGGTGGCCAGGTTCGAGGTTCGGCATCACTCAACATCCTATGATTCTAAGCAAATAACTTAATTGCCCCGCGCTTAAACATAAAAAATGAATGTAACCTTGTTTAATGTGTCTCTGTTCCTAAATAAATAAAAAAAAACATGAATGCAACACAACTGGAGCTCATGTCAAGCGCTCCAATTCCTTTGTGTTGAGTTCGCGCTAGAGGGGAAAGAAACAAACACCAAGCCACAAGGGGGAGTGGGAGGGGTAAAAAAAGAAATAGTACCTTAATCATAGAGCGAACAGGAGAAGGCCACTAATTAAGTTTAATTAATCGGTACTTCATCCATGTTTTACTGAAGGAACTGACGCAGTGACCTGTGATGCCCAATTAAAAGGCTGCAAAGAAGAGTGAAGATGGAGCGAACCAATGGTAAGTAAGGGCGGACTCCAAGCCCTTTACTGTATAAAATACCCCTTGCAGCAACAATGCATGCGCGCTGTTAGGCGAGACTCAAAAAGGATGTCGTACAGTATTAGGGAAAGATATAAGAACATTTTACTGGTAAATATAGGCATAATTGTGCTATCGATCACTGAATAAATATGAAAGTTTGAAAAACCTGCACGATGAAGAAGTCTGATTCTATATTGTTAGATGTGTGACAATTTCACTAACTTATGGGTCTAAGTGATCCCCATATGGGGATTGTTCTGAAATAGCAGAATACTTGGGCTGAATAGCATACCATTGCTCTGAGGAGCAGAGCTGCCAAATGTGACCCATTTTCCCAAACATGAGCTCTTTCTTTATGGTATGCTGCAGTTGGGCAAACTCCCAGAGATGGACATCAATGTGTCCGTGCTGCCCCACTCATGACCCTCTCCAGTCCTCTCAGACTTTCCAGGGAAATAACAGTTACTTCAGTAAAACACATTGTGGAAGGATTAAATGGGAGCATTGAGGCTGCAGTGTGGGCTGGGGGAGGGGAGTGGGCAGGCAGACCTGCCAACTTGAAAAAATAGTGTATTGTGTAAGAGGTGGGGGAGGCGTGGCCTGGTTCAGCTGCGGAACCTCCAACCCGTTAATGTATGATCAGCTGTGGCAGGTCTTCAGAGAGGGGGAGTTGATCTGTGTAAGCACTGTTCAAAAGTCACTCTCAAACAAAAGAGAAGCAACTGCTTCAGAGGCTGCAGCCGACGTCCTGTGGGGTTGCAAAATTCCTACTGGACATTGGCTGTGCAAAGACTCCTCACATGAGCTAGATAGCCCCGGCCAGCCATCTCTAGGGTGTCATCTAGGCTGGTGGGTGGGAGGTCGCTAGAGGCGGAGCCCTCAGGGCGCTGCTAGCTGTTCCTCTCTGTATTTTTCTGGGGAGCAGGAGGCCAGGGAGTTTGAGTTCTCGAGGCCAGGGACGGTGGCTGAGGTGCACTGTGGCTTAGAGCATCTTTGCAGTACCGAAGGGCTCACTGTAGAGATGGCAAATTCCACGTCTTGTCCTGAATAAGGTTTTTAGATTTAATAAAAAATAAGCCACTGCTTCAGGGCTCTCCTGGTACAGTGACACTCTCCCTAGGGTACAGTGACACGGGGCCCTCCTGGTACAGTGACACCATCCCTAGGGCAGAGGGACACGGGGCCCTGCTGGTACAGTGACACTCACTAGGGTACAGTGGCACGGGGCCCTCCCAGGACAGTGACACTCACTAGGGTACACTGACACAGGGCCCTCCTGGTACGTGACACGGCGTCCTCCTGGTACAGTGACACTCTCTAGGGTACAGTGACACGGGCACTCCTGGTACAGTGACACTCACAAGGTTACAGTGACACGGAGCCCTCCTGGTACAGTGACACTCTCCCTAGGGTACAGTGACACGGGGCCCTCCTGGTACAGTGACACCATCCCTAGGGCAGAGGGACACGGGGCCCTGCTGGTACAGTGACACTCACTAGGGTACAGTGGCACGGGGCCCTCCCAGGACAGTGACACTCACTAGGGTACACTGACACAGGGCCCTCCTGGTACAGTGACACGGGGTCCTCCTGGTACAGTGACACTCTCTAGGGTACAGTGACACAGGGCCCTCCTGGCACAGTGACTCTCCCCTGGGAACAGTGACACAGGGCCCTCCTGGTACAGTGACACAGGGCACTCCTGGTACAGTGACTCTCCCTAGGGTGCAGTGACACGGGGCCCTCTTGGTACACTGACACTCACTAGGGTGCAGTGACACGGGGCCCTCCTGGTACAGTGACACTCACTAGGGTACAGTGACACGGGGCCCTCCTGGTACAGTGACGCTCTCCCTAGGGTACAGTGACACAGGGCCCTCCTGGTACAGTGACACTCTCCCTAGGGTGCAGTGACACGGGCCCTCCTGGTACAGTGACACTCTCCCTAGGGTGCAGTGACACGGGCCCTCCTGGTACAGTGACACTCTCCCTAGGGAAGAGTGAGACGGGCCCTCCTGGTACAGTGACAATAACTAGGGTGCAGTGACACGGTGCCCTCCTAGTACAGTGACACTCTCTCTAGGGTACAGTGACACGGGGCCCTCCTGGTACAGTGACTCTCCCTAGGGTACATCGACATGGGGCCCTCCTGGTACAGTGACACTCACTAGGGTACAGTGACACTCACAAGGTTACAGTGACACGGGGCCCTCCTGGTACAGTGACACTCTCCCTAGGGTACAGTGACACGAGGCCCTCCTGGTACAGTGACACAGGACCCTCTTGGTACAGTGACACTCACTAGGGTGCAGTGACACGGGGCCCTCCTGGTACAGTGACACTCTCCCTAGGGTACAGTGACACAGGGCCCTCCTGGTACAGTGACACTCACTAGGGTACAGTGACACGGGGCCCTCCTGGTACAGTGACACTCACTAGGGTACAGTGACACGGGGCCCTCCTGGTACAGTGACACTCTCTAGGGAACAGTGAAACGGGTCCCTCCTGGTACAGTGACACTCACTAGGGTGCAGTGACACGGGGCCCTCCTGGTACAGTGACACTCACTAGGGTACAGTGACACGGGGCCCTCCTGGTACAGTGACACTCTCCCTAGGGTACAGTGACACAGGGCCCTCCTGGTACAGTGACACTCTCCCTAGGGTGCAGTGACACGGTGCCCTCCTAGTACAGTGACATTCTCTCTAGGATACAGTGACACGGGGCCCTCCTGGTATAGTGACACTCACTAGGGTGCAGTGACACGGGGCCCTCCTGGTACAGTGACACTCTCTCTAGGGTACAGTGACACGGGGCCCTCCTGGTATAGTGACACTCACTAGGGTGCAGTGACACGGGGCCCTCCTGGTACAGTGACACTCACTAGGGTGCAGTGACACGGGCCCTCCTGGTATAGTGACACTCTCTAGGGAACAGTGACACGGGTCCCTCCTGGTACAGTGACACTCACTAGGGTGCAGTGACACGGGGCCCTCCTGGTATAGTGACACTCTCTAGGGAACAGTGACACGGGTCCCTCCTGGTACAGTGACACTCACTAGGGTGCAGTGACACGGGGCCCTCCTGGTATAGTGACACTCTCCCTACGGAAGAGTGACACGGGGCCCTCCTGGTATAGTGACAGCGTTCTCCTAGCACAGCAACAACACTTTTCTTAGAGTGCAGTGCCCCGGCCCTGAGGCGCAGTGCCCCGGCCCTGAGGCGCAGTGCCCCGGCCCTGAGGCGCAGTGCCCCGGCCCTGAGGCGCAGTGCCCCGGCCCTGAGGCGCAGTGCCCCGGCCCTGAGGCGCAGCGCCACCTTCTCTTCCCAACTCAGTCTTACTTCTGACAGACAAGTGGACAGTTACTGTGAATGAGAGCTGTGCTCTGGGTGGGCAGGATTCAGGCAGCAGTTGAGGTAGATTCATAAATTGTAGGGGTATCGAAGAGGATTACCAGAAAGACACACGTTACTTAAGGGAAGGCCCACCAGGAGCAGCATCCTCCCAGCTCAGCCCACTGTCTGTCTGTCTGTCTGTCTGTCACTCGCCCCCATCCCATGACATCACACCCTGGCTGAGCAGAGCGGGGAATGCTGGAGGCATGGACAGACACAGCCAAGGCACAGCAGGTTCGAACACATCCCTTTCCGTAGAAAATAATAAGGTGCCCAAGGAAACACATTATAACACACTCACAACAGTGGACACGGGGCGAGTGTCGAAGAATGGGCTGCGCCGAGGAGACGAGCCCTGGCACAGCGGAGGGGCGGAGTCTATGCGCGTGAACGTATGTGTGTGACTGCCATAGCGCCGCTTAACTACAGGGCACGCAGCGCTGTACACCAGGAGGGCGATGCAGTGGGGAGAGCATGGGGAAGTGGTGCGAGGCATCAAGGGCGGGGGGGTTACAGCCAGACAGCTGGTATCCTCCCCACATCCAGGGCACGGTGGAAGGGGCTGCACACCCCCTCCGATCCCTGGCCCGCCTGTAATCCCGCTCCGTTAATTACACATTTTTTATTGCAGAGTACACATGTGGCCTTCAATAGCGGCCCGATACTATTAGGACAGCGTTATTTTTACCCAGCGATGACAGGGCGCATCAGCGCACAAGGCTATTCTTGGCTAACAAAGGAAGGAGTGCCGGGTACTAACTGAATGCGGCGAGACGCAGTCATGGGAGGTGCACAAGATCACACAGTGATTCAAGTTCAGGCGGCCTTGCATCCAATTTATTGCGTTTTGGGTTCTACTTGCATTTATATTGTGCCTCATACCTACGACAAAGAGCCTTAGCAGACAAGTACCTGCACATGAAGTCTACGAGGGGCGCTTGTTTCTGCCAGAGTGCTGGACATGAGGGCTGCGTAGGGCGCATATTTCTGCCACAGTGCTGGCATAAGGTCTACATAGGGCACATGTTTATGCCAGAGTGCTGGACATGAGGTCTACGTGGGGCGCAGGTTTCTGCCAGAGTGCTGAGCATGAGATCTACGTGGGGCACATGTTTCTGCCACCCATCCTTAACGTTATCACTTGTGCGACTTTGGTGGACTGCACCGCGCAAAAATGTCTTTCGAATCCATTTCCAGCATTACTGAAAATCGAGCCACAATTAAAGGTTACACAACAGAAGACGCAAATGAAATTTACAATCTAATAAAGGAGACAAGATCATTTGACGCACAGAGCGGATCAGTTACACAACAACTACGCCAATTGGAATATCTCACCAGAAGAGAACTTAACCAACGTTTACACGCTTCCACATTAATACAATACCATCGAGTCAAACGGATCCCACGTGGTCTAAGATTATCAATACGTCCAATGCTTTTCAGACTCCAAAACAACCCACAATTCATGGAAAAATGGTATTCCATTTTAAATAAATGTTCTCTGGATCTGATACTGCTGATAATTGAGGAACTGTCCAAGACAATCCGGGACTTAGAAGAAGAAATAAACACTTTAAAAACTGAACTATCAACAAGAATGGAAGTTGAACCATGGGGACAATTCCTAGAAAGTCTTAACTTAAAACTAGACAAATATGGGAAAGAGCTACAAGAGACTAAACTACGAAAATTTAAGAGAGATACAATTGATTATAAGCTGAATGAAGTTTATACTTGGGCCGACGTATACACTCAACGTAGATTTACCACCAAAAAAACCACCCAAGCATCCTCAGAGGAAAGTGTTGTGTCCGACTCAGACATTGATACCCAACGAGCATCATTTAAAGCCAGCACCAGCTCAAAAACCACGACAAAAGCACCAGCAGAAGGTTCACCAAGTGCAATACCCAGTACATCTGGTCCTTCATCGTCTTTTTTGGACTCCAGCAGAGAGCAAGGGAGACCCCCAGACAAGAGCCAAACCAAAACAACCAGCGGTATCGAAAAACAAGGAGAGGAAAAGGACAAAGACAAAAGCAAAAAGGGCCTGAGGAGCCAAACAAAAGCCTCATCATAAACATCTCTTCCTTAAAATTAACATCGTTTGAAGAAAATGTACTGAACAAAGGAATGTCCTTTGTGAGTACCTACAACAGCACAGAATTAGAGACAGACGTAGCTCTTTATAAATTCATGAGAGTCTTGAGACTCCGTAATTTCTTCACCAACATTTGTCCCCAAGATCCAACGGACAACTCTACTACAGATCCAACACTTCCAACTTTTAAACCCAAAAGCACTTTTGTCGCTCCAGTGTCTCACAAAACTCTGGACACATTCGAATTACTGGTACAACAAGATTTAAAAAAGATACAATATTCCAACAAAACCAAAAACCTGAGCAGAGCTGAAAAAAGTGCTTTAACTAAATTAGCGAGAAACTTAACGATCACAATATCGAAAGCAGATAAAGGGGGAGGATTAGTAATCATGAATTCCGAGCACTACCAAAGGAAAGTTCTTGAACACATCACTAATGAAGCTACCTATGGAAAACTTGACAAAGACCCCACAAAGGAAATTTCCAACAATCTCAATCTCATGCTGGACAAAGCGGAAGAATTTAATTGGATTGACTCATCAACTAAAAAATATCTTCGGACTGATTTCCCAAGGAGACCAAAGATCTACCTACTACCAAAGATCCACAAAAACCTGATGGATCCTCCATTTAGACCTATCGTTTCTGGATGTGATTCAATATTTGAAAAACCAGGCAGGTTCATCGACATATTTCTGCAGTCATTTGTCCAAAACTGGGATACTTATATTGAAGATACCACGGACTTCCTGAGAAATCTACAAATGATTAAACACAGAAAATTGGATTTTATGCACTATAGATGTAGTAGCATTATACACCTCGATACCACACGCCAGCGGAATTGAAGCAGTAGAATGGGCTCTATTGCAACAAGAAAACACACAAACACCCAAACACTTCATTCTACAACTGCTAGAGTTTTGCCTACAAAACAGTTATTTCTGCTGGGATGAAAAGTTCTACATACAATTAAATGGAACATCTATGGGTTTTCCAGGAGCGCCCGCATACGCTAACACGTATATGGCAAAATTTGAACACGATTACATCCTCCGGGACCTTACATGGAAAGAAGGTCTCATATTCTTCAAACGTTTCATAGACGACATCTTCCTCATTTGGAACCAGTCAGAACCAGAACTTATCAACAACATACGGACACTCAACTTGATAGATCCTCGAATTCAATTCACTCACACGATAAGCCGCAAATCAATCACGTTTTTAGATGTATGGATTGACATTGGACAAGGCGAAATACAAACGAGTGTGTACAAAAAACCTACAGACAGAAATAATGCTCTGCTTTTCAGCAGCTTTCATCCTCCTTCGTTGATTCGGAATTTACCAGTTTCCCAATTTTTGCGAACTAAAAGAATCTCTTCTACAGATATGGCATGTGAATCCACATGGCATCAACAAATAAAGAATTACACAGACAGAGGGTATCCTGAGAAACTCCTCATAGAACAACTCAACAAAGTCAAGATCCGACCTCGTGAAGAATTATTGAAGAAAGTCCCAAAAGAGACAAGCACACGTACAGTTTTTGTTTCTAAATATTCTACAGCATCCAGGAAGATCAAACAAACTATCAACAAGCATTGGAATTTACTCCAATTAGAAACTGACTTCAAAAATCTCTTCAAAGAGAAACCATTATTCGCCTTCACAAGAGCCCAAAACTTGAAGGAATTATTATCCAAAAAACAAAAACCAACAAGGACTCTTGAACCAAGTAAAGGCACACAAAAATGCTGGAACTGTACACACTGCAATAATGTAATTACAGGTGACACTTTACTGCATCCATCAACGGGTCAAAAAATTAAAATTCACAGCAGCACAACATGCAACTCGGAAAATGTCATTTACACCATCAAATGCCCCTGTGGGCTACTATACGTCGGCAAAACTGAGAGGAAAATGAAAATCAGATTGACGGAACATAAAAGCAAAATACGCACCAAAAGCACGACGTCCAGTATAGCGACACATTGGGAGGAATCACGACATCAAATTGCCCAACTGAAATTTCAAATTATCGAAGAAGTACCAAAACACACAGATCGTGACAATTCAAAGTACCTTTTACAAAGAGAGGCATTTTGGATAAAGAAGCTGAAAACTCTTACCCCGCACGGACTCAATGATAAATTTGAGATGGCTTGTTTTCTCTAAAAAACAATACTCATATCTGATACTCGCACTCCGCTTTGGGATCCCGACTCAATTCGAAAGCACTCCCACCTAGAATGCATTCTACCCACGTTTATCTCCTACCTGACATTACACATACGTATATTCCCACATACATTAGTTCCCTTTGTCTGAACCTCCTTAGTAAAGGACTATAGAATTTGTTTTTTGTTCATGATGATGTTCTGTATCAAATTGTTGACGCTGTAAATGATCAGACAATTTACACGACCTGTAACATCAGATCACGTTTCGAATTGATATATTGTTGTTGAAGTTCAGTGTGTAAACTATGTTTACTTATACTATTCTATGAAGCCAGGTAATGCAAACCCTGGCGACTACATAACTTTATTCATCAAACTTCATCATCCACAATCACATTCACCAACTACATCCGTTTAGGTTCGTTTTTTATAACTTTATCGGCAAACGACCCGCGCACGATGAGCACGCTCACGGTGCTTTTACTCAATTTTGAAAATTAGCCGAATTATTCAATGATGATTCTTATTATATTTAATTTCCAATGAAGATCACATACACACCTTACAGAAAAATTAATAGATTTTTTAAACTCGTATCGATCTTACGAGTAGCACTTGAGTCTTTCTTCACGACTATGTTTCCTCATAGTCTTTTCTTAGTTTCCAAGCTCACGCTCGCAGCGTGACTATTTACTCACCTGAAACTGACGAGCTACAAACCTCGACCGAGGGCGCTCGGGGAAACACACCGCTCAACGAACGTTTTTCTGAATCGGTAAGCACATTCTACTTTTTGGCCCCATTTCTATGGGTTTTTACTAGCAGATTTGACTGGATTATAAGGTTTTGTCCTTCATTTCCAGATCAGCAACACTCAGCTTCAGTGACGGTTACTTACCGCCACCTGAATTATCATCAACAAGGTGAGCTCCGCTTTAAGCATTGAGCGTATCCAGACATAGTGCTTCATACAGCGTAGTTAACACACAGTTTTTATTCCTGCAGATTTTTTTACGTTGCAACATGAACATCGTGTAAAATGACACAACTGATCAGGTACGATATCGGGGTTCCTTGCAGTATTTATCATTACTAATCAACAGAGAGATCAGTCTTTTTTACATCTCCATTGTTTTGAACCTTTTCCTTAGAAACACGAACATGTAACTCATGCGAACTATGGAAAGGTATCGTATACCTATTTTAAGTTAAAAAAATACGACCTTCTGTTCACGCAACGTGCAGATTTTGATATATACTCTCCTTTCTTCTCCAACAGTTTACCCCTGACGAAGGGACCACAAATGTCCCGAAATGCATTGGGTGTTTGAAAAGTTACGCAATTAGTTACTTGTGTCTATTACTGTATAAATGTATACACATTGAATAATTATGTATTTTGTGTAAACTCATATGGAAAAATTGTATATGATCATTGTTTATTTTGATGCAAAATGAATTAAATGTTTGAAAAAACTTCACAGCTGTGCATATTGCAGTCCTAGTAAATTTCATACTAGGCCACCCCCTTTCCTTCAAACCACGTGCCACGCAAGCATAAGGCAATATTGCACGCCTACCGGTAAAATTTCAGTCTATCCTTTAAAATCACGAGTGCGCCCACCACCCATCCTTAACGTCTGCCAGAGGCCTCGACATGAGGTCTACGTGGGGCGCAGGTTTCTGCCAGAGTGCTGAGCATGAGGTCTACGTGGGGCGCAGGTTTCTGCCAGAGTGCTGGACATGAGGTCTACGTGGGGCGCAGGTTTCTGCCAGAGTGCTGAGCATGAGGTCTACGTGGGGCGCAGGTTTCTGCCAGAGTGCTGAGCATGAGGTCTACGTGGGGCGCAGGTTTCTGCCAGAGTGCTGAGCATGAGGTCTACGTGGGGCGCAGGTTTCTGCCAGAGTGCTGAGCATGAGGTCTACGTGGGGCGCAGGTTTCTGCCAGAGTGCTGGACATGAGGTCTACGTGGGGCGCAGGTTTCTGCCAGAGTGCTGAGCATGAGGTCTACGTGGGGCGCAGGTTTCTGCCAGAGTGCTGAGCATGAGGTCTACGTGGGGCGCAGGTTTCTGCCAGAGTGCTGAGCATGAGGTCTACGTGGGGCGCGGGTTTCTGCCAGAGTGCTGGACATGAGGTCTACGTGGGGCGCATGTTTCTGCCAGAGTGCTGAGCATGAGGTCTACGTGGGGCGCATGTTTCTGCCAGAGTGCAGGAATAAGGTCTTCGTGGGGCACACGTTTCTGCCACAGGGCTGGACATGAGGTCTACGTGGGGCGCAGGTTTCTGCCAGAGTGCTGGACATGAGGTCTAAATGGGGCGCAGGTTTCTGCCAGAGTGCTGAGCATGAGGTCTACGTGGGGCACACGTTTCTGCCACAGGGCTGGACATGAGGTCTACGTGGGGCGCAGGTTTCTGCCAGAGTGCTGAGCATGAGGTCTACGTGGGGCGCAGGTTTCTGCCAGAGTGCTGGACATGAGGTCTACGTGGGGCGCAGGTTTCTGCCAGAGTGCTGAGCATGAGGTCTACCTGGGACGCAGGTTTCTGCCAGAGTGCTGGACATGAGATCTACGTGGGGCGCAGGTTTCTGCCAGAGTGCTGGACATGAGGTCTACGTGGGGTGCATGTTTCTGCCAGAGCGCAGGAATAAGGTCTACGTGGGGCGCATGTTTCTGCCAGAGTGCTGGACAGGAGGTCTACGTAGGGCGCAGGTTTTTGCCAGAGTGATGGGACATGAGATCTACGTGGGGCGCAGGTTTCTGCCAGAGTGCTGAGCATGAGGTCTACGTGGGACGCAGGTTTCTGCCAGAGTGCTGGACATGAAATCTACGTGGGATGCATGTTTCTGCCAGAATTCTGGGCATAAGGTCTACGTGGGGCACATGTTTCTGCAAGAGTTCTTGGCATAAGGTCTACGTGGAGCGCAGGTTTCTGCCAGAGTGCTGGCATAAGGTCTACATGGGGCACATGTTTCTGCCAGAGTGCTGGACATGAGGTCTACGTAGGGCACAGGTTTCTGCCAGAGTGATGGACATGAGGTCTACATGGGGCGCATGTTTCTGCCAGAGTGCTGAACATGAGGTCTACGTAGGGCGCAGGTTTCTGCCAGAGTGATGGACATGAGGTCTACATGGGGCGCATGTTTCTGCCAGAGTGCTGGACATGAGGTCTACGTGGGGGGCAGGTTTCTGCCAGAGTGCTGGACAGGAGATCTACGTGGGGCGTAGGATTCTGCCAGAGTGCTGGACATGAGATCTACGTGGGGCGCAGGTTTCTGCCAGAGTGCTGGTCATGAGGTCTACGTGGGGAGCAGGGTTCTGCCAGAGTGCTGGCATAAGGTCTACATGGGGCACACGTTTATGCCAGAGTGCTGGGCATAAGGTCTACATGCGACGCACGTTTCTGCCAGAGTTCTGGGCATATGGTCTACGTGGGGCGCATGTTTCTGCCAGAGTGCTGGACATGAGGTCTAAGTGGGGCACATGTTTCTGCCAGAGTGCTCGGCATGAGGTCCTATGTGGGGCGCATGTTTCTGCCAGAGCGCGGGAATAAGGTCTACGTGGGGCGCAAGTTTCTGCCAGAGTGCTGGACATGAGGTCTACATGGGGCGCAGGTTTCTGCTAGAGTGCTGAGCATGAGGTCTACATGGGGCGCAGGTTTCTGCTAGAGTGCAGAGCATGATGTCTACGTGAGGCGCAGGTTTCTGCCAGAGTGCTGGCATAAGGTCTACGTGGGGCGCAGGTTTCTGCCAGAGTGCTGGCATAAGGTCTACATGGGGCACATGTTTCTGCCAGAGTGCTGGCATACGGTCTACATGGGGCACATGTTTCTGCCAGAGTGCTGGCATAAGGTCTACATGGGGCACACGTTTCTGCCAGAGTGCTGGCATAAGGTCTATGTGGGGCGCATGTTTCTGCCATAGTTCTGGGCATAAGGTCTACGTGGGGCACATGTTTCTGCCAGAGTGCTGGACATGAGGTCTGCGTAGGGCGCATGTTTCTGCCAGAGTGCTGGACATGAGGTCTACGTGGGGCGCAGGTTTCGGCCGGAGTTCTGGGCAGAAGGTCTCTGAGGGGCACATGTTTCTGCCAGAGTTCTGGGCATAATGTCTACATGGGGCGCATGTTTCTGCCAGAGTGCTGGACATGAGATCTACGTGGGGCGCAAGTTTCTGCCAGAGTGCTGGACATGAGGTCTAAGTGGGGCGCATGTTTCTGCCAGAGTTCTGGACAGGAGGTCTACGTGGGGCGCATGTTTCTGCCAGAGTGCTGGGCATGAGGTCCTATGTGGGGCGCATGTTTCTGCCAGAGCGCGGGAATAGGGTCTACGTGGGGCGCATTTTTCTGCCACAGTGCTGGACATGAGGTCTACGTGGGGCGCAGGTTTCTGCCAGAGTGCTGGACATGAGGTCTACGTGGGACGCAGGTTTCTGCCAGAGTGCTGGACATGAGGTCTACATAGGGCGCAGGTTTCTGCTAGAGTGCTGAGCATGAGGTCTACGTGGGGTGCAGGTTTCTGCCAGAGTGCTGGCATAAGGTCTACATGGGGCGCATGTTTCTGCCAGAGCGCGGGAATAAGGACTACGTGCGGCGCAGGTTTCTGCCAGAGTGCTGGCATAAGGTCTACATGGGGCACATGTTTCTGCCAGAGTGCTGGCATAAGGTCTACATGGGGCACATGTTTCTGCCAGAGTGCTGGCATACGGTCTACATGGGGCACATGTTTCTGCCAGAGTGCTGGCATAAGGTCTACATGGGGCACACGTTTCTGCCAGGGTGCTGGCATAAGGTCTACGTGGGGCGCATGTTTCTGCCAGAGTTCTGGGCATAAGGTCAACGTGGGGCACATGTTTCTGCCAGAGTGCTGGACATGAGGTCTGCGTAGGGTGCATGTTTCTGCCAGAGTGCTGGACATGAGGTCTACGTGGGGCGCAAGTTTCTGCCAGAGTGCTGGACATGAGGTCTAAGTGGGGCGCATGTTTCTGCCAGAGTTCTGGACAGGAGGTCTACGTGGGGCGCATGTTTCTGCCAGAGTGCTGAGCATGAGGTCATATGTGGGGCGCATGTTTCTGCCAGAGTGCAGGAATAAGGTCTACGTGGGGCGCAGGTTTCTGCCAGTGCTGGACAGGAAGTCTACGTGGGACGCAGGTTTCTGCCAGAGTGCTGGACATGAGCTCTACGTGGGGCGCAGGTTTCTGCCAGAGTGCTGGACATGAGGTCTACGTGGGACGTAGGTTTCTGCCAGAGTGCTGGACATGAGGTCTACATGGGGCGCAGGTTTCTGCTAGAGTGCTGAGCATGAGGTCTACGTGAGGCGCAGGTTTCTGCCAGAGTCCTGGGCATAAGGTCTACGTGGGGCGCAGGTTTCTGCCAGAGTGCTGGCATACGGTCTACATGGGGCGCAGGTTTCTGCCAGAGTGCTGGACATGAGGTCTACGTGGGACGCAGGTTTCTGCCAGAGTGCTGGACATGAGGTCTACATGGGGCGCAGGTTTCTGCTAGAGTGCTGAGCATGAGGTCTACGCGAGGCGCAGGTTTCTGCCAGAGTGCTGGCATAAGGTCTACATGGGGCGCACGTTTCTGCCAGAGTGCTGGCATTTGGTCTACATGGGGCACATGTTTATGCCAGAGTGCTGGACATGAGGTCTTCGCGGGGCGCAGTTTTCTGCCAAAGTGCTGGACCTGAGGTCTATGTGGGGCGCATGTTTCTGCCAGAGTGCTGGACAGGAGGTCTACGTGGGGCACATGTTTCTGCCAGAGTGCTGGACAGGAGGTCTGCGTAGGGCGCATGTTTCTGCCAGAGTGCTGGACATGAGGTTTACGTGGGGCGCAGGTTTCTGCCAGAGTGCTGGGCATAAGGTCTATGTGGGGCGCATGTTTCTGCCACAGTGCTAGACATGAGATCTACGTGGGGCGCAGGTTTCTGCCAGAGTTCTGGGCAGAAGGTCTCCGAGGGGCACGTTTCTGCCAGAGTTCTGGGCATAATGTCTACATGGGGCGCATGTTTCTGCCTGTGTGCTGGACATGAGATCTACGTGGGGCGCAAGTTTCTGCCAGAGTGCTGGACATGAGGTCTAAGTGGGGCGCATGTTTCTGCCAGAGTTCTGGACAGGAGGGCTACGTGGGGCGCATGTTTCTGCCAGAGTGCTGGGCATGAGGTCCTATGTGGGGCGCATGTTTCTGCCAGAGCGCGGGAATAAGGTCTATGTGGGGCGCATGTTTCTGCCAGAGTGCTGGACATGAGGTCTACGTGGGACGCAGGTTTCTGCCAGAGTGCTGGGCATGAGGTCCTATGTGGGGCGCATGTTTCTGCCAGAGTGCTGGACAGGAGGTCCGGTAAATAATTTAATTACCGGAACTTAATTTGATGCGGAAAATCTATAATAATAGCTCAGTAAAATAAGAGGCAGAATCCGTGGTATTAGAGGTTCGGAACGGGCTTTATTCCAAAATCAATTCGAATTGATGGACTCCATATTCCATCACCACGAAGGTTCAGGAAGTGAAGAACAAACTTTATTGACAAGTAATCATTTTTATACAATAGGCATTACAGTGAAACAGATGCAGGAGGCGTAACAGTTGATAACAAAGATAAGAACATACATGCGTAACTAAAATGGGTGTAACTGGGCGTAACTTAAAGAACGTCATTGGATATGATGTCATAAATGGGTGGTTCCACGGAAGAATTTCGCAATGTCAGCAGAAATACTTGGCAGAGATGCGCGCGCAGCAGCATGACGTGTGATTGACGTGCAACTAGGGGGTGAAGGGGACTTGACATTTAGCTCTACATGTGGAGACAGAAGTCTGGGGTTATGTCAACCTAATCCCAAATCATATCTAACATCCTATGTTTAAAGAACTGTGTTATCCAAAAAGAGAGGTCTCTTAGGATAGAATCTTATTCTATACTAACTATACTGACTGTTAGTGCGTGTACAAGCGTCTAAGTGTCTAAACTAGATGCGAGGGGGTAGGAATATTCCATGGTAACAGGGCTATGAATTACTTGCATAAAGACAGAGAAGCCGGGCCTTTTGCTCGGTAGCTGAAAGAATGTTTACTTAAACTACTAGACAGGAATGCATTGGGTGAAGAGCGGAGCAGAGCAGATAATCTTGAAGGTGAAATACAGTTTTTGGCAAGCAGGCAGATCGAGTCAGGCACCGTTAGCCGCGCAGGGAGTAGGACAAAGTTCATGGATACAGATGCGAGCTCAGACTGGAGCTTTCAGAGGCAGAAGGCAGAAAAGGCTTGATGGCAGAATCAGGGCCTACTCGCCCGGACTGTAAGAAATGTGGGAAGTGAACCATATAAAGCCGGTGGCCTTTCATACTTAGGAATAGAGTATCCGGCCCATTCATGGCGGGTCTGAAAGAGGACATGTTGACGGTGGACGCACATGTGTTTGCGTCTTCATAACTGGAACTGGAGGAAACATACATGTACTTATGATTTATACATGAAACCGTTGGGGTCCAAGATAGGGGACATAACTGATCATAAAAATCCATATTTCCACATTCCCTCCTTGTCCCCTACTTGCCCTTAAGAGATATCAATCTTCATCAATCCGTTGATTTGTTCATATAACATCATTTGTTCTTCTTTCTTCTTCCGGAATCTTGAATGAAAACTTGGATGTGGGATACACGAGGTGGCACATAGACCACAAATCGCTGGCCCACATTGTAGGCATAAGCAGCAACTGAATAGTATGAGAAAGCCAATACCTAGGAAGGATAGGACCCTCCATCCAAAGGTAGATAATACACTCCAAACCCAACCGGACCAAGTCCAGGTGCCTGGATTCTGGTGTATCTGGCTTACAATCTTATGAAGGCGAGTTATGGCTTTATACACAGATGGCGAATTTTCTGGTATGAAAATGCAACAACTTGATCCGATGACCCTACAAGCTCCGCCCCTATCGGCCAGGATGACGTCAAGGACAAGACGATTTTGAAGCACAACAATCCGCATAGCAGACTGCTCTTCTGTTAAATTGCCTAAGGCGGAAATAGTTTCGTTTACTACTGCTTCAAGGGTTCTGGTTAATCTTCGTATCAGTTTACTATTAGTGACTGTACCTATATAAGGAAAGAAACCCTTATTGAAATCTGTGTATTTTTCCCATGCTGTTTCAGTGTAGTCGACTATTGGGAGATCTCTCCGTTCTCTATTGTGTACTAAGTGAGTATTTCTATGATAATCAGGAGGAGCTAGGAAAACAGGTGGCAAAAGGAATCCGATGTAGCAGGTACCATCCCAATCTAGAGGCAGACGTATATATGCAGTCTGACCACATACAAAGTAGGAATGGCGAGAAGCTCTAAATGTAGATTTGCCTTGATCACTGAATTCTATTACAGTGATGCATTTACTATGGCCCATGTGTATGGAGCCATTCTTTCTTATACACAATTCACCTTTAACTGGAAATACTGACATAGCGGGCAAAATTGGTGCAGTTTCGGATTCGATATTCAGGATCATGAGATTAAGCGTGAAATTACCTAATCCATATACTTCATTTTCTAGATCAGTTCCTGTTCTTCTGGGAAGTCCCTCCTTGTTAGGGTAACAGACTTTAAGCAAGACTAAGTTCAGGTTTCCCCAAACCCAGTTGTCTTGATAAACTGCGGAATTCGAATCTAGGGAATTAATTAAACTAAACCATGCTCCACAGGAGCCATTGTGTGTGAACGGATATGGAAAGAGAGGCAGAATTCCCTTATAGTTCTGATAGGGAGGGAGTCGGCCACATATCCAACAATTTGTAGCATTGCTAGCCTGATGGGAATGATGTAACATACTAATAAAAGTGTTATTGCGCAGCGCAAATCTATATGATAACTCATGCGGGGGAAATTCACTAAAAGAATGTTCAGCAGTAACATTATAAACATGTTTAGGAATAGGATAATATATGTGCAACAATATACTTGCAGCGATTATTAAAAGACATAAGAAAAACAGAATTAATAACGTCACTGTGCAATGACTACGCAGTGATTTACAGTACGCATGTTTTTTCAACTGGATTTGATTATTTCTTTCTCTATTCCGGTCCAGAGGATACATGTCAGAGACAAATTCAACCGATTCACCTTGGAGAGGACTTAAACAATCAAATTGTCTGACTTATTGGACCTCAATTTTAGTCTATATAGTTCTGAGCTCGTTTGCTCAACCAAGGGGAGCTTTGAGTCTGTCTTTGAGGAAATACAGGGTTTAGTCTCTATATCGGATGGTAGTCCATGAAATTTCTTGATATGACTTGAATGTATCCAGCCTTTTCGATCTTCGATCTTCACGGCTGTCCTCGTGGTTAACAGTACGAGTTGAGGCGATTTCCACCTAGGATCCAGCTGAGACTTCCGGTCAAAGTTCCGCACTAACACCAAGTCCCCCGGAACTACGTCGTGGGGTTTCACCTCGGTGTTGTCGGGAAAAGTTGCAGCTACCTGTGAACGACAAGATTGTAGTGCAGACATCAAGGAAGCTAGGTAATCTGTCAGCATATTACAGTCTACATCAGTTATTTTGCGTGGTATAGGCGTCCCCCACATATTTGGTGGTCTACCGAAGATCACCTCATAAGGGGATAGCCCTGTTCGAGAGTGCGCTACCATTCTCATGTAAAAGAGTGCAACTGGTAAGGCTACTACCCAGTCGACACCTTTCTCTCTACATATTTTTGACAATCTAATTTTCAGAGTTTGATTATGTCGTTCCACGAGACCTGCTGCCTCGGGGTGTCGGACACAATGAAACCTCCATTGATATCCTAACAAAAGTGAAACGTGTTTCATTAGTTCGGATGAGAACGGCTGGCCGTTATCTGAGTAGACACCACGTGGTAAACCGTACCGTGGGAAGAATTCTCGAACTAACTGTTTGGCAGTAGTCGGGGCAGTGTAATCTGAAACCGGGTATGCCTCTGTCCAACGGGAAAGAGCACAAACAACTACAAGAACATATTTGAATCCTCGACATCGTTCCATCTGGATATAATCCATCTGGAGGACTTCAAAAGGGTGATCAGGAGGCTGAAATCCACCCTGTTCTACGGGAATGCTTTTACCTGGATTAAACTGACAGCAGATCATACAGGTACGGACTTTTTGTTTAGCTGCTGCTCGTAAATGTTTGTTGAACCAAATGTGTTGAATGCTGTCTAGCATAGCTTTTTCTCCTAGGTGCGCTGGACTATGTATTGTATTAATGATAACTTGGACCATTGAGTCGGGAAGAAACCATACAGATTTTTCCTTCGTCATCCATCCTTGATCCGTTTGGATCCCTCCTAATTCAGTCCATTTCTTTATTTCGTCTGGTGTAGCATGTGTCTGTATGTCAATTACGTCAAGAGCGGGATCCTTAATCATCATGCAATGTGTTGGTGTCGGAACTATTGTCTTTGTCATGTCAGATGTGTGAGTTTGAGCAGTCTGTTTAGCTGTTCTGTCAGCTAGATCATTGCCTTGGGAAATGATATCAGTAACTTTCGTATGAGCTTTACATTTCATAATTGATATTGCAGTGGGTAGATGTATTGCATCTAATAAGGCATGAATGAGGGGTCCGTGCTGAATGTGGGCACCGTGAGAAGTTAAATAACTTCTCTCTCGCCACAGCACGCCGAAGTCATGTACAACTCCGAATGCATAACGTGAATCAGTGTATATGTTGACTTTCTTATTTGTGGCTTGAATACAGGCTTGTGTCAGAGCGATGAGCTCTGCTGCTTGAGCTGACAAGGTATTAATACGATTTGTTTCAATGACTTCAGTGTCTGTTGTGACTGCATACGCGGCCACTAGCTCTCCTGTACTTGTTCTCATACATGAACCATCTACATACAACGTCAGGTCTGGGTCTGACAATGGGACGTCTGTCAAGTCTTGTCTGGGTTTCGTCGTGATAGTAATAACTTCAATACAATCATGCGCTAATGGGTCTGTTCCGTTTACTGGTAACAGTGTGGCAGGATTCAATGTACTACAACGTCTGATTTCTATGTGTGGCTGAAACAATGTCAATTCGTAACCGGTGAGTCTCGCTATAGTCAAGTGTTGTGTTTGTGTGCGGTTCAAGAGAACCTCTACTGCGTGTGGTACTTGTACTGTCAATTGATGTCCTAACACTATGGCATCGCTTTGTCTGATTGCTAAAGCTGTCGCTGCCACTGATTTTAGGCACGCAGGCAGAGCCTGAGCTACGGGATCTAATGTACTAGAAAAATAAGCACATGGTTTGCGTGATCCTGCTTGTTCCTGTGTGAGTACTGACAAAGCAGTACCTTCGCGTTCTGTAACAAAGAGTGTAAAATGTTTATTGTAACATGGTGTTGCTAAGACGGGTGCTTGACATAAAGCTTTCTTTAGGCTTTCAAAAGCTTGTGTATGTTCCTGAGTCCAAGGGAGGACAGTCGATGTGGCTGCCTCCTGTGTTGTCAACTGAATGAGTGGTTTTGCTAGAAATGCATACTGAGGGATCCACTGCCTACAATATGAAGTGAGGCCTATAAAAGCCCGCACCTCCTTTTGTGTCTTGGGTATTGGCATGTTAGCAATTAACTGGATGCGATCTGGTGTAAGCTGCCTTCCCTCCTTGGACAGCGAGTGACCAAGGTAAACAACTCGCTGGACACAGAATTGCAGCTTAGAAGGGGACACCTTGTGCCCCTTTTCGGCCAAGAATTGTAAAACCGTCAGTGAGACTTTTTCACATTCAGGTTCGCTTCTAGCGGTGATCAGCAGATCATCGACATATTGAAGCAGGGCAGTGTTGACTGGCATGTGGATACTGTCAAGTTCTCGTTTCAGTGCTTGGCTATAGATGCTGGGGCTTTCTGTGAATCCTTGAGGTGCGCGTGTGAATTTAAAGCTTCGTCCATTTAAACTAAATCCGAACAAGTATTGGCTTTCCGGATCTATTGGGACGCTGAAAAAGGCATTCTTGAGATCAATTACAGTAAAGAATGTTGCTTCGGAATCAATGGCTGTCAGTAATGAAGAAATGTCTGGGACTACGGGGTATTGTGGTACAATACATTTATTTAATTCGCGCAGATCAATAACCAATCGATATACTGGCGGGGCTTTCGGATCAGTTTGTTTAAGAATCGGAATTATCGGTGAATTACATACATTGGAGTCGGTTTCCACAACCACTCCTTGGTCAATGAGCTCGTCAATGATTTGCAGTAAAGCCACTACAGCATCTGGGGGTAACTTGTATTGTCGCATTCGTGGTAGTACCACTCCTGCCTTTAGTGTGACTCGATATGGTGTAATGTTCATGCAACCAACATCTGTAGGGCCTTGTGCCCATAAATGTGTGGGTAAAGTCTGCAGTCGGTGATCCATGTCTCGGGACACATAGTGCCCTTTGAAATCACGTAAAAACAATCTCACTCCTTCCGGAGAACAACATATTATAGCTCCTAGAGCTTTCAATGTTTTTATACCTAACAAGTTTTCTGGACATGATTTAGTAAGCAATAAATCTGTAGTTCGTGTCAAGGGACCAATCGTAAGGGGAAGAGGCTGTGATACCTCATTAATGATAGGTTTTCCTGAAAAACCAAGGGAAATATTCTGTGAGCCTGAGAGAGGTGCCCCTGGAACTTCACTACGTTTTATAGTTGTTCGGCTTGCCCCTGTATCAAGTAAAAATTTTCTATCTTGGCCTAATAGTTCACTGTGTACATAAGGTCCTTCTTGATCTACAGGGACCTCGATAAGGGGTAAGTCAACTTCCCTCTCTAGGCTGTTTCATGAGTATCGTTGATAATCAGGATAGTCATACTGTGCGGTCTGGTACATCTGTCGTGTCGTTGTTTGTGTGGCAGCAATAGGCTGCGGTGGTGGAGCTGGCAGAGACTGTTGCGGAGCTGGCATGGACTGTGCATGCTGCGGAGCTCCTTGTTGGTTCTGATCCTGTCTAAGTGGCCGTGGTCTTTCTTTTGTATTACCTATGGCGATATTATGTTTTAAAACTGGGCAATCGTGTACATAATGGCCTGGCTGTTTACAATAGTTGCATGTCCCTTTTACAGGACCTGCTGGAACACTAGACTGTGTCATACCCTTTTTATGACCGTCAGCTGGAACTGTCTGAGAAACTAGCATTTTCATTTTCGTGTCTTTCATGCGTCTGTGTTCATGTTCTTGTTCCTCTCTAATTCTATTGTGATGGTACTGTAACATTTGTAACATTTGTGACGGAGTGTTACCTTGCCAGGTACTCTCGAATTTCAATACTCTATTCTTAACTTGGGGCAAGGAATTTTCAACTAATTTTGTCACAAACAGATGTGGATACGATTCGCTACTTGCTTTTATTCCACTATTTATACCAAAACATTTTTCGAATCGGGCATAGAAATCACTAGTGTCCTCATCGTGCTTTTGTTTACAGGCTGAGATTGCACCCCAGTCTTCCTTTTTCGTAGTTAATAAACGTGGCAGTACCTGTACTAGTAAACCTGGTAATGTTTTGGTCTTTTCCCCAAGCCCTGAACCTGGACCTCGAGCTTTTTCTTCGTTTTCTAATGCTGTCCAATCTATCTTTTGGTCTCCCACCTCCCAATCTTTTTCCTTGAGTTTTTCGTAAATGCCCGCAGGCATTAATACCTTCAATATTGTCATAATGTCGGGATAGGTATATTCTCCCATGAGCAACATGTCTTTAATTTCACGGTGGAAACCCGCTGGGTCTTTGTCATGACTGGGTACCACTTTCTTCATTTCTAATAGTTCTATTTTAGATATGGGTGTATATACAAACACACGTTTAAACTGATTGTCATCACCTTTTATCAGGTGCACTTCGCGTAAGGGGTTCTGTCTATCCATATAATACGTCGTTCTTTCCTTGATGGGCAGTGAGACATGTTCGGGGCATACAAAAAGAATGTACTGCTTTCTGGATTCTAGTATTTCTCTAATTAACTCAGTACCTGAACCTCTCCATTTATTCGTGAGTAGTTCAGTCAAGATATTAGGTAAGGGACCAGGATCGGAGTGTTGGCTTTTATATAATATAAGGAGTTGTTGAATCATATAGATACCAGCTAAACGCTGTTCATCTGGGGTGAGGTTCAAAAACGTGTGCGCTAATGTATCATCACTATATTTTCCGGGACTGTCAACCCAATGAACGGCTGACCTGGCTAATTCTTGTTCGTCCATAGAATCGAGTAGATGATAACCCCTTCGTTCTCGGAGTAATTTGTCAGCAGCTTGGAACGAATGCTCGGGGGACCTTATATTTATTATAGGGGTTTGGAAATTTCTGTTATTATCTGGACGTATCGGACGTATCGGATCAGTAAAGCCTCTAGTATTATTACAAGATCTTCCTCTACCTACATAGGCCATGGTTTCTAACTGTCCTGTGGGCAGTTCTAATTCTTCCTCCTCCTCGGTTTGTTCAGGCTCGTCTACTGCTAATCTTTCTTCGTGTATTCGTTCTACTTCTTTACGGATCTTGCGGCACATAGCTATTATACATGATCGTTTATCATGTCTCCCCTCTGATATATTCCGACTCCATGTGGTAAGAATTTGCATTTCTTCCGGATTTACCCCTGGTCGGTCTTGATTTCTGATCACACAATTTATGAGGAAACGTAACAGTTCCCCCTGTATCTCCACTTTCTGGTACTCCAAGGCTCTATTAATACTTTCAGAATCTCGTCCTGACTGGACAAAGTGATATATATTTTCTAAATGTGTAGTCATTCCTGGTAGCCTCCCTAAATATATTGCAGCTCGTCGGATACGTAATGATGCCAGCAGCATTTCGTCCCCTTTTCCGGGCACAGGGTCATATCTACAATCTATTAGAAGTTCCTTAAGCGTGTCGGGAGTTACTAGTTTGGGCGTACGTTGGTGTGCTAATTCTTGAAAGGAAAGTTTATTTACTCTGGGTGGCGTGGAAAAAATGTTTGTTGTACCTCCCGTAGCACCACCTGGGGTGCTGGATGTGAAAGGATTCGTTGAACGTGATATAGCAACCATAGATGTGGGTACAGCTGTAGAAACAGATGTGCTTGCCGGAACTTGTGTCGGAGTTTGTTGTTGCGGCGGTACAGACGGAGGAGGGTCTTGGCGTTGAACCCCCTAGGCAGGCGGTCTATGTGGCGCAGCATTAGCATACTCGGGAGCTGCGTCGTCTAAATAAGAGGAAAGAAAAACATCTTCTGCGGTTCTGGGATGCCCTTTGGGATGTACTTTTATCGGGAACAATGGGGGTGGCAAGTCTTTTGGTATCTCCGGAGTAGCCTTAGGTAACCCTTCGGCCAGAAGAGGATACATACCATTCATAAGGGCATTTCGTTGTCTGTCTACTTGTTCTGATTTTACTCGAGTACCTTCTTCAATTAATAGATTTTCTCGAACTTTATTTGAATTCTCCTTACTCTTCTCTTCCTGTCTACGTGCTTTTTCTGTACGTCTATACGATTCTTTACGCCATAATTCAATGGCATCTTTCTGTGATTGTCTAGCTTTCTTTTTCCATAATTCTTCCTCTACTTTCACGATGCAATCTGCATCCCAGGTCCCAGCTGCGGGCCACCTCTGACTTTCTGGTAATTCCTTGGTGTAGTCTACCCATAAATCAAGAAATAATATGGCGTCTAGGCCATGTTTATGATACATGAAGTACCCTGGAGTGTCCCTAGGAGGAATGGGAACAGCTTCTTCGAGTACCCCTTTTCTAGTTTTTATCTGTCTTAATTTCGAAAAGAGCGGCATTTTTGAGAACTGATCTGATCTGATACCTAATTCTGAACACGTTTAATACAACAAAACACAATAATGAACAGTCATTCACACCACAATATGCAGAACGTATTTAAAACATTTTAACATTTAACATTTAATGAACAACAATGATGGCCATTTAGGGAACTAGTCACTAAACATGATACTCGGCACTAACTAGGTAATTCTGGATTATATACTAGACATACTTGATATACTGCTAAACAGTACAGATACACTGCTGAAACAGTGCAGACCGGATTTGTGTACCCAAACCCGTCTTGACCGGCACAAACTATGTGCACGTCAGAACGCCTCCCCGACAATGGTACTCACCGGGTAGCTCGGAACGGAAGGCCTCGGAACTGAACTGAACTGGACTCGGACCGGACTGGACTCGACTCGAAACTTCGGAACCTCGGAACTGGTGGGCCTCTGTATACCTCGGATCTTGCTCTCTCAGCTAGGCTCTGGTTGGGATACTTCGCACTTCTCACCGCCTCGTCTGGGTGTTGATCGCAGCCTCAGTTACCCCCGCTCGGCAGGAGGGAGATACAGGAAATCCTGTGGGTACGCGTTGTTGTCCGTCCAGCTGTGACAGGAAACCGGGCCTGCAACGCACCTCCGGCGCGTGAGATGAGAAAGTGTCCCTGTTCGGGCGCCATATATGTGGTAAATAATTTAATTACCGGAACTTAATTTGATGCGGAAAATCTATAATAATAGCTCAGTAAAATAAGAGGCAGAATCCGTGGTATTAGAGGTTCGGAACGGGCTTTATTCCAAAATCAATTCGAATTGATGGACTCCATATTCCATCACCACGAAGGTTCAGGAAGTGAAGAACAAACTTTATTGACAAGTAATCATTTTTATACAATAGGCATTACAGTGAAACAGATGCAGGAGGCGTAACAGTTGATAACAAAGATAAGAACATACATGCGTAACTAAAATGGGTGTAACTGGGCGTAACTTAAAGAACGTCATTGGATATGATGTCATAAATGGGTGGTTCCACGGAAGAATTTCGCAATGTCAGCAGAAATACTTGGCAGAGATGCGCGCGCAGCAGCATGACGTGTGATTGACGTGCAACTAGGGGGTGAAGGGGACTTGACATTTAGCTCTACATGTGGAGACAGAAGTCTGGGGTTATGTCAACCTAATCCCAAATCATATCTAACATCCTATGTTTAAAGAACTGTGTTATCCAAAAAGAGAGGTCTCTTAGGATAGAATCTTATTCTATACTAACTATACTGACTGTTAGTGCGTGTACAAGCGTCTAAGTGTCTACACTAGATGCGAGGGGGTAGGAATATTCCATGGTAACAGGGCTATGAATTACTTGCATAAAGACAGAGAAGCCGGGCCTTTTGCTCGGTAGCTGAAAGAATGTTTACTTAAACTACTAGACAGGAATGCATTGGGTGAAGAGCGGAGCAGAGCAGATAATCTTGGAGGTGAAATACAGTTTTTGGCAAGCAGGCAGATCGAGTCAGGCACCGTTAGCCGCGCAGGGAGTAGGACAAAGTTCATGGATACAGATGCGAGCTCAGACTGGAGCTTTCAGAGGCAGAAGGCAGAAAAGGCTTGATGGCAGAATCAGGGCCTACTCGCCTGGACTGTAAGAAATGTGGGAAGTGAACCATATAAAGCCGGTGGCCTTTCATACTTAGGAATAGAGTATCCGGCCCATTCATGGCGGGTCTGAAAGAGGACATGTTGACGGTGGACGCACATGTGTTTGCGTCTTCATAACTGGAACTGGAGGAAACATACATGTACTTATGATTTATACATGAAACCGTTGGGGTCCAAGATAGGGGACATAACTGATCATAAAAATCCATATTTCCACAGTGTCTCCCACCGTGTGATATTGGCTCCCCACTGGGTGACTGATATTGTGCTAATATTGTGTGTCGCACAGTGGTGCCATGTGAGTTTGCAGGACTGGGTAGGCCTGGCACGGAGGAAGCATTGCATGCTCTCTCATGCCATAGGAGGGAGTCAGGTGAGGACTGGGCTGCTCTTTCATCTCAATTATTGAACAAGTTTTGCTGCCTTAATTTCCAGCGGGTAAAACTGGGTCTAGTGCTCCAGCACCCATAAAATGTGGGTGCAGGAACACTGGGCTATTTCTGAGAAGGTGAAGCGATTTTCCCCCTTGGGGATTCCACTCCACCCAACTCCTATGTGGGCCCTTGGGCAAATATCCAGGAAATGTTTAGGGAACTTGCTACTTTTCAGCATCAGCTTCTAGTTTCCGAACACAACACATGTCAAAATATCACAAATGAAGCCATTCTGCACCCAATTGGTTTTCATCACAAATTATTACAGGGACCTGCAATTTTACTATCTGAAGCAGAAACCCCAGGTTCCTCTCTTTTATACTCAGTAAATAATTATAGCAGATTGCCTGAAACTGTACCTGCACTGTCTGCTCACTATAAGAGTCCTGCATATTTTGGCTGAACCCTTTCTTGCAATGCTTGAAGAGGTCTGCATTCCAGTAACTTGAGGGCTTGCAGACAGCAAAGTGTGGATCTCAGCAGCCTTACAAAAAGGACATGCAAGAATACAGAATAGAAGTGACACCAATCCAGCTTATCAATGGATAAAGAGTACTGTGACAAACAGCTCTAGATTCACCATGAAGATATTTCTGATGCAAAACGGGTATTTGCCCCTAAAATAATCCCACTGTAGCAAATGCACTCAGAACATATTTTTCTTTCACAAAGGACATGATAGACGGCCTCAACCAAGGCTAATTTTCCTTAAGCTCAAGCGCTCTGTTACAAAGAGGTTCTTTCATTCAAAATCGGAAGCATAAATGAGGGGTTTACTGTGACTTTTAAGCCACTCCCCTGCCAGAAGGCACACCGATCCAGTCACAGAGATGCACTTTCCACCATGTTCCATTCCATCATCTTCAGTAAGCAGACCTTTAAAACACCAGATTGTAAATTACACCACACTTCACTATGGGCTCATAAGGAATTGTCAGTGACCCGCCCTACAGAATAAGTGATCAGATGAATTCATCGACTAGGTCTCTGATGTGCATGTGAGAATGGTGCATCCAGTAAGGCAACCGTGGGTCAAATAGTACACAGCTTAATTGGGTGGGGTAAGTGACATATTGGAGGGTAGTGTTTTCGGTGCTTTGAAATACTACCTCCTTTCAGCTGCTGGTGTCGGGGCTGCCACTGGACCCGCATGGACGCCTGTCAGGGCCGACCGGTTTGATCGCATTAAAACTGTGGTTTGGTTTTATGGGATCTTTTTTTTTTTTTTTTTTTTTTTATGAAATTCTGTTTATTCAACCTTTGCTCAAGTACAGTACACATATTCACCACTCTAGCATTCGACACAGGTCTAAACACTCTGACATTTGTTAGACTTTTAACACTGGTCGCCAAAAAGTTGATACAAGCAGGGGGGTGCCCCTTCAGATTCTGCATTTAATATCATATCAGTGAGTAATGAGGTCTCATTCCCCTTGCTTCAGATTATCCAGGACAGCCCATCAACACCCACTATATGCCTCGCCCCTGCCTCACACTTTTCCCTACTTTCTGGGACAACCTCGGCTCTGATACACAATGTTCTCGGTCTGACTACACCAATCAATTCCTGTTTCCAGGCTGGCACACTTGGTGGGCGGCTCGCCCGCCAGGCCCTGGCTATGTTCCTCTTTGCCACCATCGCCGACATCATTAGCCTTATCTTCTGGTATTTTGGCCAGGCCTCCTCTCCCGCTACATACAGGATAAGCCATTGCGCTTCTGGTGGGATCTCTAGGCCTGTGACGCCAGACATAACCCCTTCCCAATACTTCTGAATAATCAGACAGTCCCACAATATATGGAAGAATTATACCACAATCCCCCAGCCTTTCGCTGTACATAAGCGACCTAGGGATCTTTTAATTTAGACATTCATAAATGCCACTGTACTGGAAAGTTTAGAGGGTTAGGTAGAGGGAGCCAGAAACAGATCTTATGAAATGGGTAAAGAAAAGAGAGAAGGCAAATAGAGGGAGAAAAAGGAGAAAAATGGGGAGGAGGGAGGAAATAAAAAAGAAAATAATGAATGAGGTAAGTCAAAAAGAATTAAAGAAAAAAAGACAAGGAAGTAAAGAAGAAATTACAGAAGGATGTAAGACAAGAGCATCAAATGAAAGGTGGAGTGAGAGAAACAAATACATTAAATTAGTCATGCTTTCTCATGTTGTCCCTCTATAATGCTTACAGACAGTTCCAGAGCTTCTCCGGGAAACTCGCTTGCTTCCTGGTGTCCTCCAAATTGTCTCTGGCATCTCAGGAGCCACCCATGACATCCCTTAAGAGATGTTGTGGGTAGTGAACCCAGTGGTGCACACTCGTAAGAGCCATGCTGTTCCCATTGGTGGTCACAGGCCAAAGCTCGAAGGTGCACCACAGATTTCTAGAATTTCCCGATGTCACAGGATTGACGGCCATTTGGACCACGGCTACCCTATCTAAGCTGTGTTCTAAGCTGTGCTCCATGTGGTGCAACCCACTGGCTTATGCCACTGCTGCATGGTGGCGAAAGTTATTTAACCGTACCATTTTATGGCACTAAATCAGGTCCTTCCTCTTAAGTGTATCTGTAGATCGGTCATCCTCCACAGTAAAATGGTTCTTACCTGTTCCAATGAGTATTTATTTTGATGTGTGCAGAAGCAAGTGTGAATGGAGAACATCACACCTCTATGCTATTAATCTGGTGTTCATGATTAATAAATACAAATAACATAGTAATAATAACAAGAGGAGTTTTAATCTGAATACATTTGTAATGCTTCAAATACATAAAAAGAATTGCTTAAGATTATCCAAGTTGACTGGTTCTCAGGTAATGGCACGAAACATAGTTCTGTAATGTTTATGGGCCCATGGTGCAAACTGAATGTAGACAATTTGAATCAAAAGGTGTCTACCACTTACAGGTGATTGCATGTCTAATCAGGCATGTCTGGATTTAATGTATTCCTTTTTAAAGGCAACTTCTATTCGTTTAGCTGATTGAAAGCATTGTTTTAATTATTTGCTCTAATATTCTAGAGGAACACTTTAAATGTTTCCTGTTCCTTTATCTGACTCTCTTACATCTCACACAGTAGGTCTTGTCCTTATCGCAAAGATACGATTAAAAAACGTAACAATTAACTCATAGTATTATATGATATTGGTGAGAATTTACAGATATGCATGTAGGCTTTTCTCTACAAGAGAACTGCAAGTTGCCTCATTAAAAATTCATCCAGCAGCCGTAAAACCTATTATTCAGAGTTCCCCAAGCCCAACTGTGAATTGAGTGAGGAGGTCACTCAGCTGTGTAAGCCAGGCAGAGTGGTCAACATTGTCTTGTTCCTCTGAAGAAAACTGATACTATCCTGTGGTCCTCTGGATTAATAGAGAAATGTGACTTTCCTTGAAGAAGAACATTAAGCTTAGAAGGAAGCAGCATTCCATTTTAAATCTCTCATGCATGTACTTCTTGATAACAGATCATTGAATTTGACAGCGGGTTATTTACCAAATGCTTCATTGAACGTTTGGCCTCTAAACCACTACAAGATTTGACGAAGACTCATGAATGAATCGACAAACACCAGTCTGGTTCAGACCAAAGTGCATAACAAATTATGCATTGACTGACCTCCAAAAGGACCTTCTCACAGCCTTTCCTGGATACCAGCTTTCGCCTTATTTTCCTGGTCTGCCCTGCTGCATGTGATACTGTGAACCACAATATACTCCTGCAATGACTGCATGTATGGACATTGGGTGTTTCGAACAATACTCAATTAAAGAATGTCCTCCTTCCCAAGTTGACGCTTCCATGTTCAGACTCAACAAAGCTCATTCAAGAACCACAAGAACAAATGGGAAGGTCCTACTGATGATTGCACAGTTGAGGCGTTGTTTGATGTGTATGCACACCGACTAGCACATATATTTACATCACCTACAATTCCCCATGTGAGCTGACGATACATAGATTAAAATCTGTCTTGCAACACTTCGGAGATCATCTGATTGAAAGTTGTACGTATGACAGGAGTGCAAAAGTCACATGTGGTACCCGCTCAATTTATTTTCAATAGTTACTAAAGTCAGGAAGTGGATGTGTGGAGGCGTGGCATACGTTCATTAAAACAATTCTCACAAGGCATTTTATGCATAAACCAGTCTCTGTGAGAGAAAAATGTGAATGGAAGAAAAACCCCAAAAATTCTAAAATACATGAAAACCACTAATTCGGATATAGGCAAGATTATGCTCCTAGAAAAAATCATTTTCTCGGGCCTAGATGACATATAGGATTGTCTGAACCGATATATTATAGAATGAGGGGAACCTGCTTGTGCCTTAATATATATCTAAAAGTGAAGTTGACATAATACCTAAAATGTGCTGCACTGGACAGGAGCTGAATGAGCTATTTGAACCATTCTCAATCGAGAGCAAAATACAACAAAACCAGATGCTTTCACGTTTTCTACCTATTCCCTGAATGTGATTCCTTCTTCATGGACCACATTTATGAACTGGTTAATCTGAAGAAAACTCATGATGCCATATCTTTTGAGGAGATTTTAATACCGCATGCAACGCAACAAAAAACCCAGTCTCATCGAACTGAAATACATTTGCTCATGCCCAATAATACACAAAATTTCTACTGGACTATTCTCAGGGAAGGTAATACTCTAAGGGGCATATGCATCAAGGTAAGCATTTGTGATTCCTTAATAGCGATTATTAAGGAATCGCTATTGTTTATGTAGTTGATGGTAATTTGCGATTCCTTAATGCAAAGTCGCAGTCTGAGATTGCTTCTTGCATTGTATTTAGGGAATCGCAAATTGCAATTCTCTAACTGCATTCGCAAAATAGGTAATCACACACAAATTTTGAGATTAGCTATTTTGCAAATGGTTTGAGCTTGATGCATCTCAAATGGCTAATTACCGGTCACAAAGGGGCCAATTCTACGAATTGGCCCACTTGCGACCAGTAATTAGCTTGATGCATGTGCCCCTAAATCTTCTCTTCTAAAAATAAACAAGGCCAATCTCTCCTTTAGAGTTAGACTGGCTGGACCATCTTGCCACCTGCTATAATACATGTTAATGAGATTTATATATAACAGGCCAAAGAAATTCCTTTACCCTAACTCTCAGAGATCCCCAGATTGATCACCGGATATATTCAGCTCTTCTGACTCTAGACAATTTCTTCATAAAGTTACCCTGGATGTCTGAAGCAAACTTGTCCCTTCCATCAGAGACAGACCATACACACACTTAGAAACACAGAATAGCGACATGCCAGTAAAAGAACCAATGGAAGAATGGAAGAAATCTCTAGAAGCATTCAGGAAATTACATAAAGACCTAATTCTACCCACAAAGGTAAATACTTCAACAGTTACATCAAAGAATTTACGAACTGAGCAAGGTCTCTGTTGTGGTTTTACTTATATTTTCTACACCTTCTTTTCTTACCCATGTGTCCTGCCTTTATTTCTTCTTACCTGTGTTGCTGGGCTGCGTCCCTGCATTCCATGTGTCATAGCTTGGCAACAGAATGCTGTAGTTTCTTGGAGGCTGCATCTTGGGCAGTTGGAGATTGGCTGCTGCCTGGGCTGATGGTCTTGTATATGTACTCTTGAATAAATACTCTTAAAGCTTCCAGTGTGCCCCTTTGGACTTCATTACACTGGCGACGAGTTGTACCTGCGAGGGGACAGGATTTGATGACCACTAGTCTCCCCTGCGAACCCGCTGCAGCATTACATGGCTTTGATCTGATGAAACAAGACTCAGGTACCATTTCATTGGGAGTAACTCATTTTCCGAGTTATTTCCATGTTCCTGAAGCAATTCTTACTTTAATGACTGCCTGCGCTACCTGGGATTCACAAGTTTTGTACTTGACAAAACTGCTACGTGGACTCTTCACTAATCGTGTGAATTGAGACTATTCTCAAATCTTTTGCTGTCAAGGCGTTTGGTGGAAAGTATGGAGAATACTAACATGTGGGTACGTGAGATGAAGGTAGAGAAAACTGGTGATGTTGCTGTAGATGATAAAGCTATTCATGAAATTAAGAGAGATGAATTCAAGAAAGACGATTCCAAGAGGGCATCCGAGGGGAGTCAAAGTGAGAGAGATAAGAAACCTTCTGATTCAGAACAAACTCTATCCCAATATAAGTCTTCTGATTCTAAACAGTTTGGATCCAGAAACAACAGGAATGGTTTCAAATGTTTTAGATGTGGGAGTGAGAGTCATTCATCAAACAGTCCCAGTTGTTTTGCAAGATCTGTTGTCTGCAATAAGTGTGGGAAGAAGGGTCATTACGCATGTGTGTGTCGCAGTGGTAGGAATCAAACTGTACGATATGTTGAACAAGAGAAAAAGTTTATTTGCAGTGTAAGAAGGACGGTGTTGTCGATGGTGATACACTTGATATGCCTGAGTGTGAGGTGTTCATTGGTGGAGAACGATTTTCTGTTTTGGCTGACTCAGGGTCACCTTACACTATGGTGGGTGATGCTAACTGGGATGCTGTTTTTGGTCTTGGAAATGTTGAGCTCTTTCCTCCGGACATCAACCCAGTAGGTTATGGTGGGGTCAAAATTGATGTTTTAGGGTTTGTGATAAAAAGAACTCAGTTCAAGGACAGAGAGACGCTTGGGAAAGTGTATGTAGCGAAAAGAGGAGATAATCTTCTTGGGCGGAGACACCAGGGGGATATGGGGATCAGATTAGATCCCAATTCACCTGAAAAAGTGTTACTTCTGTCCTCTGGTTTGTTATCTGATGATGTGTGTTCACAATATCCTAAGGTTTTTAGTGATGAGATGGGTTTACTCAAAAATTTTGAACATAAAATTATTTTAAAGCAAAATGCTCAACCTTTTGTCAGCAAAGTTAGGAAAGTTGCACACTTGTTGATGGAACCCTTAGATCAAGAGCTCAAGAGACTGTTGTCTGCTGGTGTCATTGAACAGATTGAATGCTCCGAATGTTTGGCTCTCATAGGTTTGGCATCCAAAGATGGTGGTAAAGGGATTTGCATGTGTGTAGACTTGCGTGGTCTTAATAGACATATTTGGGTTGACAGGCAACGTTTACCAAACATCTCTGAAACTCTTGCTCTAATCAAAGACGCCAAGTGCTTTAGTGTGATGGATTTGTCATCTGCCTACCATCAGGTTCTACTGCATCCGGACTCCAAGCATCTGACACCATGACACCTCTGGGGGCTTTCAGATTCATTTGAATGCCCTTTGGCCTGGCATCTGCTGCGGCTTGCTTCCAGAGGGTCATGAATAAAGTTTTAGAAGGTTTACCCAAGGTCCTAATTTTCCAGGATGACAATTCTGACAAGGATGTACCTGAACATTTGAAATGTTTTAATAATGTAAAGGATGAGTTTTGTGTTTTTGATGAGAAACTGTTGAGGGGTAATCGAGTGATACCTCCTTGTGATCTTAGGTGCAAGCTCATTAATTTTGCCCATGAAAAACACTTAGGAAGGAATTTGACAAAGGCCAGAGTTCATGAGTGGTACTGGTGGCCAATGATGGATAGACAGATTGAGGAAATTGTTAAAGATTGTTTGGAATGTGCTAACAGTGACAAGAGTAAGAAAACTGCACCACTTTCACCTGTAGAAGTTCCTTCTGAACCTTGGTCCAAGTTGGGTTTGGACATTGCAGGACCTTTTGAATCATTTGCTTATGATGAACGTTACGTGTTGTTGTTAGTGGATTACACTTCCAAGTGGGTAGTAACAAAATGTGTGCCTGTTGTGAACACCAGAACTGTTATACAATTTCTTTGTGAGGAGTTCTCAAGAGAAGGAATACCTAAGCACCTTATTACTGATAATGATGTTCAGTTTGTCTCACATGAGATGAACAGATTTCTTAAAGAAAATGTCCATCACTCATTACATGTCGGCTTTATATTCGCCGCAAGCCAATGGCTTGGCTGAAAGTATGAACAAGTTGGTCAAGTCTTGTGCTCAAAGTGCTTTACAAACCAGGTCTTGACTCAAAAAAATGCTTAGGGAATCATGGTGGGCTCACCGTAATACTCCAAATTGTTTGACGTCGGTTTCTCCTTTTTCAATTTTGAGAGGGAGGAAACCACATGACAAGTTGAGTCCTGCCTGGTTAAAGTTGGATGTGAATGATGTGCGAATGCATGAACAGGTTTTTTTGAGACGGAGACTTCACCAAGGTAAATAGAATAGCAGGTTTGATTTGAGGAATTCTTCTCTTCTCAAACACTGGAGTGTTGGAGATGAAGTGTTGATCAGGAAACCTGGTCTTTTGAAGAAGGGTTGTTCACGGTTTATGGGACCCTTCATCATTAAGGAAGTTAGGAAAAATGTTGTTGTTTTGGATTCTGGTGAAGTGTGGAGCATGTCTCGGCTAGTTAAATGGGAACCTGGTTCCAATGCCCATGGGCGTGAACAAGGTTGTGGTTCTTCCAGAGAGCCTAGATGTTCTGGACCATGTGGCAACTCTGGGACTGCAGGTTATGGTGATGTTCCTGTCGTGCCTGATCGGGGTAGTCACCGGAGATTGAGGTTCAGACAGTCCTGTCATAAGGATTATAAAATGTTTTAGACAATTACATTGCAGTATTGTGTTTTTGTTTTTATCATTTTTATGCAACTCTTAATATAGTCTGGGGAGGGAGATGTGTTGTGGTTTTACTTATATTTTCTACACCTTCTTTTGTTACCCATGTGTCCTGCCTTTATTTCTTCTTACCTATGTTGCTGGGCTGCGTTCCTGCATTCCATGTGTCATAGCTTGGCAACAGAATGCTGTAGTTTCTTGCAGGCTGCATCCTGGGCAGTTGGAGATTGGCTGCTGCCTGGGTTGGTGGTCTTGTATATGTACTCTTGAATAAATACTCTTAAAGCTTCCCGTGTGCCGCTTTGGACTTCTTTACAGTCTCTCTTCCTGTTAGGTTTTCTTTATGCGGTGTGCGTCCGAGGAAGCAGAAAGCTGCAATCCCTTCCAACCCAAGCTGTCTAAGCTATTGGTTGCAGTGTCAAGGGGGAGAGGAACCAAGTACTGCAAGTGGAGGTCCAAGTGTTGCTCTCTGAAAAGAATTAGGGGGAGAAATGGATGGAATTGCCCATACACAATGTGGCTTTTAAAATATAGGAAAGAAAAAATAAGAACCGGACCAAGCTGGATGTGTGTAATGCAGACATTCCATCAGGGTTTCCTTGTTAATTCACAGCACAAGTATTAGGTCCATTTTACAGTTACAAGATTTGCAGATTTTTTAAGGTTCCAACTAGACAGGCTTGGGACCACAGCAAAAGTTAAAGTCAGGCCAACAACACAAAGGAAGTCCAACCCTTACTAAGCCTATCACCTAACATAAGGCCAAGGAACGGAGGCCTTTCAAAAGGCAGCATCAGCCCTGAAGCTCCTCTGCGACCATCCCATCAAAGGGGGAAGGGGCACCTGGGAAGCATATTTGGCACTTGGCTGTCTTACATGCCTTCGATGAAGGTGGTGCTTTAGCTTGTTTCAGTGCGACTCTTCCGCCCCAACTTCTCTCTTGAATGCACCAGGTTCCCCTACACTCACAGACATCCTGCCCTTCAGTTTGCAGTCCTGAGTTCCTTTCAGTGGTGGAAGGAGCACCTTGTTTCATTACTTCTTTTGCACTCCCTTTCACCAACCATGTAGCAAATCAGTTTGCAGCAACTCCGTTTTGTCCCCGTTTGGACCTATATACAGACTCTCACTGATTAAAAAATCTCTGCCAGCCCAATCACCAGCTGGTAGAATTTGAGATTGAAATATCATACATTTGGGGTGCACAACATATAGGCATGTTGTCCAAAGAGCTCACTATAGGGCCCTGATGTGTATGATCTAAATGGACAAAGTGGCGAGTAACATGGCTGAATAGCAAAAGGCCAACGTCATCCATATGTTTTTATAAGACTAAAAGTTACATGGTGGGTTCTACATTCGGTTCCAAGCCACCTTTGTGCCTCTACGCTTTCAGTCCACCTCTTTAGAAGAACTGCTGGGCGATGACATGCATTTTGTTTGCGCTAGGTGGTTTTAGATTAGACTTTGCACAACCTCAGCAAAAGGCAGCATTGATTTGGAACTGGTGCTATCAGGACGGTGCCCTCACAGCTGCTACACTGCGTATTTGTGGCACAGAAGCTTCGTCAGCGGAAAACGATTTTTTACACAAACATCGCCGTCAATGTTTGTTGATGGAAGTTTCATAGTACTGGGTGACATACTGACTCTAGTTATGACGGGTGGTGGGAGTAGGCCTGCCAGCCCAATGAATAGTGAAATATCATTGGTTAATGGATACACAGCTCCCAAACCTCATCTAAGGCTTTCACCATTTCTCTGGCTGAATGATGCAGTTTCCGTATTAAACTACATTGACTCGATCACCTGCGTTCCAAAGGGCGCTTGGACCGCTACACCGTGCACCACAGATGGGTGTATGGGACATACGCTGCCTTTTGACTTGCAAGCAAGACATTTCAGTTAATCAGTAATGGTGTTCATCTAAATCAGATTGTGAAATGGCCAAATCTGGGAGAGTTTAAATGAAGGTCAGATGCTGCTTCCTTCAAAATCCTATCTAAATATCTCTATTTCTCCTTGGCCAAGTGATGAAGTAGAGCTAACGGGTTCTTCGACGCTCATTGTGGACGTAAACCCTGTCAAAACTGTGATTGTCACTCTAAGATGGAGGGTACAGGCACTTCCGGTAAATTACTGATGATCAAATGAGACCTTCTAACCAAAGATACTTCAATCACCCTGTCTTCCCTGGGGCATCTTAACTCCCTTGCCTACACCATTGGAAGACTTCAGAAAGTGTTCGATCACCATGTTTTGTAATGGAAATAAATCTAAAAGTCTTTTGGCCATCATTTATCCATTGCAGCCTGGCCATGTTGTTGCTTTAGCAACGGAAGCCCACGGTCACCCTGCTGTTGCACCCCCAACTGTGGGGACATCCCCTCTGTATAGCAATGATTTTTCACCAAAAGAGCTCTTGCCTACATTCGTGGGCCACTTTTGGTGAAAAGGAATGGTGGCTGGCATAGCATATGAAGTCTTCTCCCAGAGCATGGAGGACATAGTTGGTTTGTTCCAATTTGTGACCATTATGCCATGTATGGTGGATATAGACAGGAAAAACAGCACCCACCTTAAATAGGGCAGACCATCCAATGCAAAGTATGTGTGTATGTATTCATGATTATATTTGTAAGGCCCTCACTAGCCCTCAGGGTCTCTTGGTGCCTGTTACTGTGTTTCCTTAGGAGAGGTATGCTTTCATAGCTCTATGGAATTAGTAGTATTTGGGGTAGTGTTAGAGGTGATCTGGGAGAGATTTCAGAGAGCCAGACCATAGAAAATGTTTGCCAGCCTCTAGATTTTAATTTTGTTTGGCGGACCTCCAAGAGATATTGCGAATGACTACAAAGTAGGCGTAGAGAAAGAATATGTCTGGTGAAGAACATGGGACAAGATCATCTGTGCCTTTGTACATCCAGCAGGCTAGTTTGAAGGCGTCAACATGACTCTACTCCACAAGCTCCAGATGATACAGAACACTGCTGCCAGACACGTCCTCGGTATCCCCCGACACAAACACATTAGCCAACACCTGCACAAGCTCCACTGGCTCTCCATCGAGAAGAGAGTCACATTCAAGTTACTCATCCATGCCTACAAATGCCTACACAACACCATACTCCAATACTTCAATGACAGAGTCACCCTTCATGTACCCAAAAGAAACCTCCATTCCGCCCACCTCGCCCAACCCCTGCGCATCCGCAGAACCAGAACAGGTGGAAGATCCTTCTCCCACATCGCAGCCAAGACCTGGAACGAGCTCCCGACCGACATCAGACGCGCCCCCTCCCTGAACTCTGAAGACCTGGCTTTTCAACTGACACGGAACTGCTGAACCACAACCTCCCTCTCCCTCAACGCCTTGAGACCCTGATTCATTGATTTTCTCCCATAACAGGAGCCAGTGGAGAGACTGGCGGGTAATAAGCGCACTTACTTCCCCAGACAGCCTAAAACGTGCTTTTTGCACCCTCTGCAGGCCACTAAGCTGGGTGGAAGTGAGGCCTACAGAGGCAGTTGCAGTAGTTGAGACTGACATAAATAGTCATTCCGACAACCAGTTGTCAACAGGGGGTCAGATAGGACGAATAGAATGAGTGTCAGTTTGGCAAGTTGTTGGTAGTAGACACTGGGCCTGATTCATAAATGTATCTTACACGTTTGAGTAAGTTTACACTTTTGATTAAACTGTCTACTTTGCAGCATTCACAAACTGCACTTTTGTAGAAACTTACACTTTTGTAGTAAGTCCCGCACTACACATGGCCAACCACTGGTACTGCACCACACTCTCGTAGAAAATAATGGAGGTAGAGACTTACTACAGAAGTACAAGTAACTACAAAATTATAAGTTACTAAAAAAGTTACATTTTTAAGTAGAACTTTGTAGTAAGTTTTGTAGTGCAAGCTAGTGATTCAAAACGTACTGCAAAGTGCAGTTTGTGAATCAGGCCCATAGGTTATTGTGCGGACTGGTGTTGAGAGACATATCACATCGAAAGTGATTCCTAAGTTTTTTACCTTGGTGGAGACGGTCAATGTTAATCTTTTGGTAGCTGAACCCCTTGAAAAGAGTTTGAGGGCCAAAGGCAAGCAAGGGATGGACAGTGTATGGTGGATGTCCATTAACTGATCATCCCTAATGACCCTCTTTGTCTTTTGTAAGTGGGAACATTTTGTCCAGTCTTCGTTTAAACATTTCTGTGAGCTGGATTGCAGCTCAGCCCTGATCTAAATGGTTAAACAACCATGTTCAGTCATTGCTCCATGATGGTCAACCTTATCATTTACATTTAGGCAACTGTAAAAATAAAAAACAAGATTTTGAAAGAATGAAACCATCAGTGCTCATATCCACATGAGGAACAGAAACCTCTGGTTTTGAATGTCAGTGACCACAACTGTGGCACATTTCTCAATAAAAGCACCAGCCCCACGATGAGTAAGTTATTGTTTCTCATTTTTATTAAAATATTTGGTCTGACCCTACTTTCTTGAACCTTGGCAAAGCTATTTGAGAACCAACAGGACTCGAGGTCTCCTGTTATTCACAGGCTGTAGATGCTATCTCTGTGTCCAAAATACGTTATGACAAGTTCAGAGGTATGTGAAATAATTTCACTTCCTTGTAGCTCTGGACATAAAGGCCATCAGCTGCCTATTCATTGAGAAACAATGCAAGCTAATATTACAAACCAACATCTATTACAGTGTGATAACTATATGTAGTGGCTTCCAGGTGGTTTTGATTGAGACAGCATGACTCACTGGGTTCAGGATGGGATCACTAGGCATACATTAACAAACAGTGTTGTCAGTGAGTCCAAAGCTGAGTGCCTAAATATAGCAAAGCACACTAGACTCCAGCCTGTCCTTGGATTTCACAATGATACAAGCCCAGAAACCCACACTTTTGTTTACATAATCATTAACTGATCCTCACAGTATAGTCATGTGTTTCCTGCATGTGGAATGCAGATGCAGGATGGTGACCCACTCTCTTACTCACCATGGATAAATGATTGCTCATAAGACTGGCACTGTGTCTTCACCTTGGTGTTTAATGCTAAATGCAAATCAAGGAAACCGCACATAGTTGGGCTGTCTTTGGAGACAGAGTTCAGCAGTGTATTCTGTACATAAGCAGGGGACTGTGCCAACGTACACAGTTTACCACGATGGTTCCCTCCTTATCGGTACTAGATTGTGGGAGAAGGGTCTTGGCTTGAGAAGGACTGTCCTTGGGATTTCTTGTTGGATGCTAAATTTGCCCCTTGTGCCTCTTTCTACTCCAATGGAGTGTGGTTTCTTTTTCATATTGGTAGGCAGTCTGAAGTGAAGGTTTGACTGGAACAAGCTATAACAGGTTGATGAGCCCTAACAAGGGCAAAACCGTTCCTGGGTTGTTTGTGTTCTGGTTCAGGGAGGACCTGACCTAGCAGTTCGGGCTGGACTGTTCCCATTGGAGCAGGGTCAAGACTGATTAGCAAATCTCTGGGTCCATGGCTGAGGTGGCATGGTGGGTGGAAAACAATGGAATAGGATGTGGCAACAAGCAAGGGACTTGACTTTGCCATGCATTCTCTGGCTAGATGTGGGAAATGTCGCACAGAGGCTGATTAAATGAGCCCAGCCCTTCCACAACCGTAAATTCAGCAAATAAATTCTACATGAAGGACACAATAATCCAAACCATTTGATGGAATTTAAGACAGGACTGAATCACCCATGTCCGCATACTCGTTGCATTAGTTGCCTACATTTTCAAAGGAATTCAACAAATCGGACACGTTAATCCATCCTACCAATTGAATCTAGGACAGGGCTGAATCACGCATGTCCTTTACTCTTTCGAAATCAAGAGGGGTTAATATAGTTTGCACATTCTATTTCCCTGGCTGTTGGCAGGATGAATAATAGTCCTGAGGAAGATCCCCCGTGATGTTTTTCAATTGACACATACATCCTGAGTCGAAACGTCGATGCTTAACAGCACCACTTCCTGAGTTACTACACCTTTGGAAATCACTGGGTGTTAATTTAAATATACATGTAATAATAAGACGGTTTATCTGAAAAATCCTCTGTATTCTGTCTCAATTCTTGTATTAGTTATTTGTTGTAAATATGTATGTAACACTGCCACACTATATGATGTATCGGTAGTTTTTGAGTTACTTTGTTTGTCCAGTGATTTAACCGTACAACAGCCATATAGTCCATGAGACATTTAATGAATATATTAAATATAACATATTAAATATGTTCTCTTGTTTGGTGTGTTTTGACGTATTCGTTGAACCAATCCATGCAGCAGCAGAGATGCATTGGCTCTGCTGGAGGTTGCGCCATGCAGCAGAGGAGATGTGTCCATTCCGCTGGGTCCACAGTTGTTGGCAGAGTGCCCGATGCCTACTTCCAAGGGTCAAGAACTGGGGTGGCACCACTTGGCTGGGTAGACTCAAAGATGGCAGAGTTCAGGGGCTTGTAGGGAACTAGAGGCTGCTTGAAGCTTACCTTGCCTCGTTGTGACGTCCTGCTGTTGCTGTTGCTCCGGGCTCCGGGTGTCGGCGAAGGTCTCTCCCCGCCGCCGCGTTCTTCCCCATCAGTGCGGCCGCAGCGAGGGAGGGACCACAAGCCCCAAGAGCCTTTGCGGCAGGAAGCCGCCACCACCAGCCCTAATTCCGCGCCAGGAGGCGTTTAAATCCCGCGGACATTCATTGCCGAGCGGGCACTTTGCTTGTAGGGAACTAGAGGCTGCTTGAAGCTTACCTTGCCTCGTTGTGACGTCCTGCTGTTGCTGTTGCTCCGTGCTCCGGGTGTCGGCGAAGGTCTCTCCCCGCCGCCGCGTTCTTCCCCATCAGTGCGGCCGCAGCGAGGGAGGGACCACAAGCCCCAAGAGCCTTTGCGGCAGGAAGCCACCACCACCAGCCCTAATTCCGCGCCAGGAGGCGTTTAAATCCCGCGGACATTCATTGCCGAGCGGGCACTTTGCTTGTAGGGAACTAGAGGCTGCTTGAAGCTTACCTTGCCTCGTTGTGACGTCCTGCTGTTGCTGTTGCTCCGGGCTCCGGGTGTCGGCGAAGGTCTCTCCCCGCCGCCGCGTTCTTCCCCATCAGTGCGGCCGCAGCGAGGGAGGGACCACAAGCCCCAAGAGCCTTTGCGGCAGGAAGCCGCCACCACCAGCCCTAATTCCGCGCCAGGAGGCGTTTAAATCCCGCGGACATTCATTGCCGAGCGGGCACTTTGCTTGTAGGGAACTAGAGGCTGCTTGAAGCTTACCTTGCCTCGTTGTGACGTCCTGCTGTTGCTGTTGCTCCGGGCTCCGGGTGTCGGCGAAGGTCTCTCCCCGCCGCCGCGTTCTTCCCCATCAGTGCGGCCGCAGCGAGGGAGGGACCACAAGCCCCAAGAGCCTTTGCGGCAGGAAGCCGCCACCACCAGCCCTAATTCCGCGCGAGGAGGCGTTTAAATCCCGCGGACTTTCATCGCGTCGCGGGATCGCGCGCGGGTCGGCGCCGGGAGAAGCCCGGGACAAGGGCGGGACCGTCTGTGGCCGTCCGGGGCCGGAGGAGGCCGGGCTGGGCCATATCCCCTTCGTCCTGAGACTGTGAGTCACCACGGTGTTTTATGTTATTGATTTGTACTTGATTAGTACTAGGCACATGCTTCTGGATAAGCTTATTACCCACTGAAGCACAAGACCCCTCATTTACGGACTAGAGACTATTAACTGTTTGGATTGTTATTTCCACCTACTGTTTACTTGTGGCAGATTTATTTTCATATTGTATTTATTAGCCCCACGTGATAAAATTAGGAAATGATGAAACGGGGAAGGAAAACAAATGCCAAAACCCCTGCAACGCGGTCACGTACTAAGTCTCTAGCTGCAGTTCCCCAGCCACTACCAACATTGACTGCTATTGATAAGATGCTGCAGCAGACCATTGGGGTTGTGGCTAATGCTATAGAGAATACCGAGAGATGGCTCTCCATTACACCATCACTGTACATCCCAAGTCAGGAAAGAGACACTTCGGTCACTATGACTGAGGCGCTGGAGGCTAGCTCCTTTATTTCATCATCCTATATAGATCTACCTTCCAGCCAGGTGCCAATAGAAAATTCTAAAGATCCCCGAGATAGATCTACTATACTGGCTTCTCCCCCTGTTGTGAAGAAAAAGGTGGATACGTGTAAGCCGTGCCCGAGGAATAAAAATAAAAATAACATTGCCCCAACTAAATTAAATAAAAATATCCACACCAATCATGACCTGGTGACTCCATCTGAAAATCTGCGCGACGCAGCGCCAGGAATACCGTGTTGGGTTACTAATATGGTCACGGACCTACAAACTTCCTTGGAACGTACAATTCTCACTCAGCTTAAGCCACTGGTATCAAAACTTGATAAATTGATTTCCATGTTGAACGCCAGAGGTGGGGGGAAAAATGAGGCAGCTAATTCCCAAAGATCGTCGGCCCCTCTTGGTATGGAAGCACAACAAAATAAAGCTCCCTGTATTTTAGTTCCTGACACTACTAGCCAATCGGCACAGATTGCCAATACGGGAGTGACTTTGGACACCCAAAAACCTCCATCCCCTCCACCCCAAGACACTCTTAGTGTTGGTTCTCAGCAAAGACATAGCCAACCCACAAAAACTCTGGCAAGTAAACCTGATAAAGTCCCGATTACGTTAAAGCAAGGCCAGCTGAGTAACAAAACTAGCATTCCCGCGAAAGCTAATATGATCCCAGAAGCTAATGCCCAGCACTTGCCCACAATAAATTTACCACCCGAAGCACAAACCTTTGTCGTTGCACTGGTGGGTGTTCCACCCTTAAGAGAGGGCAAAAGAGAAAACGAGGGTGAGCTAAAGAATAAGTGCATTCAGTGGCTCACAGTAAATAGGCCCCTACCAAGAGACATTTCAGGAGAAATTTTGCTGGCTAGAAGAGTGGGCTAGATTGGGAGGAACCCAAAGACTGTAGCAGGAGATGTAATAATCCTAAATTTTAGGGATGCCACTGCTGTACAATATATATGTAGTAGTGACACTTATAAACAAAACACCCAAATATCTGCTCTACATCTCTCCTATTTCTATCCTACTCCTAGCTGGGAACTGCACTATTCTAGAGCCAGGATCTTTAATAGGGGGCTTCACCTCCCACCTTGCAATTCGGAAAATAGAGGTATACATAGAGAAGGTTGGCCTATTCGTACTCCTCTCTACCCGTTACAGCCACATTGGAACAGATTCAGTGTATTGGAAGAGGTAAATTGACTTAGCTTAGGCGGAAAATTAGATCAACAACCCACTAGTAAAACTGCCAGCTGGACAAGGGCCATAGAGGAAGAAGCACCGCTAGCAGATTGTATAAACAGCTCACAAAACAGGGAAACTAATATAAATAGCTCGGACACTGAGAGTCCTGATGATCTGATAGAAGGCTGCATAAAATTGGTCTCCTGGAATATAGCTGGCCTAAAAAATAAGTTGGGCACCCCAGATTGGACTGCATTTATGACTAAATTTGATATTTGCTTAATGCAGGAGACCTGGGCATTGGAGGATTGCAGAAGCCCGACTTTTGCTACCTATAATATCCTCGCAACATCACTAGGTAAAGGCCGCCCGTCTGGGGGATTATCGATATGGGTAGCCACACATTTGGGAACCCAGGCCGTACATATACCAACAAAATCGCTGGATTTCCAATGTGTTTTATTACAACTGCCAAATAACCCCCCAGTAGCACTAATCAATGTTTATTCGAGGCCAACCAGAAACGGTAAGGAATCAACCACACTGAGTGAGCTGACATCATTTATCTCAGGGCTAGATCCCTGTATTTCTATAGTCCTTGGCGGGGACTTTAACTGCCAGTTTGAACCATTGGGTGGGGTGGATCAGGGTGAGCAGGATGAGGTAGATGCGCTATGGCACATTCCAGACCCGGATATTTCCCCAGTCAGAGCTTGGACACCTTTGGTATTACAAGTAAAATCCTTCTGCCTTACAACGTCTCTGCGGGCGTGTAATGGGAGAATGGACTCTGACCGCCCAGCAGCAGGAACGTTTAACCGGACAGACAGGGTCTCCATCATTGATTATATAATGATTGAAGCTAAAAATTGGAGCAAGATAAAGAACTTCAAAGTTGAAAAAAGGCAGGATAGTGACCACAATGCTCTGACTTTAATTTTGAAGCCAGGGTCCTTCGGGCTAAAAAACCCTGAGACTACATTAAATGTGGCAATTCCTCCTCTTGTACTATCTAACAATCGCAGAAGGGTGAAATGGCCTCGTCTGGCAACGTCACCTTTACAACTTGCGAAAATTTATCAAACTGCGATACCCTGGATAACTCGGATGGCTGCTGAAATTGGGCCTACGCAGGTAGTGGAAATACACAAACAGCTAGTAATGGAATTGGGGGATGTTTTTTATCCAATAGCTAGAGCAAAGAGGTATGTGCCCAAAGCTTTTCCTTGGTTTAATACTAGGTGCAGGGAACTAAAAAAGAACCTTCTCGCAGCAATTAAATCAAAAAATAAACCCAGCATTCGAGATGCTAGACAAGCGTATAAGAAGGAACTGTCTAGGAGTAGGTTGGAATGGGAAGAAGAGAGGTGGGAAGCGCTGAGGGATGCCTTGGTGACTAAGGACGCTAAACTCTTCTGGGAGCTAGTGAGTTCTTCTGTAGGAGGCAGTGGGGAATCTTTTCTGCCAAACATTGCTCCCTCAGTATGGGAAATGCACTTTGCCACATTGTATTCTTCCCCCTCGGTCACCCCGGAGCCACTGAATAGGGCTCGGATAATGCAACCAAAAGACCAACTCTGTGTTCCATTGGATTTAAATCCTACACACGAGCATTGTCCTCAGGAGCTGTTAGATCCTGGAAACTACTCTGGCCACCGAAGAACTAGGAAGCAGATGACTACTGAAAGTACTGAGGTTATCTCAATCAAAGAAGTAGAATCTGCTATTACCAGGCTACCCTCTAACAAAGCCCCAGGGCTTGATAAAGTGCCAGGCGATCTCTTTCGTTCACAACCTAAAATCTGGGGACCTTATCTAGCTGTACTATTCAATGCAGTTCTGGCAGGAGCTAACTTACCAGATACCTGGGCAGGGGCTGAAATTGTTCCTATTTACAAGAAAGGCTGCCCTTTGGCTCCCTCGAATTACAGGCCTATAAGTCTCTTGGATACTACACAGAAACTTATGGGCCGGATCATACTAGATAGAATACTTGAGTGGGCAGAGGAGAACAAGATATTAAGTACCTACCAGGCAGGGTTCAGAGCAGGGATCTCGACCTTGGATCAGCTCTTTAGATTACAGGTCTTGTTTTGGAAAACCGTAATTCTGGGAGGGGGTAGTCTCTACCTGGTCTTCGTAGACTTACGGGCTGCTTTTGACCTCGTGCCCAGAGAAAGTCTATGGAAGGTCCTGAAAGATCTAAACCTCCCGCCTTACCTCCTAGAAGTTCTGAAGCATTTCCATAAAGAGAACTATTTACAGGTACGCTGTGGGAAAAATGGAGAGCTTTCAGAACGTTTTCCAGTTACCAGAGGAGTGCGTCAGGGCTGTGCCCTGGCCCCCACTCTCTTTAGCCTTTACATCAATGGTTTGGTGGGTGAGTTGGATAAGGTTAAGAATGGCGATGTTCCTCGGTTGGCATCTGGACGGGTGCCTGCATTGATGTTCGCAGACGACACCTTACTGCTGTCTCGAACCTCTACAGGCATCCAGAGGGTATTGGATGGCTTTGTAATATTCTGTGCTTCGCGGGGGCTTGAGATCAACCTAGAAAAAACAAAGTTCATGATCTTCGGCCCCCCGAAGCGCACTCGCCCCTGCCCAGTCCTAAATGGCATCCCATTAGAAAGGGTTGGTACCTTTGTCTATCTGGGTGTTACCCTGACCGAAGATTTTGGCTGGGGCCCACAGGTGGTCAAATCTGCCCTGAGGCTCACACAGATAGCGGGGGGTATAAATAAATTCCAAAGGAAAACGCTATTTAAACCAGTCTCCCCTGGTCTCGAAATTTATAAAGCCCAAGCTAGACCTGCTGCAATGTACGGTGCAGAACTCTGGGGCCATACCCGTGTATCACCCCTTTCTAAGGCTGAACATACATTCATTAGAAATTTGATAGGGCTCCCTCAGAGCACCCCGCTGATACCCCTGAGACTAGATTTAGATCTAGAGCCTATCTTTGAACTTCTGGCGAGCAGACCCCTCTTGTACTGGAGAAGGTTGTGGACAGCATCAGAGCTCGGCGATTACAGAGCTGAGTTTCTTGCAATTTGGGATCAGCTGAAGAGTAGAAACATACCTTGGCTATCCCATATAAAGGCCACATTATACCAGATTGGCCTTCCCCAACTTTGGGAGACCCCAGAGCAAGGCTGTCTGGCGGTAAAAAGAACGGAGTTGTTAGCTCTAATTAGACAGCACAATCTGGACCAACTATACCGCCTGTCATCTATGGGTAGGCTGACAACGGAATTCCTGCAAGTAAAATTGACCCCCAGTAAGGAGGAGTTCCTAGACTTGATTCAGCCGCCCAGAGCAAAGAAGTTATATACCCAACTAAGGTATGGCTGTCTCCCGATTGGGGAATTGACTTGCAAGTGGACGGGAAGAGGTGTGGGGGTTTGTCCCGTCTGTAATAAAACCAAAGAAGACCTTGCCCATGTTTTATTCTTCTGCTCCGCTTATAACAAAATACGAAGAGCCTGGCTCGTGCCATTGTGCAGAAACTTGGGATTAAAGCATTGTGCACAAGCCTGCAGGATTTTACGCTATGACACTTCCCCCCCAATTGTGTTTTCTGTCTCCCGTTTTTTATATGGTATGTGGAGAAGAAGGTCAGCCCTGATAAATCAATCAACTATTAGCTTTTAATATAAATGGAATTTTATTGTTCTTTGTTCCTACTTTGATAACTGCTGTTTAATAACTTTTTATCTAAAATACTGAATTATTTATGCATTTTATGTATATGTATATATTTTATCAGTGCTTTTATGGTCACTGACCGAAATAAAGCTATCAAAGTGAAGTTAAGGTTGTTGGAGCCTTGTGTCCCCGAGGCTCAAGACAGGAGACCAGCCAACTAGCCCTTGGTGTCACTCTGCGGACCTGGGTCCAACAGATGCAGATCCAGTCCTTCTCACCCAGACAGTAGGGCAGCAGGTCAGCACAGTTATGTAGCAGTCTTTCAGAGCAGCAGTCCAGCAGAGTGACAGTCCTTTCAGAAGCACAGCAGTCCTTCCTCCTGGTAGAGTATCCACAGGTCCAGAAGTGTACTGAAGAGTTGAGGTTTTAGGTCCAATATTTATATCTAGAGCCTACTTTGAAGTGTGAGAAGCTTTTAAAGGTTTCCACCCCCTTCCTCCCTGTCCTTGCCTCCGTTTGTCTGGGGTCACAATAGCCTTGTGAAAACCCCCTTGTGAGAGTAGTCCCGCAGAGTCTTTGTGATGTGCAAGTGTGGTAGGTGACAGCTCGTCCCCCTTGTTAACTCAGAGTGGCCCATCCTGCCAACACCTATCGTCCATTTGTCTCACTGTCTGGCAGCAATTCACAAAGATCAACAGCCAGCTACACCTAGTCATGTGACCCAGAATTAGGCTGCATACACCAAATGGTTCGGACAAGAAAATGCCAACTTTCTAATAGGCACATGTTCAGAATTGTGATAAAAAATCTGACTTTACCATTAAACAGGGCTTTTTATTACAATTCTTTAGAAACTAATCTTGACCTATCTACGTGGTCGCAATTGGAAGTTACATCTTCTTAAATGTAATAAGGTTACTCCAATGTTATCCTATGCTGAGAGGTTGGCCTTGAAATAGTGAAAGGGAATTTAAGGGTTTTTCACTACCAATGTAAAACTCAAATGGACATGTTCAACTTTTTAAATACACTGTACCCTCCTTTCTCAGCAGTTTAGGACCTACCCTATATGTATTAAAAAGGAAGGTTTGGCATGGCAAAAGGTTTATATTGCCAGGTCTAAATGGCAGTTTAGAGCTGCAAACACATAGGCTGCAATGACCTGAGGCTTGTTTAAGGGCTATTTAAGTGTGTGGTGCAACCAGTGTTGCAGGCCCTTTAGTACCATTTAATTTACAGGCCCTGGACACAGGTAGCACCAGCATACTAGGGACTTTCAAGAATATTAAATATGGCAATTGGGTTTAAGCCATTCCTACTATATTTTAAGGAGAGAGCACAAGCACTGGTTAGCAGTGGTAAAGTGCTCAGAATCCTAAAAGCCAACGAAGACAGAAGGGTGGAGGTAAAAAGTTTGAGGATGACTCTGCAAAAAGGGCCAAATCCAACATATATGTTTACATATTTTCTGCTAAAATGAAAGATTTGACATATTTGTAACCTTGTTAGTGTCAAAAACTGACTAGTAAATTGGTAAAATAAGTTTTCCTCAATTTATTTGTTGCTGCGAACCATCATAGAACATGCTTGTGAATCAATCACATGTTCTTTAGTGTATCTCTTCAACAATCTCTTTGGTGTGAATGATTAAATGGGCTGAACCTGTTGAAACATCAACTACTTCTTGGACAAGGGTAGTTAAAGAGCCAATACTGGGGATGAGAGGGATCAACAGTTTCAATGATATAGTGATTTTATTGACAAAGACAACTTGCTACTGCGAGGAGATCCTAAGACTGGCTCCAAATGTTTCTGGTCTGCCACAAAGAAACTGAGGCAGGAAATCATGCAAATGCTGCTTAATCGATGTGGCGGCATACTTGCTCTCATGTACTCGCTCATTGTAGCTGCATATTTCCCCTAGAGAGAAGGTGTGGAGGAAACCAGTGGACCGAAGCAGAAGATATACTTTCCCTAAAGTATGTCATGCATTGGCTTTGCTAAACAAATGGCCCATCAGGACCTCAGGATTTGAATACAAGGACCTACATGTGAAAATGCAAACTCTTCCAGACAAGCACAGCTTGTGTTCCTCTTCTTGTACTCAAGCCTTACCTGCTACTCAAAATCAGTTTTTAGGGTAGAGCCTGCGAGAGCATGCGCTAGTGCATGTGTCTCAAATGCGGGACACGTTTGTAGCCAAAAAAGGTTTGGAGCCCGCCCATTGCTTACCATTTGGTGGCTTGCCTGGCACTCTTCTTTACAGGCACGGCAGGTCTAACATAATTTCCGTTCCTCTCAGTGGAGCAGGGACCATGCACTGATTGATTCAACGTAACCAGGGCCTGTCCGTGGCTCCCTACATGATGGAGGTACTATTTTGTTCTGTTTAACTTTTAGTTTCCTGCAACCAGAAGGCGTGTGACTGGCAAAAACGTGCCCAGCAGGACAAACAAAATTGCAAAGAATTATTTCCTATAGTTGACGTTCCTTTATTTTGCCAAGTCTTCTTTTCTCACTTTGCACCTATGTTTTGTATTTGGTTTTGCTTGTGGGCACTGTTTTCAAAAGATGGGGATTATTTAATTGCAAAGCGACATTGTTTCTTACTTGCGTGTAATTTCTGAAAAGACGCTAACATATAATCATGCATTACCCCCAATCCACCCCACTCCAACCTGCCTCAATCCAATCCATGCCAATCCCCCCTACTTCACCCAACACCAATCCGCCCCACTCAATTCCATCCATCCCAGACCACTCTGATCCACCACACTCCAATCCTCACACCCAACCTCACTCCTATTTGCTTCACTCCAATCTGCCCACTCCAATTTGCCCCACTCCAATCCAAAACAGTCTGCCCTACTTCAAAACAATCTGCCCCATTCCAATCCAAAACAATCTGCCCACTCCAATCTTCCCCACTCCAATCTGCCCCACTCCAACCAAAACAATCTGCCCCATTCCATTCCAATTCAAATCAATCTGTTGCACTCCAATCTGCCCGAGTTCAATCTGACAGACTGTGCCCCACTCTAAAACAGTATGCCCACTCCAATCTGCCCCACTCCAATCCAGAACAATCTGCCCCACTTCAATCTGCCCAACTCCATTTCAAAACAATCTGCCCCACTCAATCCAAAACAATCCACCCCACTCCAATCCAAAATAATCTGCTCCAATCCAAAACAATTTGCCCCACTCTAATCTGCCCCACACCACTCTGCCCCACACCAATCTGCCCCACTCCAATTTAAAACAATCTGCCTATTCCAATCTGCCCACTCCAATCTGCCCCACTCCAATCCATCCTACTCCAATCTGCCCCACTCCAATCCAAAACAATCTGCCTAACTCCAGTCTGCCCCACTCCAAGCCTAATCAGTCTGCCACACTCTAATAAGCCCCACTCTAATCCAAAACAATCTGCCCACTCCAATCTGCCCACCCCAATCTGCTCTACTCCAATCCACCCCAGTCCAGTCCATCCCACTCCAATCCATAACAATCTGCCCAACTCTAATCTGCACGACTCCAGTCCAAAACAATCTGCCCAACTCCAATCCGCGCCACTGCAATCTGCCCCACCCCAATCCAATCCAGCTCACCTCAATCCACCCACTCCATCCCAATTCACCCCACTCCCATCCACAACATTCCCCCAGTCCACCCCACACCAATACAATCCACCCCAATCCAGTCCAATCCAATCTACACCACTCCATTCCACCTCACCACATTCCCCCAGTCCACCCCACACTACTCCAATCCACTTCACCCCAATCCAATCCACCCCACGTCAATCCAAAGGTATCTGTCCCACTCCAAACTGCCCCACTCCAATCCAAAACAATATGCCCCACTCAATCCAAAACAATCTACCCCACTCAATCCAAAACAAACTGCCCCACTAAATCCAAAACAACCTGTCCTATTCCAATCCAAAACAATCTGCCCCACTCCAATCCAAAACCATCTGCCACACTCCAATCTGTCCCCCTCCAGTCAGCCCCACTCCATTCCAAAACAATATGTCCCACTCCAATCTGCCCCACGCCAATCCACCTCACTTTATTTCACCCCACCACACCCTAATTCAATCCACCCTAATCCACTCCACCCCACTCAGTCCAATCCAGTCAACCCCACTGCAATCCAATCTACTCCACTTCAATCCACCCCACCTCATTCCAATCCAATTCACCCCACTCCATTCCACCCACTCCATTCACCCCCATTCCACCCCACTGACCTCCAGTCCACCCAACTCCTCTCCAATCCAACCCACCTCACCCCACCCAATTTCACTCCACCCTGCTCCAGTCTAATCCACCACATCCAGTCCACCTCACTCCAATACACTCCACTCCACTCCATAGTAGCCCAGTCCACCCCACTCTATTCCAATCCATCCCACTCTATCAGAAGCCAACCCATCCAGCCAACCACACCTCCAGTCCACCCCTCTCCAATCCAATCCACCCCATTCCAATCCAATCTAACCCACTCCAATCCAATCTGTCCCACTGCAGTCCAATCCACCCCACTCCAATCCAACCCCTCTTGTTCATTCCAATCCACCCCTCACCACTCAAATGTACCCCACTCCAAACCACCCTCCTCCAGTCCACACCGCTCCAAACCATTGTAATCCACTCCAATCCATTTCACTCCATTTAAATCCACCCTACTCCATTCAGCCCACCCATTCCAATCCACCCCACTCTGCTTAATGCAACCCACTCTACCCAGATCCAATCCAACCCAATCCAGTCCAATCCAAACTACTCCACTCCAATCAACCTCACCACATTCCCCCCAGTCTGCCCCACACCACTCCAATCCACTTCACCCCCAATCCAATCCACCCCACTTCAATCCAAAGGTATCTGTCCCACTCCAAACTGCCCCACTCCAATCCAAAACAATCTGCCCCACTCAATCCAAAACAATCTGCCCCACTCAATCCAAAACAAACTGCCCCACTAAATCTAAACAGTCTGTCCCATTCCAATCCCAAACAATCAGTCCCAATCCAATCCAAAACAATCTGCCCCACTCTAATCCAAAAACATCTGCCCCACTCCAATCTGTCCCACTCCAGTCAGCCCACTCCATTCCAAAACAATCTGTCCCACTCCAATCTGCCCCACTCCAATCCACCCCACTTCATTTCACCCCACCACCCCCTAATTCAATCCACCCTAATCTAATCCACCCCACTCAATCCAATCCACATCCCTCCAATCCAGTCCACCCCACTGCAATCCAATCTACTCCACTTAAATCCACCCCACCTCATGCCAATCCAATTCACCCCACTCCATTCCACCTACTCCATTCACCCCATTCCCCCCACCCACCTCCAGTCCACCCATCTCCTCTCCAATCCACCCCACCCTAATCCACTCCACCCCTCCCAATTTCAGTCGATCCCCTTCTCCAGTCTAATCCACCCGATCCAGTCCACCTCACTCCAATACACCCCACTCCACTGTAACCCAGTCCACCCCACTCTATTCCAATCCATCCCGCTCTATCCCAAGCCAATCAACCTCACCACAGTTCAGTCCAGCCCACTCAATCCAATCCTTCCAGCCAACCACACCTCCAGTCCACCTCTCTCCAATCCAATCCACCACATTCCAATCCAATCTAACCCACTCCAATCCAATCTGTCCCACTGCAATCCAATACACTCCAATCCAACCCCTCTTGTCCATTCCAATCCACCCCTCACCACTCTAAATTACCCCACTCCAAACCGCCCTACTCCAATCCAATCCACCCCACCCCAAACCCTTGTAATCCACCCCAATCCATTTTACTCAATGTAAATCCACCCCATCCAGCCCACCCACTCCAAACCACCCCACTCCGCTTAATGCAACCCTCTCTACTCAAATCCAATTCACCCCAACCTACTCCAATCCACTCCACTATATCAATCCACTCCAACCTATTCCACCCCACTCCACTCTGCGCCATCTCACCCCACCCCACCCCACTCCACGACAAGACACTGTACTCTGTGACACTATACTCTATAACTGTCTCTGCCACTGAACTCTACACTACTCTATTCCCCCTACTCCAAACTACGAAACTCTAATCCAACAAATTCAGTTTTATTGGCACTCTGCACCCCCCCCCCCCTCCACTCTAGGACACTCCACGCCACTAACTTTTAGCCATGCTGAACAGCAGCCATACTGGTGGACAACAACAGAAAAACACATTGCCAAAGCCAATAGCTCTTGTATAAGTGCGACCTATTGGGTTTGCCAATGTTTGTTTTCAATGTTGCTTGTGGAGAAATGTTGGTATAGATTGATTAAGTGCTAAAGGGGACAAACGTTTTGTTGCCAGTAGAGCTATATTCCCAGCTGTAAACATTCACTGTGTTTGAGGTCATAGACTGATGGACTGAACAAGAGCTCTTTGCTCCACTTGTAAGCTCCCCAGAACTATCAATCAATCAATCACGGGGATTATAAGCGCGCTACTCACCCGTGAGGGTCTCAAGGCACTGGGGGGGGGGGCAACTTAGTCGAAGAGCCAGATCTTGAGTGCCTTCCTGAAAAGGTTCAGTGAGGGGGTGTGTCTGATGTTGATAGGGAGCTCGTTCCAGGTCTTGGCTGCTATGTGCAAGAATGCTCTTTCACCTGTTCTGGCTCTGTGGATCAGCGGGGATTCGGCGAGGTCGGCGGATCGGAGGTTTCTATTGGGTACGTGGAAGGAGAGTCTCTTGTTGAAATACTGGGGTCCCGTGTTGTGGAGGCATTTGTACGTAATTTGTTTTAGAACCTTCCCAGCTATATCCACTTTGGTGATATATGTTTATTTTGAGAACAGTTATGGACTTTAAGTCATCAGTAATAGTAGAGGAAAGGAAAATGACATCATACATCTTTTGACTGCCCCATGAGTTGGCCTTCAACAGCCTCACATTTGCTGGTGACGTGTCAGGGGAGGCCCTACCAGGGGGACACTGCAGCAAGCAAAGAGGTCTCTGAGAGCCCTGTTTACTTTCGGTTTCTCCCACTCCCTTCTTAACCTCTGCCACCAAGGGTCAGGGGTAATAAAAGGCACAGTACCTAAATGACGGCCATGAGTACCGGTTAGGAGAGTAGCAATGCACAATGTGTAGTGGACTGCTGGATCCACAAAACCGCAAGAGCAGTGTTTCACACATTCTTCCCCCATGGTGTACTACCAGAGCCACCTCAGTTAATTTTTATCTGTGTTTTCAAAGCATACGAGGTTGATGACGTAATGTGCTCTGCTATTTATAAGTTTGGGAAAGACTTTCACCTACTTCAGTCACAGGAATAGGACAGAAAGCCCCACCTTGTGGCAAGTGAAATTGCTGTTCTGGATAAGCTCCCTTTATTTCTCATTGTATATTTTGTCATCCTGTCATACAATATTCAGCATTTTTCTATAAATTGATGGTGGGGAGGATATCTTGATTAATCTCTAACGTCAATTAGTGACTCCCTTTGGTATATCATATTTAATGAGCTGATATAAAGCTCTTGCAATTCAAATCTGAATTTTTCTTTAGATTCAGAGCTGCTAGGACACAGGTTCAGTAAACATGGCGTGGAGTTGTTTATTGCATTGGGTGGCGTGTTGAGTGTCAGTCTTGGCAGGCGTGAAGGCACATGTCAACCTCCTTCCTAAAGAGGTGATCCTAATTTGTGTTTTGTTATATAATCCTGAATGTCCATAACTTTGGTTGAAAAAAGAGACGGTCAAAGTGGCTTCCTGTTGAATAAGGCTGTTAGGATTCTGGAAGTATTGTGCTGCCCGAGTAAAGATCAGTGGTTTGGCTGAGGGTAAGTACCATGTTTATATTAACATGCTCTTTTTAGAAGGGAAAACCCCTCTTTTATAATTGTCATGGCCAACCCTCAAGATCTATAGATTCTTTACTGCTTTTGACCATGGTCATTCGAATTCATATCTACGATACACATTTTTCAGATTGGTGAGGAAAGCAGAACACTTGGGCTGCGGGGGAGGTGGAGATCATGGACCGCCACTGCCAAAATTTAAAATGTCATTGTTGTTTGGGGTGGTTGAGGAGTGGAAAGGGAATTGCAGCTGGACCCTGCAGATGTTGAGTTAGAAGCAGCCAGCAAAGTGGTTTAGATGATGAAGTTGTGTGCTACGTTTAGATTAGCCTCTGGTGGCCATATCTATATATATATCTTACCTTCCCAGGGCAAAATCCCTACTCCCATCTGCCAGCTGCATCCACCTGACCTGTACCATTCAATGGAGCTGTCACCGTTCCCTGGGATTGTGAACTCTACCATCTGTCCGGAGCGTGTCATACAACTTCACACCCTGTATCAGGGCTATTTGAAGGCAGGAGTTGATGGCCCTCTTGTGATGCTAGTGGCCTCTCTTCCACCCATAAGCCTAGTCAAGAAGCCAAATCTCCTCTCCTCCTCATTAGGTTAATGTCTAGAAGGCCTCGGATATTGGAGAGTGTTTGCCTGTGGTCTGGTTACCTCCCAGAATGAAGGGTCGCAGATGCATCTCTGGATGGATATGAAGTGTCCTGGGTCCTTCAAAGGCCACCATCCAGAGTAGACCTTGATGAGGAAGATAATGCTCGCAGAAACGGGACAAGGCACACAGACCTGATTGCTTCTCAATGTCAAGCGAGTCGTTACAAGAAAGCACCAGAACCCACCACCCAGGCGAGTGGGGCTGTCTGAGGTGAACTTGCTAGGCAATGGGTCAAGAAGTCCAGCTTCCTTGGGAATTGCTTGTCACCACTGACCAACCTGAGTACTGCATACTCTTGAGCACTGCATACAGGTGAAATCACCATTGTAAGGACCCTCAACTCGCACGCCAAGAGAGTTACATTGCACAGACTTGGTTTGGAGCACACCCCTGGTTAGAACTTTGATATATATGTGACATTGTACGCATGCCTGTAATCGCTTCCATTTCTCGCGAGAGGAACTACTTTTGCATCATTTCCATCCTGCCTTTCTAAACTTCTGCTTCTCTACAGAAGACTCAAATGAAAACACTTTTTTTTATTTACGTCTAGGCAAAATGTATCTGCTTTACTGAACCACTGCAGCAAGCAAAACCCAAAGGGCAAAATCATGACTTTCTGGAAGTAGTATCTTGCGATTGTTAATAAGGTCTTATACAAGGTTCCATCTTAGAATCACTATCCATAGGAAATACTTGTGTTGACCAATGATTTCCTAAGTTTCAATATACATCTTTATCCTGTCCAATAAATGCTTTATCCTGCCACCACTTGTCAATAAAATCTCACAGATGTGTTAAAAAAAGAATAATCCATAGACCAGACTCTTCAAAGCTACCTTCTTCATCGTGTTCTGCATCTGTTTAAGCTGATAAGGAACCCCTACAGCAGACATGCTTACAATTATTTCCTGGAGTCTATTTTGGAACACAAATTAAGCACAATTTTCGAATAACAATTTTTAGATGCTTAGGAAATAATTTTGCTCATTAGTGCTTGCCTAAATTTCAATATGTATCTTTATCCTGTCCAGTAGGTGCTTTATCGTGTCATCACTTGTCCATGAAACCGCGTTGATATGTTTGTTCATAACACCAAGAGTTATTGCTGTACCAGACTATTTTCTGCATCGTGTTATATATCTGTTTAGGCTGCTGTTAAATAGATTACTACTTACATGTTTACTCATATTTTCTAGATTTCATTTTGGAGCAATCATTAAGCATACCTTTCTAATGACACTTTTTAGTTGCAGAATCTTTCATTTTTCACTGCTGAGTTTTCATTTGTTGCATAGTTTGTGTTTTTTATTATGCATCCATTGCCTTTCAAATTTGAGAGGTCAGTCTGTCCATTACAGCTGCTTGTCCAGAAAGAGAGGGAGTTCTCCTAATCTGCCATGTTGCACCTTGTCTCTCCTCCTGGTTGAACGTGCACCCACCGGTCCCCTCAAGGACAAAGATGGATACTGCCATGGAGATTAGAGAAGGCAGGTAACCCCACCATATCAGTTCTAGGCGTGTCATCCAATGGCTGTCTGTTGACTCTTTGCACAGATAATGTTATATGTGTTGGTGACAGTGAACAATAGTCAATGGACATCTGAGAGAACTGTTTTGCAATTGTTCTGGAAAGGCACACTTGGTTATTTGTAAAGCTGCCTGGAGGCCTCATGTCATATGTGACAACTTAATTGGGTCCTTGGACCTACAGGAGCATACTTATGAATGGAAAAAACGCAATTCTTCGAATGCAAAGTGTTGTTGAAAAGCAAACCAGGGCTGTCTCAAGATGACACACTTGACATGAAGATAATTGGGAGCTATTTTGTTAGTTATTGTCACTAGTCTGTTTGCACACTTTGATTTCCTGGGTCATTTGCTGTGAGAGGCATCAATTGGCTAATTTATGTTTCCAAACATGAAACCTCCTAGCTCTCCATTTTCTGCTTTAGAAGAATAATGTCAAATGATCCTACTGCAGGTATCTTGCCCCAGAGAGGCTGTGATCTGAAAGGTGAAGCACAGTGCTTGGCACACTTCCAACACCAGGCTGGGGAAGGCTTTAGAAATTCTTCTGGGGGGACAGGCTGGGGATCCCTCAGTGGGCCAAATACCCTAGCAAAGGGTGTTTCCGGAGAAGAGTGGTTCCCAGCAGAAATCTACAAGGATATAGCACGAAGCCCTGTAATAAACGAACCCTCAGAGCTTTGATCAATTCTTCTCAAACGTGTAAAAATCACAACATTATGGAAATAACACATCTCCTAAACAGGTGCCAACACTGCAAATCAAATATTTCAAATTTTCAACCAGTAGTCAACCTGTACTATCTGTTACAACTCTTTTAAAAAGTTGTCACTAGTCAACTTGATCCCATCTTTGGGACACAAAGGGGTGTGGATAGCATCTTTCCTCACATACCATTTGCAAATTATCATACAAGACCTTTTAGGTCCAGGAATCATCTGTTAGGCCCTGTCCATTGCCTGATTTCACAATTTTACTTTGAGGCTTTGGAGTTAATTTTTACAACTCTGGTGATGACACCAAATTGGTGTTAAACTGAGCTTTAAACTCAAACTACCTGACAAAAATGTATCCATTGTCTTGCTCGCTTAATAATTTTATAAACATCAACTCTCTAAATACAAATCTGGCAAAGATCAAGACAGAAGTGGTGGAAGCGCAACCAGATTTCTTCATCAGTGGAATTTTTGGCTAGAAGAAACGGAATCTGACTAAACCCCTTCCAAATATTTTAAAAATCTGGAAGGAGTGCTTAACTCCAAGTACTCAATGGTTTTTCGAGTGACAGTAAAAATAAAAAATAGTATTTACAACTTGGCCTCTCTAATGAGATTTTTATGCTTCGGTTGTTTCCTCACAGAGTCTAGGAAGTAATTTCAAGAATATCATTACACGTGTTTTTAGGATTGGCCAACCACTTGGTCTATACACTGCAAAGACTATAGAATGCGTCTTCATGGCCTCTGTTATCTCTAAAACAAGACCCCATTTGTACTTTTTTCATATTCCTCAGATGGATTCCGGTAGACATGCTTATGTTGTAGAAACCTATACTTCCTGTGTGAGTAATATAAATGATCCGAACCACCGGCACCTAGACACGCTAGCACCGTGAGGTTTGCAGAATGTTCTGTGGCGCTCTACAGAAGTAGACCTAAAAGTTGTTGTGATCTCATTCATGTGCGGAGCTTTGAGGAGGAAAGATCACCCACTCCCCAGTTGGATGACCAAGATCATCCAATTAACACAATAAAAATATCTCACCCAGCACACGCTAATGTCAACATATATTATATAAATCACAATATCAACAATTCTTGTTTTTCTTAAATTTATTCTCATAGTTACTTGTTTAGTTCTCGTTTTACCCAACACATGTTTCGTCTCCAATGGCAGGAGGTCGCGACTTCATCAGGGCTGTTTCGTCGGTTTGTTTAATGTTGTCTTTCAACCGGTTTTAATTCTTTATTTTAGATTGTTTTTCTTCTGTTTCATTCGTATGAGTAGTATTATCCCTTAATATTTGTTTTCCGTTTTTCCGCATTCCGAGTGTTTTCTCCTGCGACCTTCCGTCGTCCCAGAGCTGGGATGACGGAAGGCCGCACAAGAAAACACTCGGAAGGCAGAAAAACTGAGAATAAATATTAAGTGACAATTCTACTGATACAAATAAAACAGAATAAAAACAATCGAAAACAAAGAATGATTTGGAGAGACCGGGACGGAATTAAAACTGGTTGAAAGGCAACATTAAACATACAGACGAAACAGCCCTGATGAAGTCGCGGCCACCTGCCATTGGCGACGAAACACGTGTTGGCTAAAAAGAGAACTAAACAAAAACTATGAGAATACATTTAAGAAATACAAAGAAAAACAAGAATTGTTGATATTGTAATTTATGTAATATATGTTGATATTAGGGTGTGCTGGGGGAAATATTTTCACCGGCACCTAGACCCAAATATCTGTCAAGACTCGCCATGTGATGATTCCAAAGACTACAGTGATCTCACCCTGTGGGTTCTAGGAACATTTTGTGTTATCTGTTTTTCCAAAAAGGCTCTTTTACAAGGGTCACCAAGCTTGGAATTTCATCTGAATAAAATCACTCAACAAAACCTTTCTCACTAATCTCCTATTACAACTTTTTCTCGTTATCATAGCAATGTTCTTCAGGGGAACTATGGACCTGTATAAGTTATGTGCATTAAGACAAGCATGTCAAGCAGAAGTACCAAATATATAATTTATTGGTATTGGAATGTGAGAAAGCCTATGAATTCTATACATTTTCAGTATAGCCCTATTTATCAGTTTGAAGATGTCAATGATTAGATAATGTTACTATTGTTAAATTAGGAGGCTGTTTTAACATTCTTGTATAGGCACTAGAAATATATACAACATTTCTTGGTTGTTTTCTTTAATGTTCGCCAGAGCCCTGAACAACTAATGACTTTATCTTTGCACCCATTTTTCCTCTTGGAAAATAAATATTTTCCCATATGAAATTTAATATTTTGATTGCCTGGTTTTTATTACAAATTGCTGAAAATGTTGTATGTTAAAAATAATTTCCCATAACCAATCTAACACATCAGGTGAAGGTTTATCGCTGGGTGTCCTTCTTGGAAAGTAAGTGGACAGTGACAGCCGACTATCAATGGCCGTGACCAAGACCCTTTGTAGGCTGCTAAGCATTTGTTGTTAAGTGTGTCTAAAATGTATTAAATAAGTCCAGAGACTCTCTCACAAGTGCATCTTGACCTCTTTTCAATAGGGTTCATAGATATTGTTGTTATTGCTATTATTGATATAAGACACACCAGTTTAACAACTGAGACACAGTGCGTTAAGGACCACGACCGCTGAATGTCAAATGAAAAAAATCAAAGCCAAGGCCTTCAATATCTATAAGCATCTTAATTAAGAATTTAAGAATATACTTTCCACCACTAGAAATTATGGCCTAACTATTGGGCAATTTAGGATTTATATGATGTGTGTTTCTAACATTTAGGTGCCGATTCCGATCCTGTAAAAAGGCCCTACGAATCGTCGTACGGAGCGTTTTCTCCGTACGACTCGTACCCGGTAAACTGTCCGTACAACCTAGGAAGTACGATTCGTACAGAAAGCCTATTTCCGTACGAATCGTACAAAAGACTGTACGGGTAAAAAAACCCTACGAATCAGATCCGAAACAGCCTGTACTCGATGTCCGTACGTATGTAAGCAGCGTTTTACGGCCCAGCAAGTACGATCCGTCCCTACGGCACTCCGTACGGCTCTTTTTTTACGGGAGCCAATAACAGCCGTAAAAGCTGAGTCCCCAGGGGTACGAGTCGTACAGGCCCACCCAACCTGCGTATGTACGCACCGTACCCCCCCCCGTATGTACGCACCGTACCCCCCATATGTACACACCGTACCCCCCGTATGTACGCACCGTACCCCCCCTTATGAACGCACCGTACCCCCAGCGCATATGCGCTGGGGGTACGGTGTGTACATACGGGGGGTACGGTGCGTACATACGGGGGAGTACGGTGCGTACATACGGGGGGTACGGTGCGTACATACGGGGGGGGGTACGGTGCGTACATACGCAGGTTGGGTGGGGTGGGCCTGTACGTCTCGTACCCCGGGAACAACTTTCCCCGGGCTACGAGTCGTACAAACTTCGCTTCGTAGCGGGTAGAGTCATTCCCCATGTACGGGACGTTTTCCGTACGATTCGTAAATCGGTTAGCCGGTCCGGATCGTACTTTTACGCTCGGACTGTATTTTTACGAATCGTACGGAAAAGTGTCCGGGTACGTCTCGTACAACTTTTCCCGCTACGATTCGTACGGATCGGGCCGATCCGTATGTACTTTTTCCCGTACGAATCGTACTTCACGGGTCGGACGTGACTTGTACGATTCGTACGGAAAAAAATACGGATACAAGTCGTACGGAAATGTTTTTTAACGGATCGGAATCGGCACCTAAGTATTGTATGCAGTATCCCTGCACACATTTATTTACTGTGGTAAATCAATTTTTCTTGAGGCATTTATGTTTTCTAGACATATTTATGCTGGCTGGAGCATTCCATGTTCTTGTAATTTGTTTCTTTGTTTTATGTTCATTCCCAATATGGTATTCTGAATTAAGTTTTCGATTAAATCGTAGGATTTATGTATATAGTTTGCATCATGCCCCCTGATGAAGGGTGACCCCCTAAATGCATTGGGGCATTAATTTGATAGAGGTTTATCTTATGAAGACAGTCAAGGATTTAGGTGAGAAACTCTATGCAATGAAAAAGATTGTAATCTAAAAGAAAACACCTCTATTTATTTGTTGGATTAGCTTGTGGTGAACTTGGTTAAATAAGCATGCCTGGAACAAGGGTATACTTTCTGAAGCTATGCGCCATGTGACACGCTGTGATTGTAATGTGTACATGTTCTGTTCTGTCACAATTGTACAAGGATCCTCTGCCTACAATCTCATTTTGGGAGGAATATAAATTGTCTTGTGGACAACTGTTTCTGTGTCATTAATCATTGTAATCGGTGGAGAATACACGATGGATTGGAAGAGACAGTTGCCAAGGGCATACTATTTGGCCTGTAATGCCACAATCAAGAACTCCAAAATGAACATGGTTATAAAGGCCCCTCCTGTCGGTGAACTGGAGCTGTTGTCTGGAGATCAAGTCCAGACCTACAGCATTCAGGGACAGGGTCATCCTGAGGAATTTTGGGGCTCTGGTCATGAAACATTTTGGGGGACTCTATTTAGAAAAACTTTAAATGTTACGAACCATTTCCTGATAATGAAAGCCCTCTGGTGCCTAGAAAGTTTGAACTATAAAGGCTAAGTTACAAAAATACACAGAGGTGAGCTAAAGACAAAGTTCACTTTCCTGTGAAGCCCTTTGGCAGGTGGTGGCCCTGGGCAATGACCCACTTTGCCCATGCCTTAAGCTTCTCTGTTCGGGGAGTAACAAGACAGGGGAACAATGAGACTCTGGCCTCCCTCTGCATTGAGGCATACAACTCTTTAGACATGCCATTGTGCAAACACTGGATGGAGAATTGACCAGTCGCATCATGGTTCTTCTCCACTGCATCTCTTACGTGTTAAATGACTGATTAAGTTAATAAAACCTAAACCCAAGCACAAGGCAAAATAGTCCGTTTCTAGGAGTCTAGTGCAGCCCTTCCAAGACATGACATAAATGCGAAAGTACCCCATCTGTGGGCATGAGACATCCGAGTTGAGAACTCAGATGGCAAAGTTTGGAATGTATTTCCCAATGATGTGCTGATTCCACTGTGAACTGTGCTTCCACTAACCCGTAGATCAAACTCAAACTAAGAGATTGTCTTGTGTTGCCCCAGCAACAAAGACTACTTGGGTCTCTGGGCCCATCATTCCTACTCATGAACTGCCACAGCAACACCCACTTTACTTACAGTCCTAGATAGAGCCCAAGGCCCACATTGTGCGTGCTCATAACACCACTGACATCTGGAGTGATGTTGCACTTCTAGCTGTAGAGAAGAATGTTACAATCAAAAAAGCAGAGAAAGGATGTGTTTTATCTGATGAGGTAGAGTGAGAATTATTATTTAAGCAACAGAATGGATGGTCTGCCTTCTAAACTTGGATTTCTGCTACTTTTAGAACATCACTGTGTTTATCCAGATAACACCACCTGCTGGTGCAATTGGACTATTAAACTATATGGAGGGGTTCCCTAGGGAAGGCGGATATTGGAGTGGGACAGGGAAAAATAGACCCAAAGGAGAAGCAGAAACCCACCTCCAATTGAACTGTTCCTCAAGGACAAGGGCCATCCTCAATCTCGGCGGGTCCACTCAGCTTTTCATCCTGTGAGGGTGATAAAATGAGTTCCATTAGGTTGGGTAACAATAAACATCTGTTATTTAGTGCCAAGATACCCTTGGGTGAACGTGCAAGTACACGTTATGTTAGAGTGAATATATCTCAGATTACTTTTCTTTTTCTTGCTAGAACCAAGTGTGCCAGAGGGCGCCAGCCAGCAATCTTATTTCATTTGTTAAAGCCTTGCACATCCATGCATTGCAGAGCCATCCAGGGTGCAGTAACTCATGGAACTGGGGATCCAGGCAACTTCTGTACCGTCTTGTTCTTTGCGTCATCTGCCACTGCAGGAACTTATAGCCTTAACAGCCGCCTAGGCCTTCAAGAACATCACCACCATGTTAAAGGGCTTTGACTTGCACAACAGCACAATTGGACATATGGGCTGAATGATCAGGCTGGATACATGGCCACCTGCAACTGTAAACACCTTTACTATCTGCTTGCTTATTCCAGCTCATCCTTTCCTCTCAATGATACTTAATATTGTAGTGTTTGGTTATTGTATTTTGACACATATTTGTTATTTATTGTATTGCATATTGCCATGGTTTAGTCTATATCACCTACCGATAAAAATAAAAAACTGAAGGGTGGATGAATTAATCTCAGCCACCAGTATGTACCTGGGATCTCATTCCAGTCAATTTTATTTCCCCACTGTGCCATTCTAGACAAAGATCAGCCTTATGCAAATCAGTCTTGATCTTTCTCCAACATGAACAGTCCAGCCCAAGTTTCCAGGCTAGGTCCCTTCCAGACTTTGGCCTGATTTAGAGTTTGGTGGACGGGTTACTCCGTCACAACATGACAGCTATCCTGTCCGCCTATGACACTTGTAATATGGCGGAAGGGATATCCGTCATGTAGTAATGGAGTAACCCATCCACCAAACTCTAAATCAGACCCTCTTTTGTTGATTTCTTCTGCTGCTGGTTTGTGCTATGTCTGTAACCATGCTTGTGCCTCATGGAGGACCTGATCCCTGAGGCGAGGTACAGTCACATATCCAACACCAAGGTAGAACACCTTGTCAGGCTCACCTGGAAGCACTCGCCACCACCCCATAGATGTCTTATGAGTTTCATGTCTCATTGGGCCTTCTGCCCGATGGAAGCACTGCACTGGGGAGAAGATGTGGTGTAATAGTTAGAGCTGTGGACTTTGGAACTGGGGAACCAGGTTCGACTCTCGGCATCGGCTCAACATCCTGTGATTCTGGGCAAATCACTTAATCTCCCCGTGCCTAAAAATGAATGTGTCCTTGTGTAACGTAACTGGTGCTCATGTAAAGCGCTTCAATACCTTCACGTCGAGTTTGTGCTATATAAAACTGCAAAAGAAAAAAGTGAGAATGACCTTCTAACTGCCAACTAACTCGCCATTATCTTCACTGCACGTCGGGTGATGAATGCCAGCCAATTCATGTTCTTGGCTGGAAGAAAGGGTGTGAGTGTGTCAAAGCAAGGGATTGGTTGAAAATGGGAAGGGGCGCTGTATAAGTGTTTTAGGGCAGCAGGACATCAGGGGGCGCAAGGCAAGCTGTAATGTTAGACTGTAGGTGTGGTGTGAAAGAGGGAAAGCAGATAATTTTTGTGTCCTTGGCCAAGGGGTCCTACAAAAACCCAAAGAGAAGAGTATCTTGTCAAGTGAACTCAAGTAGCCTTGACGTTACTACATCCCTTCTGCCTTCCGACTTGAAGAGCTTTAAAAAAAAAATTAACTTTTATTTTGAACATAAAGTCATGATATAGGACAACTTTAGAAGAACTTCTAAAATCTGCAGCTGTATTGTTTAAGTATCATGTTCGGGACTGTTTTGACAGCACGTGACCCATCCGAGGAATGCTACTGTGGTGCCGGCAATGATGCTTGGTGTAAAAATATAACTTACACAACGTAGGTAGAAGAAGTCTTTGGGGCATATTAACAAGCCAGGCGATAAAATTATCGCCGCTTTAGCAGCAGAAAACTGGCGCTAAAACCGCGATAATGGGCTTGATAATATGCTCTATGGAATTCCAATTGAAGCCCATGTTAAATGTGAAGGACATCTAACATGGGCTTCAATTAGAATTGCATAGAGCATATTATCAAGCTCATTATCGCCGCTTTAGCAGCAGTTTTCTGCCGCTAAAGCGGCGATAATGTTATCGCCTGGCTTGATAATATGCCCCCAAATTCTCCTGTCAGTTCCATGCTCTCGTTAGCCCCGCTCTAACCGCCCCCGCACCCAACGTTCCAATCAAGCCTCCAAGCATAAGGGTTCTACCAAGGGAGGAAAGGAGGAGGTGGGGGGGGGGGAAGGAAAAGAAAGCGGGAAGATAATACCAACATGTAAACAATGATGAAGATGAAAGGAAAGAGAATATTAGGCAGGTTACAACACTTGGACTGTCCATTTTTGCACTAAAAGGTGATTTGGGATATATGCGTATGAGTTCTGTGCTTGTAGTAATGTATTGTCAACAGTGGCCACTCTAATGTAAATATTTCTTGCGCACCTGCGTTTCACTTCTTGTCAAAAATCACTTGCACCGTGCTATTTGTTTTGGAGCGCCTGCTCAAACTTTCATTTTTATAAGTCAGTAAAGACTATGGCTTTAACATGCAACAAATTGCCTACGTAATCTCTCTTTGTAAAGTAATTGCCAAGGGAGCATAATCTGATAATCTCTCTCTGAAGAAAACTTTTTTTTTGTACTTTTGCTGTATTGCCCAGGTTCCCTGGGTTATAGGGCGACCACGTGTTCTGTTCACTGTTTCCAACAGGCGTTTCCCCAAACTTTGGAGGCCGCTCTCACTTTCTCCCGCATTCCCTGGCAGTTACAGCATGTGCAGAGGTGTCTTCAGGAGAGACAGAGATGTAAGAGAGGAGAGAGCCAGGAGGAAGGAAGCTGGGCTAGTTTGAACATTTCTGCCAGGGCTGTTTCCGTTATGGGGAGGAGCGTCGCCCCACTTCTCGGAGCCAGGAGATTAAAAAAATAAAATATTAATAAAACTTTTTATTATCATTTTATGCTTCCCTGGCTGAGCAAAGTGGCCCAAGTCTGGGGCAGGGCGGGGCCATCGTCTATGACGGCAGCAGGCTGAGCAGGTAGGAGGGGAGTTGCGCACTGTAAGTGCGCATGTTGGTTTGGCCGGCCATTTTAGGATGACCAAACCGACATGTGCACTAACATTTCTCCAACCCAGCTGTATTATACAGCCAGGTGGAAGAAAAGCACAGGCTCCCTGTCTCTGAGCGAGCGTCAGTCCAGCCCGCATAGACCAATCCCAGTGCTACCCTCATGCATGAGAGCAGCATCTGGATTGGGTTGGGAGCCGGGGAGCCTGGAAGCCTATGCAGCGTGCGATTGTGTAAGAATATGGACTCCGGCAGCGGTAGTTCAGTCTTATTTTTCATATATATTATTCCCTCTCTCCCCATCTCCTACCCCACACCCCACGCTGACCCACCACTTGGTTTTTGTAGCAGCCGCTACTGTGTTTTGGTTCCGAGTCCGGCCATACTGGCAATCACGTAGGGGCATATTATCAAGCACGGCGTTAAAATTATCGCCGCTTTAGCGGCAGAAAACTGCTGCTAAAGCGGCGATAATGGGCTTGATAATATGCCGCAGAGAATTCCAATAGAAGCCCAGGTTGACACCAGAACCTGGGCTTCTATGGGAATTCTCCAGGGCATATTATCAAGCCCATTATCGCTGCTTTAGAAGCGGCGATAATTTTAACGCCGTTTCTTGATAATATGCCCCCAGATGAGCAATGGGCAGTATATATCATGTGCCCCTGGTGCTTTCATGGTAGCTGGAAAGAGACCCCCTCCTCCCTGAAAGCGCAGCGCACTGCTGGCCTACTAAAATGCACAAAAGCCAACCATCAACCAGGAGCTGCAATTAAGCCTGTAATTAATAGGTTATGTAATCACCTCCGGTTATTTTCCTCTCTCGCGATGACATCACCCTGAGTGGATTATTTACCTGTAAACTAACGCCGCTCCCTATCCCTTGAGCAAACTCTAGCACAACATTTGGCAGGTTGCTTTTTTCCACATCATCGTTAAAGAAACATATTGTTATTTTTCGCTGCGGCTGAAACTTTCCCGTCTTGTTGGCCCTCTTGCAAGAAAACCGGTTTGGCGCTACCTGCGCATCCTTGTGCGAGTGAGAAACGGAGGGACCGGAGTCCAAGCCCGTGAGTCACTCACGCGAGTTGGTAACGTTCCTACCTCTGCTGGGGGGTTGAGAAGGGGCCGGCCGGCGGAATAATTTACTCGTGGGTTATAAAATAACTCCAGTGATAAGCTCTCCAGCAAACTCATTGTGGTCTCTTGCGTCGCCAAGGCATGAGGCCCCGCACGTGACCTTGTTTGCTGTCAAGTGTTTAGCAGACAACACACATATTTTCCACCTAGTAATGGTGGAAGAGTGGCTTTCGGTTCAAGGTGGGGGAGCTCAGCTTACAAGAAACCCCAAATTCACCTATTCACAGAAGGGGGTGCAGTAAAGGCTCTTTGAGGTACCCTTGGCTTTCCTACCCCATGAAGCATGGGGAGAACTCAAGATCGACCCTGGGAGGGATGCTTGAAAGATCAACCACGATGACATACAGTAAAATGAAGAAATAAGGAACATAAGGGTGCAACTCAAAATACCTAATCGTAATGGGTCACAATACGACCAACCTCTTGAATATCCATGACATTGGTTTGAAGGTGCAAATCACTGCGAGTGACCATAAGGATGTTGGCCTGGTGCGATTAGGGGACTATCATGTCTTTGACTGCTTTTAAATTAAGTAAACTTTTTTTTTACACGCATCTTGTTGTCCTTAATTGAAAAATGGGATGTGGCAAAAAAACGGGTTTAGTACATTCCAAAAACTGTTTTAGTGGTTGCAGACCATCAGATTTACAGGGTCTTAGGGTGTGCAACCTTTAAAACACTTTGAACACGACTTCAAATATAGCTCACATTTAGCTGACATGAAGTAAATGAAATAACTCGTATTCAGTCACCACTCTAGCCTTTCTTCAATGTTTGGGGGCTTATAATCGTGTTTACATTACATTTCTTACCATGTCTACATGAAAAAGGATGCTCGCGATATGTGAATACCTTTTTTTGCACCACAGAATCGTCAAAACATTAATAAAATGGAGTATCTTAGGAAACGTCATCTTTTTAGTTGGTCTAAGTTTACCCTATACAGGGCCTGATGTACAAAAGTATTTTGCAGTCACAAAGCCTACAAAATCACTGGATTTGTGCCAGCAAAATACATTTACTATTTACAAAAGCCCTTGTATAAGTTGGAAAACTATTTCCAACCCATAAAAGGGCTTTTGTGACCCTCTCTGAATTGCAAATAGAAGGGACATGAAAGCGGCATCTCCCTCCTGAATCTGTGTTTCAGAAAGTTATGTAACAATCATTTGTGACCACTACTGCAGTCCTAAACCATTGACCAGACACCAACACCTCAAAGAAGGTGGTATGTGATTTGCAGAGGGGAATCTATCCTCATGTGAAATTTTCACTGGGGATGGAGGCCTTGTGGGCTGCCTTCTCTCCCTAATGTCTTCCTAAATGGAAAACATTGGTTTTATTGCATGGGCCATAGAAAGGTTTCCACAAGTGGAGACACAAAAGGCTGTGCCTGCGAAAATATATCAGGTGTAAGTAGTGTGTGCAGACCACGAGTTTGGTAGAGAGAGTACTTCGCCATATTTGTGGCAGAGTACCCTGTCTGCTCAACTCTAAACAGGACACTAAATCTACTCTTTATACCAGAGGGACTGTAACTCTCTAAGCTGTTCTTGATCAGCAGACTTGAGAACAAAGAAACTAAAAACTCTTCTGAAAGAGAAGGGACAAATGTGCATAATAAGGGTATACCCTCACTACCACAAAGGTGTGAGTTGACAAATTGGTTTGCAAAACACCTAGACACCCTCATATTTCATGATAATGTGGGGAATGTATTTTCTCCACGAGGAAAATATTTTCCTGTTGGAGAATCGGAATTTGCCTAACATCGTGACGGTAAGTTCCCATTCTATTAAGGACACGGAGGCGAGGATTATGCTTTTTATCTCTCTTCGCTTTATTATTACAAAAATCTTAGCAGCCAGAAAGATCTTCAGAGAAATCAATAAACAATGCAAAAACTACAACTCCCTACAACCAGGGAGGAATCCAAGTACGTAGTCCATCAACTCTTTCCATTGCCACCGATACATAGTCCCATGTCTGTCTCCTCCCTTCCTCTTTCTTCGCGCAAGTCACGCCACTCCATCACTGATCCTGTTTAGACCCATCATTTCCTGAAAAGAACAAGACAACGTAAGGTCTTGGAAAAAAATGCAAGACTACATGTGATACACAATGCGGAACATTATACAAGAACTACATCATAAGTAAGTTAAACATTTTAGAATCACCACAAAGGAAGAATAGATTGATTACTTACTACCATACGGGTGGGTTCGCAGCATTGTGCCCTGGGATAATCCTCGCCTCCGTGTCCTTAATAGAATTGGAACTTACCGTCACGATGCTAGGCAAATTCCGATTCTATGTCAGGACCGGAGGCTTCGGATTATGCTAATTCAAAGCTTACTTACCACTATCTGCGCCACATTCAGTACTGGTTTAAAATAAAACCTTTTGAAAATAGAGTCCGAAGACCAGTCAGTTGCACGCATTAGATCCTCCAGACGCGCACCCAGCGCGAAAGCTTTTGAGGCCATAGCGCCACTTGCTGAGTGGGCACCAAACTGTTTCGTGTCAATACCAGCTTCTTGCATGACCCAGCGCACCCACATAGCTATGGTGGGGGAAGAGACAGCTTTGTGTGGCTTCTTGAGAGCTATCAAGAGTTGTTGCTCGCCTCGAGGGCGGAGTTCTTGTGTCAAGTCCTCATACGCCTTCAGACAATCCACCACACATAATTTCGGAGTGTCCCGAAAAGCTGGGTACGAAACCGATCGGGTATGAGATTTAGTACGTCGACCTACTGTAAAAACGACCCCTTCTGGGGAAAAGGTCCATGCCGAGATGTCCAAAATGCGAACGTCTGAAACTCTCCTGCAGCAGACCAAGCCTAGAAGCATGGCGAGTTTGGAGCATAATTCCTCCAAAGAAAGATATTTATTGGGTTGCCAAGAAAGAAACAGGTTCAAAACAAGATTGACGTCCCACAGGACGGAATAGCGAGGTTCCGGAGGCAACGACAATCGTATACCATGCAGAAGTCTGCAAACCAACGGATGTTCTCCAATCGGAGAGCTGTCCAGCGTAACGTGACCCGCCGAAATTGCGGATCTGATCGCGTTAATGGAACGATACCCCAAACCGTCCGACGCTAAGCTTGCTAAGAAATTCAGGATGGGAACGACTCCTGCGACCACGGGATCCAGGTTCCCTCGAAGACACCAACGAACCCATCTCGTCCAAGCGGACCGGTAACTTTTCGTGGTGCTATCTGCCGAAGCTTTTGACAAGAGGGCCTCAGCCTGTCCCGAAAGGCCAGGCAACGTCCACCGTCGCCTGAAAGCTGCCACACCATGAGGCGGAGCGTCCCCTGTGTGACTAGATGATGAGGATCTCCGACCAGGTTCAGAAGCAGGTGAGGGTACAGGGGGAGTAGGATTCGAAAATCCCAGGAAAGTTCCAGAAGAACTGGAAACCAAACTTGAGACCTCCAAAAGGGAACCAGGGTTACTTCCGCGCCTTGCTGGCGGATCCGCGCCGCCGTCCTCGTTATCATTGAAAAGGGTGGAAACGCATAGCCCCGTTCCGCGCTCCAATCCTGAAGGAAGGCATCCGTGGCAAGAGCCATTGGATCCGGCCTCCAACTGAAGAACCTCGGGACCTGGTGGTCCAGGCGAGAGGCAAAGAGGTCCGCCGAAAAAGGTCCCCAAAGAGTGTTCAACCACTGGAAGATTTGAGGGTCCAGCTTCTAAAGGCTAGAGTCGTAGAGATGTCTCGAGTGCCAGACCGCGACCTGATTGTTCTGGCCCGTAAGATACTCCGCCGTAACTGAGATATGGTGATCCAGACAGAAACCCCAAAAGTCTTTCGCCAGATTTGCCAACGCCCAGGATCGGGGACCTCCCAACCGATTGACATACCGAACCGCGGAGATGTTGTCCATTTTTAAAAGGACGCATGATTGCACTCTGGTCCAACATTGCACTGCGAAGGAACCCGCTAGAAGTTCCAAACCATTGATATGAAGGTCCTGTTCGTCCAGAGACCAAACCCCTCCAGTGGAGAAATCTCCGCACCGAGTGCCCCAGCCTGACCTGCTGGCGTCGGATTCAATGACCAAATCCGGAACTGAGTCGAATATCGTGCGTCCGTTCCACACCTCCATATGGGGCAACCACCATGCAATCTCTTCCCTGGCCTCAGCCGAGAGAGGAACCACATGATCGTACGATCGACCTCTCCTGAGATGATACGCCTTGAGACGCTGGAGGGCCCGGTAATGTAAGGGCCCTGAAAAGATCGGTTGGATCGATGACGACAGAAGACCCACCAGTCTGGCCAAGTGTTGTAAAGAGGTGACAGGCCTGGAAACATTCTGACGTAATTCGTGGCAAATTTTCGCCATTTTCCGCGACGGGAGACTCAAGGTCGCTTGGACGGAGTCCACCACAAACCCAAGAAACATCACAGACTGAGAAGGCTTGAGCATCGACTTGGCCTCATTGATGATGAACCCCAGATCCTGCAAAAGAGTCACCGTCTGCTGGAGATGTCGCGACAGAGTCTGCGGACATTGGGCCATAAGAAGAAGATTGTCTAAATAGACGATCATGCGAATGCCCTGCGCTCGAAGGAACTCCACTGCGGGATGCAACACCTTGGTGAAGCACCACGGAGCCGAGGAAAGTCCGAATGGAAGGGCGGTGAACTCGTACACCAGCTCCCTTTAACAAAACTGTAGGAACCGTCGGTGGGGCGGGTGGATGGGAATCACCAGGTTGGAATCTTTCAAGTCCAATCGTGCCATCCAATCGGAAGGCAGGACGTCACGTAGCAGATGGATTCCATCCATCGTGAAATGGCGGTATACCAACCAACCGTTGAATTCCTCGAGGTTGATAACCGGCCGATGACCTCCGTCGGCTTTGTCCACCACAAAAATATTGCTGAGAAAACCGTGAGGGTGCAAAGTTGATCGACAAATGGCTCCTTTGCGGAGCAATTCGGAGGCCTCCTCGTTGATCAACTGTGCTTCCTGGGAATTGAAAGCTAGCGGACGAGGCCGCATCTCTTGTTGAGGGTTGCCGAAAAAAACTACATGAAAGCCCTGAACGGTCTGAAGAACCCACACATCGGAAGTTATGGCTGCCCATGTGCTTCGAAAGAACGCTAGTCGCCCCCCTATGCGAACCTGCGCTGCTGGAAGGACACTTACCGCTGGAATTTCCGCCGCCAGAGTTGGACTTGAAACCTCCACTTCCTCTGAAACGTTGTCCTCGTGTTGGATAGAAGTTCGTGTAATTCACGGTTGGATTATACTGTCCGCGACCAGAGCCTTGTCCCCTTGATGAATTTTGTTGGAATCCACGGCCGGACGAGCGGCCCCTGCCTCGACCGGTCCCGCGGAAAACCCGCTGGGTAAAAACCCTCTTGATATTGGACTAGGCCTTGTCCAGCGAGGTAAACGTAGAGACACATTTTCCTAATTCCTAAATAAAAAGCTCACCGAACAGGCCCCCCTGGGCACTGCTCCTGCCTCTGAGGAGGCCAGATCACCAAGCTTAGGGTCAAGTTTGATCAACGGCGAGTTGCGGCACTCAGTTGAAAGGGCACAATTAGCGTTGCCCCATGGGCCCAGTTTGAAAGGATTTCTGGAGAAATGGACGAACCTGACACCTTAGCCTCCTCCGCCATGTCCAAGATCTTCGTCGTTGGACCGATAGCTTTGAGGAGCTTGTCCTGACAGGACTGCCAGGATCTATCTATACCCTTCCTAGGGTCCTTCACGTATTTCGCCAAAAATGTGGCCATTTTAGGGTCCAACTCTGGAGTGAAAGCAATTTTGTCGGATAGGGAGGGTCTTGGGCACTCCGCCTACAAACAACTCTGAGCCTCCTTCTCGAGAGGCTTGCGGAGCCGACTCGCGACAAACCGGGCCACCTTATCGCCCGGAACCCAGCCCGAACACCGGGGGTGCATGATATTGTCGGGGTTAAGCATATCAGAATCCTCCTCTGGTGCCGCCGAAGTGGGGGTAGTCGCTGGATGCCAGGGACGAGAGGACCCAGCCTCCTCGTCAGTATCCCCTTGGGTGTCATCATTATCCGTTGCAGGGGAAGGATGGTCCGGAATATCTTGAGGAGCTTCTGCCGCTGGGGGGCGGGGGCGACCTTCGACGCCTTAGCTAGAAACGCCGTCTTAAGACACGCAAAGGCATCCACGTACACTTCTTCTGGACGCTGTTTCTTGGGCGGTGGGGGGCCCTCCCCAGGGCACTCGCCGGGGGGCGCCGTGATACCTGCACGCAACGCAGCCAACCTATTGCACTCCTGCACTATTCTGTCAGAGAGGCGTTGCTCCATAGGGCCAACTACCTCGTTAACCACCCTGTAAATGGAGGAGTCCACTGCGTCAAAAAAATTATCATCAAAAGGTAGGTACTCCTGGACCTCCTCTTCATAGTATTCCGTCTGGTCATTCATACTGCCAAGATAGGTAATTATTAAGGTAACTGAAAATCCCCCTTGTCTGAACTTGCAGTGCTCAGGAAACACACAAAGGTAATTAGGGGCAGGCCGGAGGCTGCACAAATTTTGGGTAGCCCAAAGGGCCACAGACAGGCTTGCACCAACCCAGAAAATGCGCAAACACCCTCAGGAAAAAACCTGACCGGGTTACTGCCTCCCTGCGCGTAGGAAAGAACTGTTTATTTGCCCACAAATGCGTGTGCTCGCGCTCACCGCGAGGAAATACCTGATTTAAGAAGGTGCAATATACAATGCTAATACACGTGTTCACCGAGGGTAAAACCCGCAATACGGACCCGGGGCGTTCAATGTCCAGAAACAATGCGGGAATACAATCCGTTTATAAACGGACGTCAAGGTGAGGCAGACAGGGACAAGGCTCACTACTCCTTTCTCTCGCGGCGAGGCTCCTCATCTGAGGGACCGCGGCGCGAGAGCAACGAGACGGGGGAGTCCCTCTAGTGGCCGCAGACGGTGCCGCACCAGCAGGGGGACGGCCGCGTAAGGAGTGGAGAACCTTCCCGTGGCCGGCTTGGGAATCTGAAAAGAAACGCCGACAGCGCCCGCAAAGGCGGTAACGTGCCCACAGAGAACAAACACACAGCGCCTGCAATTACACAACGGTCAAAGAAGCGCCTGCAATCAAATAACAATTGACGACCATTCAACCAAGAAATAGGGAAAACCCCTTAACTGGCTGCGAAGCAGCGAAGAAAGAGGAAGGGAGGAGACAGACATGGGACTATGCATCTGTGGCAATGGAAACAGTTGATGGACTACGTACTCGGATTCCTCCCTGGTTGTAGGGAGTTGTAGTTTTTGCATTGTTTATTGATTTCTCTGAAGATCTTTCTGGCTGCTAGGAGTTTTGTAATAATAAAGCGAAGAGAGATAAAAAGCATAATCCGAAGCCTCCGGTCCTGACATACAATTAACATTTGGTTTTGCAGGTGCACCTTTTGGTACATTTATTCATTTCGGTTGTCTGTGCTCCCTGAACACGGATTAAATGTAGTGGAAGAAGAGTACTTGTGGAAATGTAAAAATTTCATATGTGTGCATTGCTATTCCTGAACATTTTTGTGAATCCTGAAAAAGTTGAGTGTATTCCCAGAGTTGTTAGCATAACACTTGACCTAGGTGAAACACTTGCATTGCCAATTTCTAACTAATTTTCTTTTCTATGTACAGTTAATTAAATGCGTTAGCTATATGTCTTCAGGAGATATTCTTATGGTTTTCTGGTGACTGGTTTGTTGGACTTATGGCTGGAGGGCCTTGTCAGAACAACTACCCACCGCTGCTTCTTCATTAAGTTGTGCAGATGTTTGATCTCTCAGCAACATCATTATTATTTTCTCAACACTGTCCCTCTTCTTGACATGGCTTAATCTTTTTCTCTGGACAAGCTAGTGTGTGTGCGTGTGTGTGTGTGTCATACTTGTATCTTGTTTATATACTCCTATGTAATACATTAGGAATAATCCCACACAGAACCCAGAACGTATTAATAATTTTTATACTAGCTTGAAGCTTCCTTTGATATTGAGTATGCTTTAGTAGGCCTGAAAGCCAGAAGGCTCAGGTTTGTGACTTTGAACATTTCCTAGAAGTGCAACCTCGCTTTTGAACTTGACAAGATCCTGCCACCTGCTCATTGTGTAAGTTTTCACTGAGAGTAACAAGTTTCTGTCACATGATTAAACTCCATTGACTCGTATTGATAAGCAGCATATATATCTACACTCAGTAGTTATAGTCAGCGTTTCCCTAGGAAATAAAAACATTGTGTTGCTAATAACTTTTGCACTGATTGATGAATATCCATACAACTTTCCAAAAAAATGCAACTTTTTGACTAATTTGTGCATGGAAAGTTTCTGGGTGATCCGAATACGGCTCAGAAAGGGGGGCTGCGATCCCCCTCCCCATAATATTTGAAATAGGCCCCGCTCCCTGAGCCGTTTTTGGCCCCAGGGACCCCATTACCCAGGGCCTAATTTAAATATTATGGGGAGGAGGTCACCTCCCCGAGCCATATTCGGCCCCAGGGATCCCATCCCATCCCTAAGGGCCCAAAGTAATTCTTAAGGGGAGTGGGGTAGCCCAGCCCTCCTCCCCGAGCCTTTAAAATGCCCTATGGTACCCATACCCGGGCTGTAACTTTTAAAGAAAAGAAAGGGGGCTGCACAGCCCCCCTTCCTAAGCACTCAATGGCTCTGGGGACCCCATCATATCATATATCATATCATATCATATAATTTGTAAAGCGCGCTACTTACCCGTGAAGGTCTCAAGGTGCTGGGGGGTAGGGAATGTTGCTACTGCTCGAAGAACCAGGTCGTGAGGAGTCTTCTGAAGGTCAGCAGGTCTTGGGTCTGCCGTAGATGGATGGGGAGGGTGTTCCAGGTCTTTGCGGTGAGGTGGGAGAACGATTTGCCGCCGGTGGTCGCTCTTCGGATGCGGGGGACTGTGGCGAGGGCGAGGTCGGCGGAGCGGAGCTGGCGGGTGGGGGTGTAGAAGCTGAGTCCTCTGTTGAGGTATGCTGGTCCGGTGCTGTGGAGTGCCTTGTGTGCGTGGGTGGGGAGCTTCAAGGTTATCCTCTTGTTGAGGGGGGCCAGTGGAGGTCTCTCAGGTGGGGTGTGATGTGGTTGCGGTGAGGGATGTCGAGGATCAGGCGTGCAGAGGCGTTCTGGATGCGTTGAAGCCGTTTCAGGAGTTTGGCCGATGCTCCTGCGTAGAGGGCGTTTCCGTTGTCCAACCTGCTGCTGACAAGGGCCTGGGTGACCGTTCTTCCCCTGGGGCCAGCTCACATACTGTGTCCCAGAGAGCCCACACCCGGGACACAGCAGTTTCCCTACCCGCACCTGGCAGGAGCATTTTTAAATCTACTGCCAAATTGGAGCAAACAAATGGAGAGCATGGTACCCACCTCTTGGCATACCCGTACCACTTGGGGTAACAAATGTGTCCCAGGCTCACTGTGCCACTGGATTCAAGGTAGCCTGGCTGATGAGGGGAGAAACACCTAAACTCGTCCCAGGATGCTTGTTTCTAGTCCACGGAGGACCTGGTTTGGCAGTTCGGGCTGGACTGTTCCCATGAGGAGCTGGGTCTAGACTGATTTGCATATGGCTGGGTCTACACTGGGGTGGCATGGTGAGCAAAAAAATGTTGGAGTTAACCCAGATCTCTTAACTGGGGTGAATGTTTTGATTTGTTCCGCATTTCGTCCATCATTTGTGTGTGTTTGGCATCACGTCTGTAGCACATCTCTAGGCCCCAGGTACAATATCACAACACACCACTCTTAGTTGACTCCTCAAAAAACACCTGCAACCAACCATACACAACAAATGGAGTAGCTACTAACTTATCCATCTGCAAAGAACTTTAGGGCTTTGCAATTGGTACGAAAACACAGTAGAAATGCTACAATATAATATATAAATTAGAATATAGCATATTAAAAATGATTGATTATGGCTTGTGGTGCCAGGAAGACACTGCAGTGGCGAAATATGTTCTCTACAAGAGAATTACTAATATACCATAAAATAGCATAAATACTGTAGTCTTGAAAACAGCTATTTTGATATACATATTTTTACGACAATTAATTAGAAAACAGTCTACCTAAATATATGCATTAAAACAGTGCCTTTCACACATCAATGACAAACTTACTAACTTGACAATGGTGATACACTCAAAAGAATGAGAATCTATAAACAGTCCACTGCTTGAGAACTAACATCTGACATCTAGACAAATTGATTCACAGGCATGTGAATCCATGAGTGATGCAATTCTGGAGAACTAACATCTGACATCTAGACAGATTGATTCACAGGCATGTGAATCTATGAGTGATCCATTCCTGGGGAACTGACATCCCACATCAAGGCTGCCACTTGAGGCCGGAAAGTTGGTGGTTGGTCTAGTCCAAGACATCACTTTCCAGCACTATTACTTAAGCGACTTTCACCATAAAAACATTGACACAGAAAGTAAACATATTCTAAAACCCATACTGGGAAAAGGATCCATGTGCTTAAACTTATGCGCGCGTATCGCTCGGCCTGTGTTTCTCTTGGCAGCAGGTAGGCAATTGTCGTGGCGGGCTCGTTTATTTAAGGCAGTAGTTGGCAATCACTACCATAGCACGGGAGCATTATGTCATATTTGGCAAACAATTCTGCAATCGTATATGTAGGGTTATTAAAACCTAGGCCTGGGTTCCTTGCATACGAGGAAGGAGACGATGTGGGAGATGATAGTGATCAGGGAAGGAAGCAAACATACTGTGTGTGGAAGATATTTTAATACTGGCTGAGAAGAGGGGAGAGCAGTTCTAACTGTGGGAGCATTTTACTACATAAGATAAAATACACAACCATGTTTAAATATTCTTCGTAAAAATACTTTAAACATAGGCAAGTTTTTCTGTACCATTGGAAAAATATGAGTCTTTTTACAGTCATCATTATTGAACAGCCTAACAAAATGCCAAGTGGGTCAAAAAACACAAGGTGCCTGCCTGGCACTTCAGGAGTGCCTAGATCAGGGGTCTTCAAACTGGGAAGCAGCACCCCCCCATTGGGGGCGGGGGTAAAGTGATCCCAGGGGGGCACCAGGATATGGCCTAAAGAAGCATTATGCTGATAACAGTGGTTTCCTTTAAGCGAAAAAGAATGAGTGGCAGTAAGCCACTCTGTAATCGGCCATCACTAACATGTTTTGTCATTTGTTTCCTAGCTGGGAGTATGTGTCAAAAGGGGAGGGACTCCAAATATTCTTCAAAACCCCTACCGCCATTTCTAATAATCACACTAAGAATACACATTAGTAAGGCCTGCCTGACCAGAATATTATGTTTGGCAATCATGTATTTGATAGCATTTTTAAAACTGTAATATAACTTAACTGCACTGTTTAAATAAGTCAAGACATTTAAACTTTGCTAATTTAATAGAATAATTGTGAAAAATTCTGAAGGGAGCCCAGATGATTGTTTTTTCCACTAGGGGTGCACAGCATTAAAAGTTTGAAGACCACTGCCCTAGATTGTCCCGCTGCTTGGATGATGCACGGAGGGCACAGAGATCCCCACCAGGCAGGCTGGGGAATTTAAGTACAGAGGACCTTCCCTGCCTGCGACCGGTGAGCTGCAGGCTCAAACTCACCCTGTTAGTGTGCTTTCTTGGGCCAGCGAGACAATCTTCAAGAGGAAAAGGTGTGAGAAAGGGTTGAGAGACGTGCAGCAAATATTTACCTAAACATAATGACCTTAATTACATGTTACTGAGACCAGGAGCTTCCAGTTTGGAATGCTGGTATTGTAGTCACTATATCTTGGAATGGTCCTTCTCTGTTAATTAACTCCTGTCCTGGCTCTGAACTTGACACTTTTATATGCAAACTCTGTTCTTCTACATCACCTTGAAGCACTATATCCTAGGCGCTTCATGTTATTTAAATTTATAAAGCGCATTACTACCCTGAAGCATCTAAGCGCTATAACAGAATTGATGCAAGTATCAGGAGAGGGTAAAAGATGTACTAAGACCTGAATAACCAGGTTTTTACCGCATAGATCCTGCAAGTCAGTCCATTAGGCTCACTCAATGCACCTCTACTCTCAACCACTGATCTCTGAGCTGGGGTGAAGTGTGTGTTTTCAAGGCGGGCTTGGACAAGTTCAGCAGGATAACACTGTTACAGGCCCAAGGTCCCTTAATGCATAGTTAAATATTTACATTTTCAGCACATTTACATTTCAGTCTGCATGCCAGGGCACGGTAACAGAGCAAACACATTAAGAGGCAGAGCTGGCCAAAAAGACTCACAAAGAAGTGATTGGATACAGGCCCGGTGCTATCCTACCCGGAAGAGATAGCAGGCGGGGGCGTGAGTGCTTGCACGTGCAGCACTTGTGGGTGCCCACATCCTGTTAGGGCAGAGAGCTGTTGTGCAGGAGTGCCAGAAACAGAAACAAAGTCTTGGTGGGGTGAGGTCCCTGAACCGCAAGCTTTCTGAGCACTTCTAAATCCACTCCAAAGCTACCAGCCCTAACTCGACCTCGGGTTACCCTTCCTGCCCAGCCATGATTGCTGTTTGGTTGCTACTGCTTGTTTTTTTAATCTGGTTATAGCTGACAAGGAGACAGTAACAGGCACTAAATACCATTTATTTTTCAGAAAACCCTGTCCACTTTTCTGACAATCCCAAGTCCTTGAGTAACTCCACCACTCATCTTGTCTCTTTCTAACATTGTTTCTTCCCTCCATGTGTGTCAGTTTTTACTCTTTACCCTGCTTCCTCCTTTAATTCACTCCAGTCTATAGGTACACCTCTGTGTGGCCCTCTAGTTCACATATAGAGTGCCACTTGGCGATACAGGACAGGTACTCACATAAAGAAATCACCATGCACCCCATGATCATTGGCGTAAAGAAAGACACACCCATTAGTGAACATTGTCTGTCAAAAAAACAACATTAAGGGCATAAGTGTGACAATCCTTAATGGGAACTTTGAGACAAGGGGAGGGAATAAACCTTATGCATTAAAAATCATGCAAAGATTAGGGGCCTTTTAAAGTAGGTTAAAAAGGAAAACAGATTTGAGTGCCCCCTACACTGCCAGGACTCCTTTCTTCCCAAGCACTCCCAACTTCCTGATAACCTGCAACGAATGCAAGACTAACAACAAGCACGGGCAAAGGCAATATGCCGGGCTTGGACTTTGAGGCCTGACTACAACATTTACAAAAGCCTGCTCCTGTGTAATAATAATTAAAAAATAAAACAATAACAATTACTTTCTGTATAAAAGGCACCTATGAAAAAAATAACAAGCTGGTTTAGCGCGCTTTCACCATGTGATATAGTCCGTCATGCATTACAAATAAATCCAAATGAGGTGGAATGAGACTCTAAAGAGCTAATAAACCCAGTCTAGTTATATTATAAAGTATTAGTAACAATAGGCTGCAGGCTGCCGCACTGCCATGCCAGACCTAAAAGTGAACTTCCCCACTGACCCTTGCACCATCCAGTAGTGAATGGCTGTGGCTTATGAGCTCTCCACAGGTGCAACAATGACAAGTTGGGCCTGTCTATTATGATGCGAGGGGGCTCTCAAAGGGCCATTTGTAAAGCACTCTGTTTTGTAGGCTGTCACTCTTACTGACAGTTGAGGGCAACACACTAATTATTATGTTGGCCCTGTTCTCAGCTTAGTAAAGCCCCATTTTCAAACCACACTTTGTAACCTGCATTTAGAATGAAACAGGAGTTAACTTGTCCTGTTTTAGTAAACATACATTGTCACTTTATATTATTCAAGGGGAATAAATGAATCAAGGAAAGAAGAATATTTTTCCTTTCCTACTCTGAACAATCTTCTATTGAACTCGTATGCACTATAAAATATATTTATATTGTCCATCGTTAGTTCTGTTTCATGTTATAACAGCCTGAGAAAGGACCTAACTGGTGTAGAAAGGTAGAAACTATACATATGGCTAACTAGTTCTTCACTCAAAAACATTTTGGGGTGGTTGTTTCTAAAAAACACAAATCAGTAGCATGTGGACTTCCATGGCATGGTAGTTCAGCTACATCTCAATATGTCAAAAGTGCTTTGGCCGTGGTGGCAGAATCTCTCCTGGTGAAGCTTGCCATTACAGCGCGGTATTGTAAATTTGGTGGCAGTTCATCATGGGGCTGGTGGAAGCGGGACCTCCGCCGCCCCGTGGTTTGGCAGCCACCCCCGTAGTCTAACTGGTGCCCAGAGTGTTTTGGATGTAGACATTACCGATCCTTCGATAGCTCAGATGGTAGTGGAGTGACTGGATGTAGACATTACGTGGCAATTGCAGTTCCATGCACATCGCTTTTCCATGATCTTCGGAAATCCAGGCCCCAGGCTTCAAGTGAGAAAGCAAAAGACACACAATTGATGGACAGAATGCAGAACAAATCTAAACATTCACCCCCAGTCCAGAGATCTGGGTTAAATCCATCATTCTTTTGCTCACCATGCCACCCCAGTTTAGACCTGGCCATATGCAAATCAGTCTTGGCCCTGTGCCTCTTGGGAACAGTCCAGCCCGAACTGCCAAGCCAGGTCATCCCTGAACCGGAAACAAGCATTCTAGGACCGGTTTCAAGTGAGCCATTTTTGCCCCGGGACCATCAACCCCATCCTGGCTTCATGTTGCAGATCTCTTCGCTGCTTAGGACATAGCCTGCTTGTTGCTGATAGCGTGAGGAGGTCGTCTTCACAGGGCACCTGCAGAAGGAGATTGCAGAGTTTGGCACCGTAGAGAGGAGTGCCTCCAACTTTGGCTGCAAAAACATTATTGTTATGTTAATATGACCCATCACTACTGAGCCTCGACTTTTTGCCCTTCTCCAGCACCCTACATATGAAGATAAGGTTTGGGATACCTCCGTGGAAGGTAAAGAATCTCACATAATACTCTTTCTAATGTATGCTTAGTAATATTATGTGTCAGTAGAACAAGTATTTCGAAGAAACCTCATGGTGTTGAAGCACGTGACAAAAAAAATAGTTAAAACTAATTACAAAATTCGTGCTCTTGTTTTGCAGGAAGTTTTAGGGTCCACACAAAATAAAGAAAGTACTTTGTGCAAATAGTATATTCCGCTGGGTGGGCGTCCTTAAACCAGTCCTTTCAAGAGATTTAGGAGTTCCCGCTTTGGGAGACCGCCACATCACTCTGATGACGACCACTGACCACCTGCTTAATGTGGTGGGTAATGTGGTGTGTGTGTGCTACCCGGAGAGACATCTGCTCACCAAACTTGCATTACCCACCAAACTTGTATTGTAACTTTCGTCCTTAGCTATTTCCACTTTCATTCACTGGCTTCCTTGTACATTGTGGAAGCCGTGGCCCAACCTTCCACCATTTATTTTTACCTCTCAATTAAATCCAAAGTTCGTGGGTGCTGTTTCTTATTTTGCTCAGTTTTCATTTCACTGCGTTTGTATGCTCCTCACCTTCTTAGTTTTATTCCCTCGTCCCGTAACTGTACTACGTGCGAGGTGCAAGAGAATCTGGACTCGGCTTAACTCCATTTCCCCCGCTGTTTCCCTTTGAAGGGAGGGAGCGGTACCAGTCTTGGGAGCCCACTGCACTCCCACTGGCGATGAGCATAGACACCTATTTATAATGCGGCAGAGCAGTGCAGCTGATGACGTCAGCAGCAGGCACGGCGGCTGCGCGCCAAGGGCGAGCTCCCCTGCGCCTGTGCAAGCACTGACTGGGCCCAGGTTCAGTCACGCGCCTGGCCGCCCCCAGGCCCTTTCCCCTGCCGCCGTTCTCACGCATCACGTTTAACAGGGTTGTACTCGTTTTTTGGAATGAACCTTTGTCTCTGGTAAGTGATGGAAACTTTCCTTTTGACTCATTTATGATCTTTTCATAACTGTTCAACACCCTCATGGCAGAGTTTGCAATTGCGCCCAGTCTCTTCCTTACTTATGTACCAGTCAAACGATTGCGGATAACTTTCTTTCTAGTCCAGGGCTGGAAGCCCATGGCTAATGCAGTAACTCAAGCGCTATATTCCTTGGGGGGCAGTACTCGCCTTGTCCGATGGCTTTATCTAGCAAAGGGATCAGGCCAGGAATTCCCTTCAGTAGAAGTGGGAAGGTGTACATCTCCATAGGGAGGAGAGAGTAGGCTCACGCAAACACCCCATTGCCCAGGACTGGGACTCCCAAGTTGAAGCATTCATGCGAAGCATCGAAAATGGTACACATCTTCCATGAACAATCACTTTGATGTTGCAGTACATCACTGGTCTACGCCGGCAATCAACTGTCCCGCAATCTTACCGCCCTTCAGATTTGTGAAAAGGAACAAGTTAAGCGAGACCTATTGGCTATGCAAAGCGTCCGTGCGGCCGCGAAAATGATCGCGATCACGATCAAACATCAAAGCGGCCGTGAAACCGAAAGTAATGGCGGTAAAGCGCGGCGCGCGCGCCCGCGCACATGCACTGTGGCTCTAGGCTGGCCTGGTAGCACTTTTTGGAGCCCTCTCAAGAAGTCTCGCCAGACCTGCGCATTCGCTGGGTCAGACGAGACCTAAAAAGGGGGGAACACTTTGCCTCGGCATCTGGGTCATATTATGGATGCAGACACAGAGGCTAAGAGGCCATCAGGAGGTGCCCTGACTGAGCTACAAAGTGGTGGCACAATGTCAGTGCACCCCAGAGAGTGAGCCCTACAAGAGGGTCCTATAGACACCTCAGAAATATCCCTGCACGGGGGTGCAGTCATTCACTGCACCTGCCTGTAAAGAGATATCTGCCCCCCCTTTGAATTGTAAGCAGGGTGTCATCTGCAAAGTGACAGACACAGCAGATACTTCAAACAGCTGATCTGCCATTCACTATTACACTATTCCTAGAACAGATGAGAGTTTGCATCTGCTATGGGGCAGTACATTATCTGTAATAAGGTGCACTAATCTTGTTTGACTTGGAGCACCTTGTAAACAGGGCCCTTTCCATAATGCAGCCGAAGGGATTTGTTTGGGGAGGGAGTGCCACCCTAGGCAATTGGCAAATGCCCTCCCCTAAAGGAAACATAAGTCTTTCTGCCTGCCCAAACGGGCAGACATTAGGGATAATTAATTTTTGACAAATGGGGTGGGTTGGACCACTGGCATTGCACCGTGCCCTCACTCTCCAAATAGCACAACAGTCTTTATGCCCCCCTTTGGGGCATTTTCCCCCCATCCCCCCCCTTGGGGGTGAGGGGTAGAAAGCCCTATAGACACCGGGAATAATATTATAAAAAAAGGGAAAGGGTGGGGTGGCCTTGCCAGGCGTTGGTCTGTGTCCCCAACCCTAAATAAGGCCAACAGAATGGGCCCCACCAGACACCAGTAAACATTTTTAAAATAAACCTACGGAGTGATGACAGCCCCCAGGCATCGGGCCATGCCTCTAACCACAGAATGGCCCGAGCAGTTGTTCTGGCCCACCCAACACTCCTGGGGAACAGGAAGCCCACTAGACACCTGGAATATTATTTTAAATAAAAGATCGTGTCGGGGCATGACCTCTCCCCATAATGGTCGCTAAGTCTTTTGGCCCCCTAGGGGTATAGAAAGCCATACCAGGGAAAGATGGTAAAAATAAAGAAGGGGTGGGCGCAATCTGCTTATTCATTGGGCCATGCCCCCACCTCAGAACTGTGCCAGCTGTCTTTCACCCCCCACCCCCCTCAAGACCCCACCTGGGACCATGAGAGGATGATATTGTCTTCATATGGTCACAGTTTTCATCCTGTTCCTGTCACGGGTGATAAGCCTAGCCACACAACTGGCATACCGTTTTTACCGGGAGAAGTGTGGAAATGCAGGGTGTTAGAGTTTTGGGGAGAACTCCGCAGATTTCAGAACATCTCCTCACAGAAATGTGAAGCAAATGCATTCTTTTAGACCAAAGTTTAAGGTTTGCAGGGCATTCTGGATATGAAAACCTAGTGGGATACATGCAGTACACACCATCGTGCACTCATCTAAGTTCAGAAATATTTAGGTTTGCTAGGTTTCCTCTGATTGTGACGGTGCCCAGTCCCACATACCACAGCTACCCACATCGGCAAAATGAGTCACTTTTCAGGCAAAAACTTAACGTATCCACATTACCTATTGGGGCCTACTGTGTCACGAGCACTGTGCCTGTGTTACCATTGTGTGCCATTGAACTCCAGCCATACCTTAAGTAATGTGGCCAATCAAGGGCAAACTGGTCTGGGGTTGCTGGTGTTTTTTTGCAGAGTGGGCATGGCTTAGTAGTTTGGGTGGACATGGCTTAGGAGTCCAAACTGGTCTGTAGCCTTTTGAGCAGGACCAAGGCTGATTACATAAAGTTGCTCCCTGTCTGTACTAGCACAGTGAGCAAAAATAATGATGTACTGAAGTGCGGACCAGAGTAATTACCAGTGACAGAGGTCAATTCAAATACTTCACTAATCAGTGTTTTGCTTTTCTCAAAGGTGGAACTGTGGTCATTGCTGTTGACTACGTCTTGTTGACTGGTGCTGTTGCTGTCGTGGTCAATGCGTCATTGTTGCTGTGGTGTGACTGTGCTCTTTTGTGTTGTGGCCCATGTTGCCACTTCTGTGGTCCCAGATGTGATAGAAGCCATTGCCACCAATGGTGATGCTGCCATGGTGCCAGCTGTGGTTAATGCTGTTTCCCCTTCTGAGTTTGTAGCTGTGGTCACTGCTGTAGACGCCTGTTTATGAGGTACGTGTGATCATTTTTGTGGTTGCAGTTGTGTTTGCTGCTACTGTATCAGCTGTGATTTACAGCTGTCATCAATGCTGTTGGTCCTGCTATGGTGGCAGTGTTGGTAACTTCTCAGTTCCCTGCCGAGTTCACTACACTGTTCACTGCTGCTGTGGTGCTTGCTGCTGAAGAAGGTATTGTCTGTGCTGTTGTTGCTGCTATGTGGCAGCGGCACTTGATGCTGTTAGTCATGTTGAGGTTCAGCAGTGGGATGTGATGTTGTGAAAGTTGCAGTTATTGCTGTTGTTGTGGCCTTGGCGACAGTTGTTTCTGCTGCAATGCCTACTGGAGAGGCAGCTGTGGTTCCTGCTGTTGGTGTAGGTGTGGTGGCTACCATGTTTCCTCATGTAGTGATAGCTGTGGTTCCTGCTTTCATCCCTGCTATGCATGTTGTTGTTGATGCTGTGGTGGTGCAAGAAACTGACCCAAATACATTTTCCGCATATTATTTTGTGTTCATCACAGGACTACTGGCAAACAGCTATAACTTGTTTTAGCTAGATCTTGAATGATAGCAAATTTACTGGAAATCAAGTGATCAGCTCCTGTAAAGAGGCTACTCAACATCTGAATAAGCTAATCAACAGCTGAAGCTGTCTCTAGTTAGACCTAAACAGACCAAGAGTATGTTCTTAGCATCTTCCCTAGCCTCTTTAGCCTGAAAATGAGAAACGTTTACAATTAGAGTATCAAACTAGGTTAGATAGTCCATGATAGAGCCCCATGCTAACTTGACTGCCTGTTACTTCAGAAGAGCAGCTTTAGGTCCAAAACAGCAGGGATCGGTAGGTCTGGATGAAGTCTATTATTATGTTTGCGGTTGGCAGCCTTTAGGTCAGTAAATTGCCTTGCGTCAGTGAGGGGTGGAATTTGCTTGTTCACCTCGCCTTGACTGGAGCATGGGAATTACCAGACGTCCTAGAAATGCAAACAGTGGTTAGTCACCACTCCACAGATAGGTGCATCAACTTTGTTGGACTATGCCCAGTCACCCATGTGATGTGATCACACAGTAAGTACGGCCAGATATTGCAAGTTTCACTCAGGACAAAAACCTGATTTCCTGAGATTCCTCATATTCTGTCTCTACCACAGGGACATCTGAAGGATCTTGAGGGCCCTGGGCAAACATATTTTGGAGGTCCCTGTTCCCAACAGTTTCGAATTTATGATCCGATTTCAGTCCTTTCATGCCCTCTTTGGCCCGGTCACTGACAGTACACAGACACACTGGTACACATTCTAAATGTATTTACATCAAATATGCAGGGATAGTGATGTGTGTTTTTAATGCTGTAACACAGCAGCTGCTCACTAATATTTCTGAAAATAATCTCTGTGATACCCTCCCATTTCTCATATGTGAGGTCTGTTTTGATCTAAAAGAAACTTTTTTTTATTGATGTTGCATGAAACATAAACACAACATTTCTCTGAAAAATGTCTGTAATAGACTCACACATCACCCACATTAAAAATAAATTAAAGTAAACCAGTACGTAAAACAATCTGTTTAAAAAACTATTCACGGTCATCGGGGCAAGACTCCCCGCAGAGCAGAGCCAGGGCCCCCCTGAAAGGTTGGGGCCCTGGGCCAGAGCCCACTTTGCCCATGCCTTAAAATGTCTCTGCTCTACCCAACAGTGCCTTTGGCATGACCAGTATCCCTTTCGTTGATGCAAAGTTCAGGTATTTTCCTTAGAAAGTTGTTCTTTTGTCACCATATCTAAACATTTGCAGCTAGATCTGTAGTCACAACAGAAAGGTAAACATTTTAAATGGAATTTTTTACTGAACATCATCATGCAGTAGTTCTTTTTTCTTAGGCAATCTGTTTAATCTGTGGCTAAATATATTGAACACATAGCAGCATAAAGATGTTCAGTGCAGAAGTTGTCTACCTGGGGGCAGATAAACCAGACAATTGAATCCAGCTTGACTTGTCCAGTCTATGCTTTAAGTGCAAATGTAGCATGAGGGGCAGTGGGGGTACTGAGTGACAGAGAGGAAGCAGTTAACTTAAAATATGTGTACATACATTTATGTGTCTTTGTGCACATCTGTGCAGAGTATGTTTTTTTACAGTCCCTTTAACAGTTCCTTCTGGCAGCATCCTCCTTGGCAGGTGGATCACTCCTCACAGCCTCTGTGGCTACCCATAGCATCTGGTGTCCCTCTCTGGCATGGTGGTGTCCATAATAGGCATACTGCTGATTTTGCCCTTGCATTCTGGTGGTCATCCTTGGTATTTTGTAGCAATTCGTGGAACAATGTTTTCCACCCCTGGCATAATCATGGCTACCAATGTCATATTGTGTTAGAACTAGTGGATATCCCTGGTACAAGGTGGACATGCATTATATGAATCTGGATAAATCCACACGTGAGATCGAATATGAGTATGTGGGATATGCAGACCTGAAGGAAAAAGAACATGACGTTTGGAGATTTCTTTTCCAAAAATTAGAATCTGGTACTGTATTAGTTGTCCAAAATACTGTCCCTTTTCAGTCATTCCATATCATCAGCATTTGATTCAGTAAAGATGCTTTATGGAAGTTACATTTGCTAGGGACACTGGTACCACAGCTTTGGTACCCAGGACCCAACGTGGGGTCTGGGAGCAGCCTAAATTAGAGTAGGCTTCATCTTTCCCAAAATGGGATAGGATACTAGGTCATGATGATTGGTTCCTACTGTCAGGTCTCACATCATGCAGTCACAGAGGTGGGCGGAATGAACTACCTGCCTGTTCGGTGGCCAATAAACGGGATAGTCACGCTGGTGAGAGAGGGGTATGTGGAGTCTAGTGACCAGAGGGTTTGACACATTTTCATGGGCTCCACTTCAGTAAGAAGATGTGCTACTTTTCGCTATGTTTCCTTACCCTCCTCATGCCCACCTTCTGTGACTGCTAGGATTCTTCCTCTGTCTTCTAGGATACCTGTGGCCTACTTGGAGAAGAGAGGACTTCCATGGTATTGTGTTGTGATGCCGGCCACTGCTCCTGCACCTCCTTGGACATGGCAGTCTTCAAAATTTCCCGCTTCTGGATCCACCCTGTGCTATCAAGGAATGCTGCCTGCACATTCAGCTTGTATGTTTCTATGGTTTGCATTGATAAAAGGGGGACTTGCTTCCTCCTCTAGATACATGATAGAGTGGAGGTAATGTAGTGGTCAGGATATGTAGTGGCAGACAATAAGTTAAAATCCAACCCCTTCACCTAGCTTGTCATCACTGCTGCTCACCTTTTGGGTCTGGGTCCAGCCACCAATGAAGCCCAGCTTGCAGTCTCTGAGATGAGGCGCAGCATGTCTGCTATCCTGCTCACACTGCCACCCGCTGCCGCTCAACACTTCTTTATGTAAGCATGCTCAGGGCTGGGACTTGGGCTGTTGTAGTTTCTACCAGCAACCACAACGTAGGCCTCAGCCTGAGACTCCACAGCCTAGAACTCCATGCACCATATGTCCCTGCCAGTTCCCCATGTCTCTTTGCAAGAGTGAACTCCTGAAGCTTACGCGGGGCTGTCCTCATTGGGTCTTACAGTGGTGCCAAACAAAGTTCTTCTTTGTTGCTAAAACTGTTTTCCACAGGAAGTATTATTATTATTATTATTGTTCATATAATAAATATTGTTACTGACACTTGAGCTGCTCACTGCAAACAAATTGCCTATAAGCGACAGTCATTGGTTACTTTGGTTACATATTGGTCGATGGGGCTGGGCTGGGAGAGGTGGTTCTTAAGTTTTTTCCTAGATTTTGATATCTCTATTGCCTGTTTTATGAAGCCTGGAAGATTTTGTCATCCACCATCTCAAGATAAACTAATCTTCAGCCTTTCCTGGTAGCTGCTTATGTTCAGTTTAGCTTTCGAAAAGGACCTCTTCTGGAATGCGGCATTCTAGTGTGGTGATAACTTAATCTTGTCAAGGAGAAATCATGGGGCTAAGCGTTCTCGTTTAAATAAAATGCAGATCTATTTGTATTTTACCCTTACATCAACAAGGAGACAACGAAGAGCTCTTCTTGCTGATCAAACATGGTCTTTGCTTTCACAGGATCATGTCCTTTCATGGGCAGGTTTCCTTGCTTGTTCTGTATGCATACTGTTGTGTAGTAGTGTTCATGCTGTTGGTTAGAGGTCAAGAATGTACTTTCTCTCTCTGGTGTAGGTGATGTGCCTGGTTTCAAAGCATGTGCTTGCATGCTCCAATGATCATGAATTCCATTTAAGGCACACTTTAGAGTTCCACAGACTGCAGGGACCCCTGTTGCATGGATTTCCTATCCAAACCAACTCAGTAACACTGACTGCTGTATCTTGCCAAAACGTGAAGAGGACATGGAAGTTCTACCAATGGATGCTTGTCATATTACTAGCCAGACAGGTGTCACCTTTTCTTGGAAATCAAGGACCGGAAAAGCAAAGTGATCAAGTAAAGCAAACTGGAAGAGTTGCAAACCAGCAGTGACAACTATATTTACTACATAGTATTGAGGCAGAAAAAACCATCTGACAAGAAAGTGTTAGCTGAAAGGAGACTTTGATGGTTTGGAAAAAGAGCATCCCTGAATACATGACTCAATTCAATTCAATTAATCTTTATTCGGGTATAGAAATATCCATAAAAGAGCATAACATAAAAAACCAATAACACATTACATGTTATAATCAATATACACATTATTAAAAACAATAACATTTTCGCGGCTGCTATAAATAAGCAAATGGCATCACTGAACCATCTTAGGCTTGAAAGTTAGGTAGGACCTCTTAAGAAGAATGGGGCTCAACAGCATTAAAAAAAAAATAATAAAAAAAAAATGTTTTAACAAGTTAAAACGGGGTAATATATGCTGACCCAGGCCAGTCTAAACAGCGGGAGACTCCCTAATATCAGTGGACCCGCCATTCAGCAATATTAAGCGGGTACCAAAAAACTGCTACCGGGACTAACTATTAATTAAAAAACATTCATCATACACTTAGCTGATAAGAACTATAAACCTAGACTATATAGTCGCATCATACACTTATGTGCCCCATAAGACCAGGGTGACTAGTCCTCACTTCTAGTATTCCTTAGTTTTACAGCCGATCTTATGAAATTTACAGTGCTGAACAGCGTAAATAGGTCAGAGAAGAGTTTCAAAAATAAGAGTGCCACCTTTACATGACTCATTTGCCACTCTGTGAAGGAGACATCATGGTACGCCATGTTACCAGGAAACAGGAGATGCTACACCGCCACCACCTCTACCAACCAGCACCCAAAGTACAGGTATAACAACAGTTACCAGAACCTACCACCATTGCAAGACCCCCAGAAGAGGGACAGTAAGACCAGTGTGCCCCACAGCTCAATCAGCCAGTCCGCTGTACAGGTATGTGGTCATCCAGTTAGTGTGAGGCTATGGTGCAGATGCCCTAAAATGAGTAGGACAACCAGCTTCCTGATGAATTTTGACACCAAGCCTAAACACCAACATGGTTATGCAAACACCACCATCACAAAAAAGTGAGCCAAAACTAGTATTCACTATAAAAGAGATCCACCTAAGACTGAACAAAGATGACGAAAAACCCAATTCAAGCTGACCCGCAGTCTCAGACAAACAAGATCACTAAAGACCATGTCCCACGCATACAATGGCATAGCAGATACATATGCAACCAGCATTTCCCTGTCTTTCTGTGTTTTATTTTATATTTTTACATATCAGTGTTACCAACTAGTGGTAGTAAAATGCCGTGCACTTTGGAAAAATCCTAGTTACCTCACTATTATTATAGCTTCCTGCAATGCTAGAAAAAAAGTGAATGTTGCATTTTGTGCAGAAGCTGTTTTATTATGTGGTATGTATTTTACGTACCTTACATTCTGTAAATCATACTAGTGTGACGCACTGTGCTCCCGATACCATCACTCACACGTGTCAACTTCTGCTTTTTGAATCTTTATAAACTAATAAATACGTCTGAAACTTCCACCCTGTGCTGCTTCCTATTCTTATCAACATTTCATCTTGTGACATGTTTTAGTTTGAACGCACAAGCGTTTCTTGCCACCTCTTCGATTGCTTGTCTGTGTGGTTTCCTGTGTCTTTGCGGTTTGTTGGTGTAAAACGGTGACGTCGTTTCCCTGCCTAAAATGTGCTTCAGTGAACCTTGAAGTTACAGCTGCTTCTGCATGTGCAGACTCTAGGATGGAAATCGATTTGCATGTAACTATTTGTGATTCTGGTTTCCAAAATAGATTTGTTCACTTTAGTTTAAAAGGGGATGTTTTCAGTTCTCATCTCGATAATTTAATTTTGATAAGCACTGGTTAAATAATGAAATTGTGTAAAACTGCACTGCTGTTAGTGTTTTAATACCAGGGCGAAGTTGTGGAAAAACAATAATTTAACTTTTCTCTTTTGTAAATATTTCAAGTTCAGAGTACAGACTCTATGACATCACTTCTCCCGGTAAATCGCAGGATTCACTAGTATAAGATATGCGGCCCGTTTATGTATGGTTCTCGCGCATTCCACAGACAGCTCCTGCGTAGATGTAGTTACACCCAAACCACTCTCAACAACACATAGACACATCGCCACCTATTGGACATAAACAGAAATATCTGCTATTGTTACAATACACTGGGGGCCAAAGATGCATGCCTGGGCCATCCATGCCCTCCAGCCCAATGTGATATGTACCTCCTGTCAGTCTTGGTCTTTGATTTCATGCATTCTATTGAGAGATAAACCAAGAGGGCCATTTGAAAGCGAACCATGCCAAGGTCCATGCCAGGCTACAGATCGACACAGAGACCACCTTCTCAGAGGTTCCAGAGAAGAACCTCCCACTAGAGTGAAAGATCTCCAGCTACCCTGAGGATATCTTTTTAATGAAAGTGCTTCCGCCAGTGTGGTGGAAGCACTTTTCCAAGCCTAAATAACAGGTGGGTCAGCCCACATTTTGTTGCTGCCAGCATTGCATCTTTTCTTGCATTACAAAAGGAGCAGGGGTTAGTTTCCGAAATAGAAAACAACACTGACATGCTTGGATTTTACTCACTGCACATGGATTTTGTTGTATATTTTCCGAGCCAGTGTCTGGCATACTTAGTATGGTGAACCATCTCAGGGTAAATCTCCATTGGCAGGGCTGCCCTAAATAAGGTGGACCTCCAAAGGCACTAGAGCCGACCGCTCTGTGGCAGATGACCGCTGGCAGTCCTAGTGTGGTGGTGGAGTCCATGGGTGCTCCACTGCTGTACAGTCCGAGGTTGCCCAACTTTTAAATGGGGTGGGGAATTGGTTTCGAGTTACATCTAGGATCCACTCAGCCAAACTTTAATGAGCACCTACGACTGTGCCTAAGTCCTTTTTTTTCAATGGATCTTTATTGCTATGTGTCATTAAAAAAATTGTAAGCAAATCTTTAACTTCATGTCTTACCTCTATCTCATGCCAAGGAGGTCTGTTTTGAATGTGTGCCATCCCAGCAGGATTCAGATCTCTGTACATTACCCGTCATGGATCCTGCATTAATTGATTCTGTCGCAAGAGCACTTTCAACTGGAAGTGAGTATCTGAAAAGTTTCAGCGCTCCGTCCATCATCTCCTTGTGTTTGCTTTGTTCGCCCTAAGTTGGCAGGGTATGCCCAGACGTGGGTCTCTTGCTCACTTTGCCAATGGATTCAAGCTAGCCTGGCTGATGAAGGGTGTTACCCAGAAACCGGTTCCAGGATGCTTGTTTCCGGTTAAGGCAAGACCTGGCTTGGCAGTTCAGGCTGGACTGTTCCCATAAGGAACAGGGTCAAGACTGATTTGTATATAACTGGGTCTGAACTGGGGTGGCGAAGTGAGCTAAACAACGATGATGGATTCAACCCAGATCTGTGACTGGGGATGAGTTTCTGAAAAGTTTCAGCGCTCCGTACATCATCTCCTTGTGTTTGCACTTTCAACTTGAACCATCTGTTCACACATTTCATTGTATTCTCCTTCCCAATGGCTTTAGCAAATGGGGGGCAGACTGGCAAAGCCCTTTAGAAGTCAGTATTCTAGTCCCATAGGTTTCCTCCTCTGTTTAGACTAAGGTCTAGGCTCTTGTAAGGTTAATACAAATCCAAACTCTTCGAACTCCAGTACAGTCAAAGATTTCCACACTTTCCCTTTTTCTCTGTTCTTAGTACATGCCATGTAGACCATCCACATGATCAAGTATGGAGCGATTATGCATTTCAAAAACTTTCCTTTTAAAAAAAAACTTTTCTTTCTCCGCATAGATATATTTTCCCTCTGAAGAACCGAATTTAGAAACACATTGAAGACACACCTCTTTGATGACATAACAGCCCATCTCCACTCTCAGAACAATGCAAGTCCACCAATCATCCATTACCTGTATCATTCTCTTTGACCTTGTGCAGCATCCTCTGCCTTGTGGCACGGTTTGTGTTATACAAATACATACATACATACATACATACATACATACATACATACATACATACATACATATCCGTGGTACACAGAAAATTCAGTAAGTCTATCCCTTGACAATTAAATGCCATCTTCCTCGGAGACCAGCAAGATTCCTGAGTTGCTGTGCATGGTCACCCTTCAGGCCTGCTGGTTGCCTGGCTAATGATCCTTGTCAGTGTTTAAATGAACTCCAGTGCCATTGCCTTTTCAAGCTCAACATCCCCATGCAGAGCAGTTTCCCCACTGTACCTCCCTCAAGAGAAACATATGAAACATAAACAAATGTCTAATCTCAGGGGTGGCCATCTCTGTGCAGAGCATGCAGATGATACTCCGCTTTCTGTCGGTTATCTATTTAGCAGTGCATGACTTACAGCTTTCTTAAAGGTAGATCCCACCAAAACAATCATTCTCTGAACTGGCTTTTACAAAGTTCAACCTGGTGGTGCTATCCTGGTTCAATGAAGTGGCAGGTGATTGCATCAGCCCAGCCCTTACTAGCATTCCAAGTTCTCGGACTCTGTTTTGGACCCCATCTCTGAAAGAGCATTGTTGGGAACGTTTGCTGAGTTAAATAATCATCACTTTAATCCTTAAAGAAAATGTAGCATTTTGTCCATTGGTATTACTATTTTGGCAATGCCATACTGACAAATATTCAAACATCCCAGGCAATTTGTTTGTCATAATCAAAACGATTACACCACCTGGCTGCATAAACGACCCAGAATCCTTTGGGGATGGTCACTGGCTTCCAGACTGTAGAGGACAACCCAGCAATATATGACCAGGGGAGAGAATCTCAAGCATTACAATTGTAGCTCCCCGGGGTATAGGAGGAAGCCCACTAAAATGTCTACTTAGGAACCACAAAATGCTGTGGCTTTCTGAATCAGTGTTATTTTGTGAAAGAAGAAGCCCGAAAATGCCCCCACTGTTCCTTTTATCTACTAAGGGGCCTTTTTACAAACTTCATTTATTTTATAGTACATTTAGTAGTACTACAACTGTACTACTGAATGTATTACAAAATGCTGTACACATACCTACGTGCAAGGATCTCCGCTTTCACCTCTCCTATCTTTTTTTGTGAAGAGATCTAAACCTTGACTGTGGAAATCTCCGCACATGTAAATAGTAAATGTTGGAAGGACATAGAGGAGTGGCTGGAAAATGGTGAGTACTTACTACTAAAGGGAGTAGTAAGAAGGGGGTTTGAGAGCGGTTGAGGGAGAGACAAACACCGACTCACAGTAGAGTAAGCCCACTGCTATTCACAAACTGCCCGTCCATACTTAATACAGCCAAAACAGTTGTAACTGTACGCAACCTCAGAGCTGGAGTAAGCCCAGCACCACAGATAGCCAACCACTGGCCCTGCAACACCCAACTATAGACAATAATGGCGGTACAGAATTAATATACTTCGCCATAGGAACTAATGTTAAAATTAATTAAATTAGTTAAACTATATAAAAATACAAACACAATTTATTTAGTGTTAAAAATTGTCTATAAATGAAAAAAAAACAATTATTTTTGAATATTTTATTAACCTTTTTAAATTTAAAAATAAATGTAACAATATTTAATAAACATCATGAAATTACGTTTAATTAGTTGCATACATTGCTTTTAGTAATTTTTGGTACATAACATATAGGAATTTAGTTTGTAATTTAAACATGTGAAAATGTATTTTATTTTAATATAATATATTCAAACTAATTACATTTAAAATTAAGTTATTAATGTTGGAAGAGTTTTATGTTGTTTTAAAATAAATATACAAAATCAATATTAATATTCAACTGAAATTTGTTTTTTTGAAATTTAAAAAGTTTAATAAACTTTTACAATTTTCCCAAAACTTTACTATAGAGTTATCTCCTCCAAGTGTGCGGATTGTCTAGTAAAGTATTAAAATAACTTCTAGCAGGATCTTTATGGTCCACCAAGTATGTGGAATGTGAAATAAAGTTGTAAATTAATTTCTGGTAGTAACTTCATGGCCGCATTTAGTTTTTGTGACTTCACTCCCTATTTCAGAAGGTTGAAACATATAAGTCTACACTTTTTGAGTAACTTTACACTCATATATGGTGACTAGCCAAAAGTAGTAAAGTTACTCAAAGGGTAAGAGTAAATTTGCTAATAGTAAACATGCAAGTGTAGATTTTATGGGCAGACAGGAGGCTAGCATTATGTATGAATCTTTTATTCACTTCTTCTGAGCAGCAACATTTACAATTTCTCATAATCACAGCTTAGAACTACTTAACAAAGAATTAGAATCCTCATGTCCTCTTAAATGTCCCTGTCCTTCATTTTCTTCCTCTTTTGTTTGCTGATTCTGAGCAGATAGGTAGCATAGATACAGAGATTATCTTTAATATAGTAATTGGTGTAATTCTTGGTTTAAAAGAGATTGTTGATTGTTTAGTGACCCAATATATGGGTACAAATATTATTAGTTATTAGAATTTAGTTAATGTATGTTAATAATCTTAGATAAGCCAGATCTCTATGTAGATGATTAGGGATTCATTTAAATTCAAATTGTACAGTTTTGTTTTTGTGGGCAAAAGGAAACAATTAGGACTGAATGCAGTTAAGCGTATTTAAGGTATCAACTGTTTATGAGGATCATTGCCGTTTTTGTTGCTCAAATGCATTCTTTAAATATCACCTGGGATGGCAGAATCAGCATTTAGTAGGTTGGAGAATGGAGCCGCCATCTTTGTTGTGGGTGAAGCATTGCGTATGACGTTTGCAATACTGTTAAAGGAATTAAATCTTGCACATAACATTCAGGGTTGTTTCTAAAGGAGGCCTTCCATCGCGGCTGGTTGCCGGGCAACTTATTTTCATTAGCATTTGTTGCAGGGACGGGTACGTGATGCATATTTTACAGGCAAAAAACGCTTGGGCTGAGGATTTTTTTTTTTTAACCAATATATATTTTTTTAAACATGACAAATCTAATAAGGAAAGTAGTATCTCAGGAACTGCAGACAGCAGTTAAAGAGACAGTTAAGGAATTATTAAATGAAAATCAGAAACCTGGAAGATGAGGAATATATTTTCATCTCCGAAGGAGATGATAATGTTAATAGGGGGCCAGGTGGATAGTGTTTTAAAAAGAGAAAGCATTTTAAGAATGCTTTAGAATTGAAAGGAGTCCAAAGCGGCACCAATAGAATTTGGTGTCGAAAGCGACATGCAGGATGGGGAGTCTAGCACTGCAAATGAACAAGTTTGATGAATTTGTGCAAACAAGTGAATATTGTGATTTAAGTGAATACATACTGGATCTAAATTAGATGAAGTTTTTGATAAAAGTAATAAGAGCAAGAAGGAAGAAAAATGATCCGCATTTGATCCACTAGGTGAAAAGTTATTTGATCCAAAAGACATAAAATATCCAAGGGATAAAGATTGGTGGCCATCAGAACATGTGGCGGGATAAATTAGGCATTGGATACGAAAACCTTTGGAAAGGTAAGAAAGAAATATTGGGAGCGCAGAATGCTCTCGCCTTGAGATTGAGGATAAGGTGACAGTTACTCCAAAGTTAAACCTCAAATTAACAGCATAGCGTTTTGAAATTGGGCAGAGACCTAAGGAAGGGGTTAGAAAGATTTTTGAAACAATGCCAGGATAAGGTATTGGATATCCTTGGTACTTTGGCAAGGATTCATGATTTGGTGGAAGAAGCTTATTTAAAAGGCACTGATATGAACATTCATCCTTTGAGAGGGTGTGCCAGCGAGCAAGATATTTTCAGAGAATTGCTAATGCTGCCCTTTTAGCAGAAAGACACAAGTCTTATCAGCCTAAGTTGGGAGATTTGGGCTTGAAGAAGTCTAGTGAAGAAGCCAAGGGACTTCTGTTTGGAGATGGTATGGTTAAAATCCATAGGCAAATAAGTCGAAACATTCACAAGTCTGGACAAGACCCAATTCTCTATGAGAAAAGTATTTGCTTGAAATAGTTTTTATGGAAGGGCTGGGAAGAGAGGGCAGCCTCTCCGCATTACCTCTCAAAGAAACTCCACTCTGCGGGCTCCACTCGACCTCTGAGAAGCACCAACACCCTATTCCTAATCCCACCTCTGCATAAAAAGAAATCTACACAGTCTCGCTCCTTCTCCTGCAATGTCCCTATTATCTGCAATGCCCTCCCAAAAAACCTGTGATGTAATCCCTCCTATTCTAGTTTCAAAAAAGACCTACAAGCCCACCTCCTCAATTATTATTGGGGTTCCTAACCTGTGTCCTACTCATGATTTCTTATCTATCATACTATATTTGTTCAGTAATTATCTACCCTGTTCTCCTGTTCACCACTTACCTAATTACTTTAATGTATAGCTCCTGCCCCTGTTTATTTATCTGGTTTTGTATAATGCTCATGTTGTTTGTACTTTGTATATTTCAAATTTCTGTTGCACTACCTTTCATATGCTTTTATACCCTATGTGCCTTATACTATCCTTATCTTGTAAAGCGCTCTGATACCTCTGGGTCTAGCCAGCGCTATATAAAACCTTCAAAATAAAAAATAAATAAAAACACTATACGGTCCATTACGCAGGAAACCAAGTCAGTGGAAATTTTAGAGCAAATCAAGGATTCTATCCCCAAAGGGAGATAGGAGGAAGAGTTAGATCTTCAAGAGGGTGAGGGCAAAATGCAAATGTAGGAAACAATGAATATGAGGTTAAATACATTCTGGTTTTATTTAAGTAAAGGTGGGAGGAAGGATAAACATTTTTGCAAGAGAATGGGAAAACATAACAAAGGACCCATGGGTATTGGCAACAATGAAAGGGTATCTAATAGATTTCAAATCAGAGCCAATCCAAATGTAAGAGTCCTAGGAGCTGAATTTTCAGAAAGAGTTGGAAGATATTGTAACAGAGGAAATGACTACAATCCTAGCAAAAAATGCAACGGGGGAAGGTCAGGTAGGTTATGCCAGTACTCTGTTTCTTACAGAAAAGAAGGACAAGGTTTGGAGACTAGAGATAAATGTAAGAGATTGAAATCATTTTATAACTTTCAGACATTTCAAAATGGAAGGTATTCAACTCCTGAGGGATATGTTACAAGAAGGGGACTGGTTGGTGAAAATGGATCTCAAAGACGCTTATTTCACACTTCCAATAGACGTAAGGAGTTAGATATTTTTACAATTCAGATGGAAGGGCCTTTTGTATCAGTTTCAATGTCTTTCCTTTGGTTTGTCATCTTTTCCCTGGTGTTTTACGAAGGTTTTGAGACCAATAGTAGGTTTTCTGGGAGCAAGGGGTGTAAGATTGATTGTTTACCTGAAAAACATTTTGATAATGAATCAAAGTATGGAAGAGTTGAAAACTTATCTGGTTTTAATAAGAGACTTATTATAATATCTAGTGTTCATAGTGAATGTAGTGAGGTTGGTACTGATTCCAAGGGTTGTATGTTGGAACAACGAGTACCTCAACAACGACTCCCTAAACCATGCCGTCTGTACTACGACTGCTTCTCAACAACGATTTTTTTTGCCATGCATTTTTTTACCATAAATTTTCATGATAAAGGAATGCATAGTAAACCACCCCCTAAAATCCATTCTGAACCCCTCCCACTCCCTAAAATCTGCCCCGTACCCCCCACCTCCCACCCCCTAAAAACTTAGACTAACCCCCAACCTCCTAATAACTAACACTAACCCCTACCACCACCCTGAAAACTAACTCTAAGCCCTCCCACCTCTAAAATCTAACTCAAACCACTCCCGCCCCTAAAAACTATCAGGAACCCGCCCCACCCCTTATAAACTCCAACCCCTCCCACACCCTAAAAACTTACACAAACAACTCCCACCATTAAAAACTACCACAAACCCCCAACCCCTAAAAATGGATACGAACCCCCATCCCCTTAAAACTAACTCAAACCCCTCCCACCCCCTAAAAACTAACACAAACCTCTCCGATCTCCCTAAAAATGATCACAACCTCCCCCAACCCCTATAAACTAATACAAACCCCCAACCTCTAATAACGAACACTAACCCCCTCCCACCCCCTGAAACCCAATACTAAGCCCTCCCACCCCCTAAAAATGATCAGGAACCCCCCCACCCCCTAAAAACAAATACAAACTCCACTACCCCCTTAAAACCAACTTGAACCCCTCTCACCCCCTAAAAACTAACGCCAACCCCTAAAAACTAACACGAATCCCCCACCCCTTAAAATCTAGCCCGAACCCCTACCACTCCCTAAAAACTAACACCCAAACCCTCCCTCCCCACCCCAAACCCCTCTTACCTCTCCTGGTCTTCTGACGCTCCTCAGAACTGCCCATTCGGAACACTGGACCGTCTTAGCCTGAACCATGCACATGCGTGGTTCAGGCTAAGTCGTTGTTCGTGCAAGTCGTTGTTTGGCTTGAGTAACTCCGGAACTCATTAATCCGGAGTCGTTGTTAAGGAAGTTCCCCGATTCCAAGTCAAAGCTTGGAGTTTCTAGGTTTTGTAGTGGATAACGTGAGAAGTCAGTTTCAACTTCCGGTGAAAAAAGTGAGGAAGATAAGACAGGAGACGAAGAATGTGGTTAGGAAGGAAGAAGTAAAATTGAGGGATTTAGAACGTGTGATCGGACTGCTATTATCCTCAATAAAAGCTGTATTCCCAGGCCCACTCCACTACAGAGCATTACAACGACTCAAGAAAACAGAGTTAGCAAAAGGTTTGTTGTATGGAGACATGCTAAGAATGAGTCTGGAAGCAAAAGAGGAGTTGAAAATGTGGATGGAAAATTTTGATGCTGGAATGGTCGAGCAATATTTGGAATAAAACCAGATTTTGTTTTGGAAACAGATGACAGCAAGTCAATTTGGGTTGTGATGTGTTCAGGAAAGGAGACATGTGGTGTTTGGAATATGTTGGAAAGGGAGGAACATGTAAATTGCTTGGAAATGAAAGCCGGGTTGTTTGCCTGACAGTTTCAAGAATCAACTTCAGGGGAATTCAATATCGTAAAAATTGACTATGTAACTGCAGTGATTTATATCAACAAATGGGGAGGAAGCAGATCAAAGAAATTAGCAGATTTAGGCGAAAGAAATGTGGAACTTTTTCTTAGAACCGTAAATTGGACTGAAGGCAGAGTTTCTTCATGGGGTACACAATGGAGTGCCGGATTGGAATTTTGACATTTGTCAGGTTTCAACGATTGGAAATTGAAGGAGAAGTATTTCAAGAACATTCAGGACTGTATGGGTTCTTTTAGGTTAACTGCATAAAGAATTGTGATTTTGTTAAAGACGAGGAGGCCAGCATTACCCCTCCACTCCCTTCCTGGCTATTATGGAGGGAGGTTTTAAAATAATTGTTAATTACAGCATATAAAATGTTTAATTGAAAAAAATAGAGCGATTCTGTGATTATTTTGTGAGTATGTAAGTAAACTGTTGTAAGTGAAATAGTTAGATAATGTGTTTAATTTTCAGAGCACTGAAAGTTGCGAGAAGAGAATAAAAAGAAAAGGAGGTGCATATTAAGAAGAGACAAAATAAAAGAGGAAGAAAATGGAGATTAAAGAGGACTTGAAGATTCTAATTCTTTGTGATGTAGTTCTGATCCTGAGAACATTTGAGTTTTGCCTGTCTGTAATAAAATAGCAATTCTTTATGCAGTTAACTTTTAATAATCATCATTTTACCTTTGTGAATAGCCCCCAGAGACTTTGGACTCTGAGGTTCCTTGATTACTTTAAGTCATTATGAATTCAAATAGCCCGAAAGGTTATGCATTCCTAATTTCACTTACAAGAAAAGAGGAGTGATCTACAATAAATCTGTGCTTTCTGTCTGGTTTGGCTAGAAGTCTGCTGTCACATTTTTTATTTGAAGCACTTCAGCAACCACAGTAAAAAAAGGCAAGTGTACTCACTCCAACCTGGCCTACACAGTCTAAACATGTTATGTTTACTTATTCAATCTCGACATTTTGAAGAGTATCACCTTGGTCCAGATCTTAGTCTCCTTACAAGATGAAGTCTGGAACTATGAAGTACATCTGCCTTTAAATGCCAGTCTTCTGAAAATCCTGGTACAATTCCTGGGGGAAATAACTGGATAAACGTACTTCAAGCAATCAAGTTGAGTAACTGCTTGTGTTCTTCAACAGAGTGGCTTTTCTAAAAATTATGCACCTACCATGCCATTGCATCTGTTTTTTAACTATGCCACATAGCAGCCATGATGCTGTATTGCATGAGTAAAAAAAATTGGCAAAGCTGAGAGTTCTTATGGGTGTGACCTATTGGTTTTGCCAATGCTTGTTTTAAATGTTCCATGCAGATTGCAAAGTACAGTATTGGCCAACTTGATCATTTAGTTATCATTTATTTACTAAATTAATCTGATAGTGTCAACAACATCTAATCCAACCATTTAAGACCCAGATGCACAAACAACACAGGAATTGGTCTGAATTTTTATTGTTTTGCTGCCTTAGCAAATGCCTTATCACACTATTAGGGCATTGCATTTACTTCTGGTTTTAATGACTCAAAAATTAAATTTATGGTTGATGAAATCATTATTAACCGTCTAAGACTAAAGAAAGCCTCAATGTGCCCTAAAACCTCATATATAAGCAGTGGTTGCTGGATCGAGGGGGGGCGGGGGTTGGGGTTTAAAGGGGTGTAAAAAAAGAAGAAAAAAACTTACCTCTGCACGTGCCTCTCCTCATAGACCCTCCACTCCGGCCAGAGCAGGAAGGACCCAATCAATCAATCAATCAATCAATCACATTTATAGAGCGACCTCATGCAAATGTATAGGCTTTTGGTGTATGTACACAGGAGATTGTATTAACACTACTTTTCAGGAGATGGAGAAAAAGAGAATGGGGTTAAATTAATGCACAAAATATGGACTGGTAGAACCTTAATGACCAAGAAGTAACATGCCTCAATTCTTTCTTGAGTGATTACGAGTTGATTCAACATTGTGACCAGCCAACCCATATTAAAGGGGAAACTCTGGACCTCATCATCACCAAAGGACACACCATCACAATGGATTCCATCATTCCCTGTGATTGGTCCGACCCTCACAGCATTTTCTTCCATATCAACTTGGAGGTGTCTCTGAGGAAGGCTCAACCAACAAAATCGAAGATTTGGAAAAGGGACCTTAGAGATATCAACACAGCCGATCTAGCAACCACTGTAAATTTGCCCTCTCTACCCAAGTGGACGTGTACAAGGTCAATGCACTCATAGACTTTTACAACTCTACTATCTCTAGCATCATGGATTTCATGGCTCCACTCCAACAAAAAAATGCATCTACAAAAATATCCAAACCATGGTTCAACGGCAACCTAAGCTCGGAACGTCGCAACCTAAGGGCAATCGAACGCTCCTGGAGATCCACTCCATCCGCGGACCAGCTAAAAATCCTTAGATCGGCAAGAAGCTCTTATAACAAACAAATCAAGAGAGCCAAGGCGGACTATTTCAGATCCCAACTTAACCAAGCTGCAGATCGCCCCAAGAAACATTTTGAACTGTTTAAACAACAATCGGTGGAAGCCCCTTACCAATCTGACTCTTAAGTCAACCTTCCCTCATGTTATGCCCTGGCTGCTTTCTTTACTGAGAAATCAAGACTCATCAACATGGATCTGGTAACCAGTCGGGCTCTACTGCTATCCAATGGGTCTGTGCCCCCCCCCGGCCTTACTAGACAAGTTCGAACCGAGTAGCCGGGGTATCAAGAACAATGCATCCTGGGACACCTTACCGCCCTCAATGAAAGTGACATCAAAAAGGTTCTTCGGAGTATCAACCCATCTATACACTTCAGTGACCCGTTACCACCTTCCATCTTCAAAGAAATTAAGGCTGCCTTCTCTCCCATTTGGACAAAGATCGACAATGCATCTTTGTCATAAGGCACAATACCAGAATGCCTAAAAGCTGCACAGATAACACCTATACTAAAAAAACTACCGCAGACAGCGCTGATCTGAACAACTTCTGCCCTGTCTGTAGCATTCCCACACTAGCCAAGCTCCTAGAGAAATGCGTCCAGTCACAACTCTGTGTGCACATCGAAACTTTCCATCTCCTGGACCAACATCAATCTGGCTTTCGTAGTGGGAACAGCACTAAATTGGCTCTCACTCACATGATGGATGACATTTAAAAAATGCTTGACCAAAATGAATCTTGCCTCCTTATACTCCTTGACCTTTCTTCTGCGTTTGACACTGTCAATCACGACAACCTCCTAGCCTTTCTGGAGCACAGGATGGGCCTCTCTGGTCAGGCGCTGCAATGGTTCTCGTCCTTCCTCCAGCACAGATCCCAAAGAGTGAAGGCAAACCACTCTCTCTTCCAGCCATCATCAGTATCCATGGGGGTTCTCCAAGTGTCCACACTATCTCCCATACTCTTCAACCTGTTCCTGGAACCATTAGCTGATGAACTAAATTCCATGTAAATTCTCTTCCATATGTATGCAGATGACTCCCAACTCTATCTGAAAATCTACTCCCCAGATACCATCACTTCACTCCACCCTAATGACTACTCAAAACTGGCTAACTGAGAACCACCTCCTGCTAAACACCTCCAAAACAGAATTCCTCCTCATTTCTCCCCCGAAACACACTCCTAAATTCGACCTCTGGATGAACCAACTCACCGCATTCAACTGCTCCTCCCGCATTATTGACTCAGCTAAATCTCTCGGAATCACCCTGGACAAGCACTTGAACATGAAGACTCATATCAGCAATGTGTGCAAGGGAGCTAACCACCTTCTGAGGATACTCAGGAATCTCAAACCTTTCCTACCACAAGCTGACTTCAAGCAAGTGGTCCAAGCGCTTGTTTTGCCGAGTCTTGACTATGGCAGTGGTACGCTCTGTGGCCTCCCCAAATATACCTTGCCCCACTAAGGGCATCATTGAATGCAGTGGCCAGATTGGTTAGGGCCACCAAGCGAATTGCACACATCTCCCCAGTCTTAAAATCCCTAAACTGGCTGCCCTACGAAGAAAGAATACAGCTATAGATTGCCTGCCTATCTCACAAAGCCCTCCACTTCAAAACCCCCAACTATCTAGCACAAAAGCTAGAACTATCCGGAGGGGTTAGATCGTCTAGGAGTGCTAACTCTCTCCTCCTGCAACCTCAGATCTTTCGCAAAAAGAGAACATGCCAACAAGCTTTCTCCGGCTCTGCACCAAAAATGTGGAACTCTCTTCCACCAGAAATTCGTAGAATCTCTTCCAAGGTTGCTTTCAAATTGGAAGTAAAAAGATTCCTCATGAACAAGTTCTTACCTTAATAGGGAGCGCGATCCTCTGCTCTAATGCATTGGACTTACTCCTTTAAACCCAGAGCTGGATGCTAATCATGTATTTTTTTCTTTTCTTTTCTTTTCTCTTCTTCTTCTCTTGTTAAATCATTTGCTCCCCTCCTATGTCGCTATGTATCAGTTACTAGCCCATTCTTTGATGACCCCTAGGATTTGTAACTGGCCTTGTTAGGTGAGCCATATTTTATTCACTGTCTGTTTTATATTCCCATTTGACTCATGAACTGTTACCTTCCCTTCCCTCAAATTGTAAAGTGCTCTGATATCCCTCAGGATCAAGTTCGCGCTATATAAAACTTTATAAATAAATAAATAAGTGGACTGAAATCTTTCAGTTCAGGTATGAATCCTTTCCTGTCGACCATTTTAGCCAATAGGTGACTTGATGCATATGATCAGGACTTGAACAAAATTGACTCCCTTATAGCATGACTTATGCAACTTTATTGGTCATAAATTAGATTTTAATATTAGCCAGATCCATAGAATATTCTGCTGGGATCATCTTTTTATTTACAGTCTCTTGATCACTTTGAAAGTAGCATTATATGGATTGCACTGTCAATAGCATTCTCTTTGAGGATGCATAATGTAAATCAATTTGAATACCCATATTTAAGGATTGTTACACCATTACGATGAAGGATGGAAGGCCATCCGTTCTGGTGGCAGAAAACCGTCAAGTTTTCCACCCCAGGTGCGGTCATTGCGACCAACAAATCACAATGGACACACAGAGGCTATTTTCTGTCCGGAGCTGTCTTTCAGGTTCTGCATGTTTTTTGCATACGCAACGGTGGCGGACAGAGCCAACAGGGCAGGACCGACGTGCGGAAACACGTTCCGTCCACCAAGCAGATCACGATGTTGCAGACAGTACTTCCCACCGCCACGTAAAAACCACCATCTTGCGGATGGCGGAAATACAACTCCGGAGAGGAAGAGCCGAAACAGAAGCCATCTAAATCACCGGAGCCGCCATGGATCCAGCGCAACAGGCCTTCCCGCTGCACCACCTGCTGCACCTCCGGCAGAAAACAGCAGAGGTACCTACCAAACATTTCCATGCATGCAACCCATGAACAACTACAACTCCCATTAAGCGTGGTGGCACCATGATGAACGTGGCAACCTGCCAAATGCAAAGTGCGAGGCCCACCCAATCCCCATGAGTGACCCTCAATGCTCTTGAAGGCAATTGGGGCCAATAACGACCCTCGCAGTTGTAGAGCGTGCACACCACAACACCTAAACATGTACGCCGCAGGCACCCATTGGCTGATGGCACATCCGCATGGTGTGTGCCACACCCTGGCGAACCAGAAGCTGCGACTGCAACCCTGCAACATTCAAGTGGGGCCAATGCGTGTTATCGCTGCGAATGCCACCTACCGCGCATGCGAACACATACTGCATTTGCAGTGGTGGCTTGACAATCACATCACAAGTCATTTGCCTAAAGTGACTGGTGCAGCCCATGTGCAATGTTGTGGGGCACAAGGCCCCATGCAAGTAAAGTAACCACACAGACAACGTACATGTACATGAGAACCGGCCCATGGCACGTGCATCCTGCTCTGTTTGTTGGCAGGGTCACATGTCCAGTGACGCCTGTGCTGGGTGGCTGTTGGGTGGGGGGTAAGCCAGCCCCCTGGGAGTGGCTGGTACATCAGAACAACTAGAACTGTGACCAGCTGCGCACTACACTGTGAAGGGATGATAGAGTGTGACCCATGAGCCAAGTCTTCACACACATGGAATGTCCAAGGAAAGGACCGTGAAATCACATACATAGCCATGCCTTGTGGCCAGATGGACTTAAATGAACGAAGGGGTCAAAAAGGACAAACGTCTCCCGCACTGTACCAATGTTGTGCAATGAAACATCCAACCTGTGAACATCGCTTGAATATCCCTCGACATCTAACTGGCGTCTCTTGGCCAGGGGTCGTCTTGTGATGGGCTAGTGAAGTAGGCAGACAATCAGAGGTGTCCATTTTCCGCAAATCAGACATACTTGTAATCCCTAGCACTCTCAACACACGTACTGGTGTGGCATGCAGTGAGCCCAGCTGCCACTGCCTGCAAAAGTACCCACACATGTCCAGAGCCAATGCTTCTCTAGACCAAACACCATCAAAAACCTGCCCACCAGTATGTGCGACATCTGATTACCAGACCTTGCAATCCTCATAGGCTTTCGTGACATTCCCTTTAGACTAATGTACTTACATACTTGCATGACTGATTGTCTTTGTACAATGTGTGCGTGATGTAAAGCTGTCACACCCTACACCCATATCAGTAACAACATTCAACAAATGAAATGCACATGAGGGAGCCAGTTCCAGAGACTTCGTACACATACTGGACAATGCGCCAGATTAGAAAACACATGCATGCAGGGACTGAGCACCCTGAAGCACCCCTACACACAAGACACCATTGCCATACTGCCTCACTTGCTCCCCTACTCACTCAGAGGCATTCAAGTGCCTGTACACAAGCAGACAAGTCGAAAACAAGAAACGTTTGCATAAGTGAAGTTTTTGCTTCAGTGTGAAAGCATGTAACATACGTGCCACAACAGGTTGAAAATGCAAGAGTACCCAACCAGTAACCACAGTGGCAAATCCATTTCACATGAAGCTAGATGTTGCATCAATAATCCCTCTGGACGTCGAAGCACGTGCATGTCCCCCCACCCTTTGTAGGGAGGAGTTGCATGGGATGTCTCTGGTCCATGGCCTTTGTCAAAAGAACCCATCACTCAGCCTATATATGGTGAAATTGCACCACATTGGCTGTGTCGCACTCATCACTGGATGGAGCACCCTCCAAGTGTGGGGCATCTGGCTTGCATTCCCATGTCATTCTAAGGGGATTTGTGTCTTCCTGCAGCTGTGAGACTTTGTTTAGTCGGGTTGCTATGGCCTGAACTTAACTGAATGAAAAGGGACAAGGTGCTCCGACCAAGGACAGAATGTCCAGACAGTAGTTCAGGGCCACGCAGAGAACTAGCTCAGCGGACACCTCTCCTGTGACAGACATGCACTGAGGGACTTGCAGGGCACAAGTTCCAATAAAAGAAAAGGGGGGACTGACCAAGTAAGACAAAATGCAAATGACCTCACTATGTCACGATGTAGCGCTATGGAAGAAGTAAAATAGTGCGACTAACATGATTTGTGAAAATACTGAGACAGACTAACCCATCTGACAGTCTAACGGTGTCCGCATTGATATACAGGGACTGAACAAAGGCAAAAGCATGCCTCCCTTAAGTACCTGTGACGAGACGGCAAGCTGTGTGCATAGGTTTGTCTCCGTGGCATCTACATCTTAATATAAAGTCCAAGGCGGAGCCCAGTCAGCATGTAAAAACAAAAGGAGGCCAGATGGCCCCTTTACCTCGGCCCAGCTGGAGGTGAGAAAAGGCTCACTCGCTGCATGCACGTTTCTGCTGGGAATGGACAGCAGACAACGTGCAGGTGCTGCGGGACGCTTCCAGGTATCTGGAGAGTACACCGGGAGAAGTTAAGCATATCCATGTGGGGACCAACGTCCTGGCAGGGTGGATGGCGCCCACCCCATGCAAAGACGGGTGGGCACTGTGTACCTGCGTGTACACCCGACTCGAGCCCTGGGTACTTGCAAAACAACAACGCCATGTCTGCTTCTTGCGCTACAGCTGCACAATGGAAGCTGGACTCATCCCAGACGACAATGTCCACGGTGGACAGATGACTGCCTCCACTTGCTCTGTCCTGTGGTACCAAGCCAAATAGACCGCAGAGCACAGCACAGTCCAAGCCAATGCAGACATGTCCAAAGTCAGAGAGCTGGTTGCCAATCCTTGTCAGGAGGCGTGAAGAAAGGGAAACGATGATTGATTCCTGTTGCTGGGTAGTAGTTACGAATCCAAGAAGGCACAGGCAGCTTCGAAGGCAATCAGTTCCAAGAGACGATCTAGTTCATCTTCAGCGAAGAGGACCGCCATCCAATCCAGCAGCATGAAGGAACAGATGTGCTCCTCGCACCACGAGGTTGCAAGGTGGATACCATCGCAACCTGGGAGAGGTTCGACGTAGGCATGGCACAGGAGCCATTGCGCAAATGCACAGGGGCAGCTGTCAGCCGGTCTGACACACTGAATGGCATCCCATAAACTTGCCTCACCAAAGCAGTCTTGCACGTGGACCAACAAAGGAGTCACCCACAGCTCATGATCCAGGTCAGCAAGGGATGTGTTGGAAAGGCAGACATCCATGGCCCACTCGAACAGACATCTTCTGAATGAAAAGATGGGTTGCACGCAGGTGAAATACGCATGGCGGTACGTTAACCTATAACTGATGCCCAGCACAGCCAGTGGGACACATCCAAAGAGAAGCTGCATGCGGACCCGGTATAGTTGCAACTGACCGGGCTCTGCCTGGCCCACTGGACGGTCAGACATGGTGTGAGAACAATCTCAGAACCAGTGCTCAGCTGTACAGCCAAACATATTATCAGAAAGCATGAAATGCAGTGTGCTAACTGGAGGACGGACACCCGGCGGTACCCCCATGAAAGCATGGAAGGAAGGGACAAGGCCAGAGCCCACAAGTCTGATAAAAAAGTGTGCAACGGCCTTCAGTATCAGACGCAATCAATACTCTGTGTGTCAGTTCCCTGCGAAAATAGTGGGCGAGCCGTGTTCAGCACTGGCTGAATCGCGCAGGCCGGTCAAGACACCTGGTATCCGAAGGTCTTTGGGCTGGTGTGGGCGCTACTACTTGTCTACACAGAGGCTCATTGTGCATGAACACTCATTGAAGTATGTGTTCGCTGTGGGAATGTGAAGCCACGATTGACTATCCACAATCACTTATGGGGGAGTTAGCAGAACATTGGCACCGAATGGACAAGTTGTGCAACTGTTACCATATACATAATGGCTGGCCTGTGCACGCAGGAGGGGCCATGTAGGTCTTCCTCACCTGAACAGACCAGAGAGTATGCAGACGAGGCCTCAGCTTCTGGGGGGCGGGGGGGCTGGCTGGGCTCGTCCACGGCACGGTTTCCTGCTGTTGCTATCGAGTCACCTTTTGGAGTTAGGCCACTTTTGTCAGCATGTTCTGCACACAGCACAACTTAGATGTTCATGTTTGCCACATTTGAATTGAGGTAACATGACTTTTGCCTTAGCTTTACTAGGCATTCATGTCAGTATGTCATCAGTCGCACATTGTGTTGATGTACATACAGGTATTTCAGTGGGCCGGTTCTCACCGGTGCTGTGCACCATCCCTTTTTCTGAGTGGGCCTCAGTACGGGTCTCTTTTGTGCTCTGTTTTGTGTCCTGCCACCGGCAGTCCGTTCTTCCTGCTGGAATGCATAGCCAGCAGGCACGTCACTGTGCACATGGTCACACTCCTCACCTCTCACTGGTGGAGTAGTTACGGCATGACGTCATGCCAGGTCATGCCAGGTGAGCGTTGTGGGGAAGTGACATCCTTTGTGGATTCATTTTGTCTCGGGAAATCACTCCTTTAGAGACTCATGAGCAGCAACATCTTCGTGGGGGTCATTTGGCTCCATGCTGGTTGTGAGGGGAGACAGAGGGCCGTGGGGGAGTTGTGGTGTTGCGGTCAGGGCTCGACATCCTCCTCCCAGTGAGATGGCTGGCTACCTGTTGGGAGGCACAGTTGACGGTGTTAGCTGCCACATGGCTGTGGGGTGGGGAGGGTGAGCCATGCTGTTCGTGAGGGAGGCCAGTGTGCATGAGCTGTCCACCTACCTGTGAGGTTGAGCTGATTAAGGAAATGCTGTCCTAGTCACTCATTCATATTGTAAGCGTGCATTCCATATGAGTTTGATGTGGGCGGGCGATTGGGGCTCACTTGTTGTGCACAACAGTACATTGCCTTGTGATGTAATCATTTTGTTGGGACTTACCAGCCTTTAGTCCCCCCTCGATTCCTGTGAAACTCTCTGGATACATTATGGCAGGCACCTTCTCCTCCCATTCAGTGAAGGTTGGTGGTGGAATGGGAGGTCCGCCACCAGTACTCTGTGCCACCGCGTGGTACCTCTGGGCCGGATGCTTGTCCCGGGCCTTGGGGTCACACCATCGCTACCTGATATCACGCATGGTCCCTACGGCATTGACTTTGCTGTGGATCCTTTCCCACATCTGTTTCTTGCACGCAAGGGGGATGTGTTGGACCAGGTCCCTGGATAAATGTGGTTCTGCCCTGATTGTCTCGTCTGCCATCACTTTCAACTCGGAGTCGGGGAATTTGGGCATTTTCTTGGGGGGCATGGTGCAAATGAATGAGGGGGGTAGGGTGCAAAGTAGTGGTGGAGATATGTGTAGTGTGTGAGGTGTGTGGGTGTAAGTGGTGTTGTGTGGAGATAGGTGGGTGTGATGTTGTTCAGTGTGAGTCAATGGTGTCCTGTATCTCTATCTCGACTTGTGGTGTGCAAAGGATGCTGGTCCAGGTAGGGTTGGTTTTCATCTGTGGTATGTGTGTGTGTCCACATGGGTGATGACCTCCAGATGTCTCTTCCATGCTGAGGATGGCTTTCCCTACCAGGATCAAGTTGGGGTGTGTCATTGTGGTGTGTGTGTTGTGATTGTGGGCGGCAGGGAGTACAGGCACACTTCAGCGTTATTGTGGGGTTGGTTGCATCCGCGATTCATTTGGCCTGTGAGCGTGCTAGGTGGTCGGATGGCAGTTCTCGGTCCGCCAGCTCTGCATTCTCATAGTAATTGGCCATGCGGTCATGCTTTTTCGAGCCGTTGTACAGCTTTCCCTGTCCGCACCGTTCAGATTTGCAGCTTTTTCAACCGTGGTGGACGTTGTTTTGTGCCATCCGTCCGCCGTGGTTTGATTTCGCTTACATTGCATCGTAATTTGACCGACGGAAATGCCGCGGGTCATGCGGGGGGATTTTTTCCGCTTTCATGGCGGTCGGACGGCTTTTCCGTCCGTCATCGTAATGGGCCCCTAAGATCATAAAGAGATTACATTATAATCATTATATGTTTGAGAATCAATAGGTGTGAAATTATTTGAAGTATGATAATATCTATAATGAAATACTAGATATATACATTGATTTCAATTATGTTAATGCATTTTCATTTAAGCCTTTTTTTACCTTTAATAAAACAATTTGAAAAAGTAAACACCACTGTTTCTATTGTTCTGCTTTGGAAAATTAAATTACTAATGGTTTGAATATCTTCTCCGACGTGATGAAACAGAGTGGTGTGGTTTGCTTAAACATGTACTGAACTTCTGGGGAAAGTCCCTTTAACCACTCCGGATTGGTGAACCTATTCATTGCATAATCACGCAATGGTACGTGGCCATATTTATTTATAGGATTCTAGTTCATGTGAGGGGAGTTTCACAGACAGAAAGTACTGCTGGATTTAACATTCATATAGAACATCACAGACTAGCAATACTGTGGTTTCACATGTCAAATTCACTTAAGTGATGAGCACATCATTTACATGCTAGAGACAGAAGGACGGAAACTGGTGAAAAAACTATTTTCCAGTTTTATTGTCACATTTATATATTTTAGAATGTTTCAAAATGGACTTTGCACCAGCAGTGTCATGGACGGAAAGAGGGAAAAATCATATCTCAGAGTGATGTTTTATATACAATGAGTTTGGGGTTATGCCCACCACATGCATTTGTTTGTATCTGCATTTATTCTGAGTTGTGTACATAGAATATGTGGAATGGTTAGGCCCAGTAGATTGTGTGTTGATCCTGTCATTAATTTAAGTGACGTGTACGCTGAAGTTTCTACCACTCTCCAGAGGTGAAGTGGAGGTACTGACAGGATTTCACACTGAGGTCTTGGTGGGCAGACAGCAGCATTCTCCGGCTTGCTCTCCTCACAAGCATATGAGGTATTCAGATGCCTTCTCCTGCTGTGCGGAGCAGTGATGCATTATTATGAAAGATATAATACGCCATCAGGAGTGTGTCGTCATGATGTGCAGCCACCCGCACAGACTAAGGGGGCCTACTCCCAAACTGCACTTTGTAGTACATTTAGTAATACAACAGATGCACCACTGATAATGCTGCTCAATGCCACACACAAACCTGCATGTGGAGTCCTCACATTCGCCTCACCTCTCTTTAACTATGCAATTAACTCAGCCCCTACTGTGGAGAGCCCTGCACATGTATGCCTAGAATGTTTGTAGTAAATATAGAGTGCCAAGAAAACATGTGAGATATTTACTGCACAATGTGAGGGCTTTAGTGAAGGGTAAGTAGGGGTCAGGGGGGTTAAGGAGGGGTATAGGGAGGTACAAACGCCCACCCAGAAAAGAGTAAGGTCATTCCTATTCACAGACCTTACTTCTATAGCTATAAATGTACTCCAGCTCAGGCCTAGAGTAAGTCCGGCCACATACACGACCAACAACTGGAACAGCAGTGAGTGAGGGGCAAGAGCCGAAACTGTTGGATAGGATCTAATGATGAGGAGCCAGGACTTAGTGAGAGAAACAAGAGTTGTGATTCCGTTATTGTTTGTATTGTCCATTATCTTTAACCACCATATTAATTGGGGGGGGCAGAGGGCGGTGGGAGAGAGAGAGAGAGACCGACCGACCTGCAATGAGAGATTAGTAAAGTTAGACATGGGTAGCTGCTGAACTGATAAGAGGCAGTGGCCTGCAAGAATAGACTTGTAAAGTATCTCAGGGGTTTTTCACGTATAAGATGCTTCCTCAATAAAAGTTAGATCAAATAAGTCTCTGCCCATTTTTTGTGCATTATGTTCCCTGTGCAAGGCATACATACTTTCTTCAAGCTGTCTTCCATCAGTTTTCTGCTGCACCAGGTTCAAAAGGTAGAACTGCTCAGAGAGCCACCAGCAGCCTCGATTGCAGTTGAGTGATGGAGATCACATACCTATGACTGCAGGACTGCACGCTGCGCTTGTTGAAGGAACGGTTGTCTTTAAAGGCCAGAGAGCCAATCATGGATTCGCCTGCATCCTGTCTTCAGCACTCCCACCTCTATACTCATTTGCCTCCAAAGAAGATCAGGACTGGAATAAGTAGTGTAGGAGCCCCACGCTTTTACAGACAAAGAGGGTTTCAACATTCTCCGTAATCGGGCATGAAGTCCACTGCATTTCCAATTGCATTTCCAGGGGCAATCCTCCAGTCTTCAGTCACAAGCTGCTCACGCAGAGACTGGGCGTCAGTGTCAGCTGAGGATGTTGAAACTTGATTCCAGATTGGTGCAGGTCACTCATGTCACCAGTGTACCTCGTCCTTAGGAACTTGAAGTGTTGAATTTACTTGGTACCTCAAACTTGCTGCATGTGAGCCAACTACAAAAGTGCCATGGTGATGCCATGGTGATGACCAGTGTTTGATGTTGGGAGTCATATTGGATTGTTGGTACAGCAGTCCCCGAGAGAGGGTTTGGGGATAATGAGATGAATATGAGGTGGAGCACATGGTAGGGGTGGAGGAGGAGAACATGGCAGGTAGAGCAGAAGAAGACAGGTGGGGAAAGAAAGAGAAGACCATGGGGTGTGGCTGGGGGAGAGGAATATGGCGTAGGGTACAGGAGTAGAGATAGAGATAGTAGGAAGCCAGAGGGCATACAGTGGTGGCGCAGCTGTTGTACCAATAAAGTTTCCTGATCGAGCTTGACAGAAACTTGCAATGGATATTTATTGGCCATTTGAGACTTTGGCATCAAGTACAAATGATGCCCGTGTACTTCTGGATTATTATTCCAAATGGCCAGAGGTGACTTTTGTCAATGGAGGTAAAATCTAGCGTTTTGTTTGAATTTCGTAATGAGGTGTTCAGAAGAGAAAGTTCTCCTGAAGAAATAATTACAGGCAATGGTCCTCACTTTGTGTTCAAATTATTTGAGGACCATATAGTACGGTACGGTGTGGTACACAAAAGATGGATTATCATCCTCGTGATAATGGCCTTGTTGACCGATGTATTAGTGTTTTGTGTGACAACATACAACTGTCTATTCAGAATGGACTTGACTGGAAGGAGGAGATTAAGAAGATGGTATGGAACTGTATGACAACTCTCTAGCAGAAGTGTCTCCATTTGTATTATTGAAGAGATGTACACCTTGTTCCATGACTGTTCCAGCATGCATGAGCAGACAGAGAATTTATTATTGAAGAGAGTACACCTTGTTCCATGACTGTTCCAGCATGCATGAGCAGACAGAGAATTTATGAGATGGATGAATTGGAGTTGTGAGAAAAAGTAAGCTGGAAACAGAAGAAGAATGATAATGATTATCAGACAAGGTTTACTTTACCCAAGATAGGTGAGTTAGTATGTGTAACAGAATGTGCTGGATTGAAAAATAGGAGAGTCCCAGTGGTCTGTTCAAAAAAGAGTGCAGGAGGTGGGAAATGCACAGTGGTGTTGGAGGATGGAAGAAAAGGACATATTACCTTTCGCTGGGGCAAAATTTAAAGACAAAACATATGCATAAAGTTGATCCAAAACCATAAAGACACTTCATTGAGACAATAACAGAAGAGAATGGTTCAAATAAGGTAATATCCAAAGGGTGCTGGCTAAAATATGGTATTGATGAAATGAGCTCTAACACACAGCTAAGGCTGCCTGTAAACAGACCTAAAATAGGGATTTGAGAGTATAACATTACAGGAAACATGAACTTGCAACCTTTTAAAACGGTGTGAAGCCAGGGGCGCGGGTGGGGTTGCCCCTTGTATTGACGAAAAGAATCATGAATAATGAATTGTTGAGATGTTTTTTTTAAATCAGTGCTTATGGGCGCGAGGTGATGACTCTTAAGATTACTGTATAGATTTGGATGGGTGATGTCAAGATAGATCATTGTTACTTTCAGAAGAAGATGGAACCCTCTTCACAAAGGACATTGGAAATGAACAGCCTTGTGATGCGGAGGAAACTGAAGTGCAGGAGCCTGGTCAGAGTTATGAAGATTTCGTAGGAGCCCCCCATTTCCCAGAGAAGGAGTAGCCCCCCAAAGCATTTCTGATACTTTGTTTCACTGTGCGCGCTTACCACTGTAGTAGAGGATAATCTGTTCATTTTTTTTTTACCATGGTGTATTAATCGGTGGCACTGCTGGGAGTCACAGCGCTATACAGAAATCATTGAAAAAAATAAACAAAAATGACTGAAAATACTCAAAAATGTGGGTGCGGTACAAATAAAATACAATATAAGTACAAATGGGTCTTCTTCCTCGCTTGTCCCCACAGGTAGCACTGACTAGCAGAATGTGAGAGCGGGTTAAATGTCTATATTGCATTCAACATAACATAACATAACATGTGGATCATAGTACAAGACAATGTAATGCCTGCTGCACTGATGAGGAGTGCTAAATATGTTGGGCTGCTGGGTATTGTAATAGCCCCGCATGTCTCTCGGTGCCTTGTGTAGACACAAGCCTGCAGTTCTGATTCATCCGGTGGAGGCTCTCCACTGAGATACGTTGCTCCTGAATTGTGTTGCTGTGGGTGGGTGGTTTGTGGTATGCGGGTTATCGTCAACGGGGTGTTCTGTAAAGTGGTGGTGGGACTTGCGAACTTCCATCAAGCACCTAGTGGGGTTGCCTCTGCACCTCTCAGTACAGGTTTGTATCTTGAAGGCCTCCATCTAGTCTTTGTCATCTTTGGCTGTGCTGTCGCGTTAAGGCAATGATTCTGGTGTCCTTGCAAAATGGCCCTGGTGATAGCACCAACTAGCAGATCAAGGGAATGATGACAAAGGGGAGGTGAGGGATGTCTCAGCTATCGTACCGACTGTGGCAGGTGAGGAGCATTTCTACTGTGACAGATGAGAGGTAGCTGTGCTCTTTGCCCTGAGGAATAGGGTAGCTTAGTAAGGGATGCTGATGCTGTTACTGGCAGGTACGTATGTGGGCTACTGCACTTGTGACTTTACCCGTCACAGTCTCATGCATGCCAACATTTGAGACCCGATAAGAGGGGTGTTAAAAAAAAATATGTTTGGGGACTTAAATACCACATTAACGTGCAGGGAGGAGCAAAAAGAAAGCAATTTTGGGGGTTAAAAAGTTAGCCCCTCCGTAAATTAGGAATGTTGACCTGCATGCATTCTGTTTTCTGCCCCATTGATGGGGTTTCTCTGAACTTTGCCCAGGAGGGACGAGTACTTACACACATGTACAAACACACGCAGGCACCCACTGACACGGACCCACCTGCTCCCCCTTCTTCCGCTTCCCTCATCCTGTGTAGGTTGGCTATTTACTCTTTGTCGTTAAGGAGAATAATTATTAAAAGATGCTTAATATACTATGTGGGTATTGAACATTACAATGAGTCAGTTGTGGGTTTGTCCAGTGCTCTTCACCATTTCGGTGTGTAGCTGTACACCTAGTTGTAGTAGTAGATATACACATGAGTAAACACGCCTGTGTAAATGTACCTTTGTGTCTGAGCCCCTGCTTTCTAACACAGTGACTTAGACATCCATTGCGGGCACTACAGCGGCATGAAGCGACAGGTTGGCAGCTTTTTCCGGTAGGACTCCGGGACAGATGTTGTTTGAAGTGGTCTCAGAATAGTAATATGTTGTTTGTTACAATATTGATCAGTTACTTTATGTTATTTTAATTGTTCCGAAAGTATCGGTTGGGCATCTGTGTCTCTCTCGGAAGCATCATATGTATTTCCACCAAATAGCATTTTATCCAGGAGCTACTGAGATGCATCTTTAGTTACTGTTTTAAAAGCTAATAGATATTTTCTTCTGCATGCTCCATTTTTAGGTCTCGCCTGACCCAGCGCATGCGCTGCTCTGGCGAGACTTATTGAGAGGGCTCCAAAAAGTGCTACCAGGGCAGCCAAGAGCTGCAGTGCATGTGTGCGGCGCGCGCGCTTTACTGCGATTACTTTCACGGCCGCTTTGATGTTTGATCGTGATCGCGATCGCAATCACTTTCGCGGCCGTTTTGCATAGCCAATAGGTCTCGCTTTTGGGACCTTATAAGTATTTAGTTATGCAACTGTTGCATGGCTAAACACTTATAAGGTCCCAAAGGCGAGACCTATTGGCTATGCCAATGCTTGTTCTTCTTGGAGCTCATCACAAGTGGAAAATACTGATACCTAGGGTTCTTTTGTTCCCGGATGCAGTATTATCAAATGTTCCATCATTATATGTCATTTTTTCCCACACAAACTTCATCAGGTTTTACCTTGTGAAATGTTGCCTTCGAAAACCGCTAGGTCTGTGTGGTAATTTTGCAGAAGTTGTAAACGTTGTAAACCCAACCAGAACGGTGGCCTAAGAATTGCTTCAGGAATTTGTGATACTGGATAAAGCCTAAAAGCAGCACATGAAAAGGCTGATATAGGACATAGTCACCCCTTGGGGCAGCCTGGTGGCGAATAACAGATATTTATTGCTCCCTCATCTCACTGGCTCTGAGTTTGTCGACCTCAGGTGGATGAAAGTCTGCGTGAATCCACTGGGATTCAACTGGTGACCATGAGGTCAAACACAGATTTCTGAAGTGTGTGTGTGTATTAACCCATTGAGTCATCAGACCAAGTGTTTGTGAATGTAGTTAATGTGGCCTTTCAAAAAATATATATACATTCAAATGAGGGTATTTGTACACCAGGATCTGGACTTAAACTGGCAGCAAAGCCCTACCCCCTCCCTCCTCTCTGGTTAATCTGACTTGGCCTATTTGCAGCATCTGCTCTGACAGCAGGGTATATAAAGGTCTATGCTTATGATCCTGCAAGTCCACTATGCAGCATGCACGACCTTTGACTTACTGTCACGTCTGCGTGTCTACGCAGGTGCGTTCGGTGGGCGCCAGACTGTAGATAAAGAAAGCCAATAGAGACAAAAGTCCATCGCCACCAACGCTGCTGGAGCAGGCAGTGGCATTCTCGTGGCTGCCAGCTTTAGACGTGCTCCCCACCTGTGACTAGTTGCTGCAAAAGATTGCCCAAAAAGAGTGATAAATAATGCCCTGTTCCCTTTATCAAACTGTAAACAGGACATAAATCAGCCTCTAATCAACTCATAAAGATTGCGCTCTTTTCACAATCCCATAGTTGATATTTACAATCTATACAACATTGCCTCACTGTCCCAAGAGGACAGATAAAAGTTGCAGTGTGGCCTGTTGGTGTTCTGCCCGCATCATATTGATCGAAGCAGGACACAAGGGAGTTGTAACAAAGATCTATTCTGTTGAAAAATGGAAGTCTAATGCAAACTGCTGGACACACAAAACTAAAGAGAGAAATTTGTCCAACTTATGTTTCGAGAGAATTTCTGACTTCTAGGAATCCTCAAAGAATTACACAATTACCACAGTTATCCCTCAAATCTCCAGCCCATTTCACTTTATACTGCGCTTCGAAAAATTGGTAAGTGGCCAATTAATGATTTTTTTGGAAGAGGCTTATATTCTCCACCCTCTGCAGTCTGACTTCTGCCCTAGGCTCTCAAGGAGTCATCTCCACCTTCTGTAGTCTGACTTCTGCCCTGGGCTCTCTAGGAGTCAGCTCCACCCTCTGCAGTCTGACTTCTGCCCTAGGCTCTCTAGGAGTCATCTCCACCTTCTGCAGTCTGACTTCTGCCCTAGGCTCTCAAGGAGTCATCTCCACCTTCTGTAGTCTGACTTCTGCCCTGGGCTCTCTAGGAGTCAGCTCCACCCTCTGCAGTCTGACTTCTGCCCTAGGCTCTCTAGGAGTCATCTCCACCTTCTGCAGTCTGACTTCTGCCCTAGGCTCTCTAGGAGTCATCTCCACCCTCTGCAGTCTGACTTCTGCCCTAGGCTCTCAAGGAGTCATCTCCACCTTCTATAGTCTGACTTCTGCCCTGGGCTCTCTAGGAGTCAGCTCCACCCTCTGCAGTCTGACTTCTGCCCTAGGCTCTCTAGGAGTCATCTCCACCCTTTGCAGTCTGACTTCTGCCCTAGGCTCTCTAGGAGTCATCTCCACCTTCTGCAGTCTGACTTCTGCCCTAGGCTCTCTAGGAGTCATCTCCACCCTCTGCAGTCTGACTTCTGCCCTAGGCTCTCTAGGAGTCATCTCCACCCTCTGCAATCTGACTTCTGCCCTAGGCTTTCTAGGAGTCATCTCCACCCTCTGCAGTCTGACTTCTGCCCTAGGTCTCTAGGAGTCAGCTCTGCTGGAAGTTGCAGATACTCTAAAATCAACTTTAGACCTTGGAAAAAATGCACTGCTGATTTTATTGGACCTATCTGCTGCATTTGATACCATCTCCCACGATATTCCATTGCAGTATATCTCATCTTGCTCTGGCCTGGTTTAAATCCTTCCTTATGCATCGCAGTCAAACAGTGGCATTAGGACCTTTTCTATCCCCCGAAGCAACGGTCACCTCAAGAGTACCACAGGGCTCGTCACTTAGCCCTGCATTATCTAATTTATATATGGCCTCCCTAATTTCGTCGATCTCTTCTTTTAGGATTGAAATAACATCTTATGCTGATAATATGCAGCTGTTTTTGGCTGTGGACAAAGGATCCATCGCCTCGGAGCTTAACTTCAAACTTTGTCTTACAGAAGTTATCATGTGGATGCAATCCAACTATTCAAAATGTAACACCAATAATATGTAGATCATGCTTCTGGGTAAAGTCAACTCCTTTGACCCTATTCTATGGAGGCAGCATTCTGTACCTCCGCCTCCCGCCACATTTGAGGTAGTAAAAAGCATCTGAGTGAAATTTTATGTCTCTTTATCCTTTCTCCCACAAGTCCTTGCAGTGGCAGGGCCGTGCTTCAATTTAATAAAATCACTGAAAAAATGATTTTACTACCTCCCACTTGCAGCTAGAAATACAGTGGTGTTTGGATTAATAACATCCAGATTGGACTACTGTAATAGTTTATATGCAGGTGCCACTAAACAAACTATTTAGAATAAGCAGGTGGTACATCATGCGGCGGCTAGGCTTGTACTGAAACTGCCATGTCGCTCATCTGCCTCAGCAGCTCTTAAAGCCCTACATTGGTTGCCAGTGCATAAGAGGGTTCTTTTTAAAATCCTCCTGTTCACTTTCAGAGCCTAAAGAGCAGTAGGGCCTACATACCAAATCTCTAGATAACCCCACTACACCATTGCTCGGACCCTGAGATCCTCCTCTGCAAATTTTCTCAACCCCCCCCTCCCCACCCCCCACATTTAGGCTCTAAACCAAAGGAGGCAAATCCTTTGCTGTTCCAGGACTAAGGCTTGGTAACAACTCCCAAGTTATCTGAGATTCATTAAATCTTGAAGCCATCTTCAGAAAACATCTGAAGACCTGGATCTTTGCCATCGGCAGATGGCACAGATCAGGGGTGGGGGGTAAAAAATAAAAAAGTACCTCCTAGCTGCATCTAGCCACGCTCTCCATTGTCATCTCTGTAACGCCGCGCTCTCCATTGTCGTCTCTGTAACAGAGCACCTAGGCTCCCCTGAACCAATCACAATGCAGCAAATCAATGCTGTGATAGGTAAGCACTCAGACTCTCCATAGCCAATCACAGTGCTGCAATGCACCTCCTGTGGTGCCCCCTCCAGTGACCTCCGTCGCAAAGGACCGTCCCCCATTGTCACCGCCAACCTGCTACCACTATTAAGGCAGTACCCCAATGCTAAGGACAGACTGTCTCTAGCCCAGGGGTTCTTGGAAGGCTTCCGAAATCCCTATCTGGGGCCACTGGTCAACAGGGACGCGGAGAACCTCAGGTCAGCCAGGGACCATCCTGAAGTAGTAGGGGCAAAGATCAAGAAGGAAGCGGCCCTGGGGAGGGTGGCGGGCCCCTTCCTGCAACCCCCCCTTCCGAACTTTGCTGTCTCTCCCTTGGGGGTGGTCCCGAAGAAGGAGCCAGGGGCTTTCAGGCTGATCCCGGAGGGGGATTCAGTGAACCACTGGCTGGAGGAGGGTTCTTGCTCGGTCTCTTACTGTTCGCTCGACATGGCAGTGGACATGGTTAGGAGGGCGGGCAGGGGAGCGTGGTTAGCCAAGGCTGATATTGAGTCCGCTTTTTGCCTTCTCCCTGTCCACCCTGAGAGCCAGCACCTCTTGGGATTCAAGTGGCAAAGTGAATTCTTCTACGACAGGTGCATGCCGATCGGGTGTGCGGTGTTGTGTGCCTACTTCAAAACCTTCAGTTCATTCCTGCAGTGGGCTCTCTCAGGAAGGTTCAGCGTAGATGGGGTGACCCACTACTTGGACAATTTTTTGTTCATTGGGAGTGCGGGAACACAGGAGTGCAGCAGGGGGCCACAATGTTTTCAGGAATTGGCAAGACACCTCGGGGTGCCGTTAGCACCTGGTAAGACGGAGGGTCCTGCGCAGGTTCTCACCTTTTTGGGCATTGAGCTGGACACGGTGACGGGCGTGTCTAGGCTCCCTGCAGAGAAGGTCCAGGCTTTGCGTCAGGACATCCAGTCACTGCTGGGGAAAGACAAGGCTCCTTTGTGTGTCATCCAAAGCCTCCTGGGCAAGTTAAACTTTGCAGCCAGAGTCATTTCGGTGGGGCGAGTGTTCGCCAGGAGATTAGCCAGGGCCACAGCTAACGTGTCTAAAAAACACCACCTGGTCAAGTTGGGGGCAGGCTTGAAGAAGGACTTAATCATGTGGGGGGAAGTCCTGTCGCACTTCAATGGGACGGTTATCTGGAGGGCCCCCTTGGCTGACAGCCCCGAGCTCAGCTTGTTCACGGACGCATCGGGGAGGGAGGGCTTTGGGGCAATCCTGGGCGAGGAATAGTGCACACAGGAATGGCCCAACGCCTGGTGCAAGCGCGGCATCACTTCCAAAATCACTGTTTTGGAACTTTTCCCCATTGTCATATCCCTCCACCTATGGCCTGCGATCTTGTCGGACAGAAAGGTCCTTTTCTGGTCGAACAATATGGCAGTCGTGCAGGCCTTCAACGGGCAGACTGCCAAGTGCCCGCTGGTGCTCTGCCTGCTCAGGGAGCTCGCCAGAGGCAGCCTGCACTGCAACTTTAAGTGTAGGGCTCGACACATTGAGGGGGTCAAGAATGTGGCGGCTGACACTCTCTCTCGTTTTCAGTGGCTCCGTTTCCGGGAGGTCTGGCCGCAGGTGAGAGCAGAGATGACCCCCTTCCCGGCAACCTTCTGGAGGATCTTGGAGTGGAACAACAGTTAAGAGCCATGGGGGAACGTGCCTTGGCCCCCGGTACCAGGAAACGGTACCTGGCACCCTTGACCTCCTTCAACAATGGGGCTGATGTCTTGGGCCTGGCCAGGGTACCCTTGGAGGGCAAGGTACAGGCGTTTGTGGTCTGGGCCAAAAAACAGGGAAAGAGACACTCTTGGGTCTGTGGTCATTTAGCAGTGGTCAGTCACGATGTCAAGCTTAGGGGAGGACAGGACCCCACCAAGTCCTTTGTTATCAGGGAGGCACTGAAGGGGTGGGCCAGGGAAGAGCCCCAGGTGCCAGACAACAGGTCCCCCATCACCTTCCCCATCCTGCAGGCCATGCTGGACGTCCTGGGAGGAGTCACCCACTCGCCATACAAGGCGTCCCTCTTTTCCGCCGCCTTTTGCTTAGCATTTTTTGGAGCGTTCCGTATCACCGAGTTAATGGCTCGGTCCAAAGCAGATAGGTCAGGAGTCGCCCTGGGCATAGTGGATATTCGGTTGGAGGGTGAGTTGACAATCCACCTCAGGAGGTCAAAGACAGACCAGAAAGGGAAGGGGGTAGAGGTGGAGTTATTGCCTTTAGGAGACCCCAGATACTGCCCGGTTGCCAGGGTTCGGGAATACGTCTCTCTTCGCCCTGCAGCACCTGGGTACTTATTGATTCACACAGACCTAGTTCCCCTAACCATCTTCCAGGTCGAGCGGGTAATGGGTGCTTGCCTGTCCAAGGCCGGCCTTCTCCAGGCTGATAAAAAATATTCAAGCCACTCCTTCAGGATTGGGGCAGCCACCATTGCATTCTCAGCAGGCCTGGAACCTGCATATGTTAAGAAAGTAGGGCACTGGGAGTCACAGTGTTATAAGCGATATATCCGCCCCTGATGGGGCCTGCTCAGTGTAAATAGGACTGTAACGTGCAGTGTTGTGTGCCACATGTTTTATGGTTTGGTGTTTGTAGTGCAATGACATTTGTTTATGGTAATAAACTTTTTGAGTTGAAACGTGTCATTTGTTTCATCAGGGTCACGTGTGTGGGTCATTGGGCACTCTGCCATCTCCCGGTTGGCCCGTTCGGCATCGATCAGGAACTGGATGCGTCGATTCTCGCAGACAAAGTTTGAGTGGTTGGGTTTTCCAGGGATGAGATGGAGCAGCCTCATGAACAGACTTGAGCACTCGCTAGCAACGTTGGGTGCCCCGCCTAACTTCTTGGTGATCCACCTGGGGGGCAATGACTTGACTGCCTCTGGGAGGACCTTGCTCCTGCATGCCATGAAGACTGACTTGGGGGAACTCAGCAAGCGCTTAGGTCAGTGCGAGCTCTGGTGGTCAGAGATTGTGCCACGGAGGGTCTGGCAGGGTTCTAAGTCTGGCGAGGCGGTGGAGCAGTCCAGGAGATGGGTGAACAGCTCCATGCGCAAGTTCACTCAGCAGAGGGGCCTGGGATTCATCAGACACAAAATGATTCAGGAAAGGGTCAAAGGATACTTCGTGTCTGACGGGGTACACCTCACTCCAGTGGGGATGGACTTGTTCTTGTTAGACTTGGAGGAGGCGATAGCACATATGGGTTGCAGGTAAGAGACTAGAGCAGTTGGTGGACCCGGGCGGCGACGGTTGGCTGCCTGCAGGGCTGTGGCGGAGTTACAGGGCGATCTGGAAGCATACGGGTACAGAACGGTACCTCTGCGCGGCACACAGGGGTGCCAGAGCTGAACCCCAGGAGCCTCATGGGAGGTTCACGGAGTCTATGTCGGTGCCCCATTAGTACTTTGGGCGGTTGTGGGCCTGAGCAACCGGGGGCTTGCCTAGCTACGCTCCGCCAAGAAGGGCGTGAGTATAATGGACCTAGGGTGGTCAGGTGATCCGGGAAGGGGATCACCAGAAGGTGCAGTACTAAGTGGTTCGCCACGGTGCTGCTAGGCTCATCAGGCGGGCAGGTGGCGAGAAGGCTGCCTGTCCTTGGATCGCCCGTAAGCTAACCCACCAGATTACATAACGTTGTATGTAATAAACCTGCAGCAGTTTTTTCCCAAGTATAAACTTGTGTGGTGTGTTTTATTTGCGGGCATTCATGCTTTGTGTGGAGGTCTTTGGCCATGATGGTGCTATGCGGCTGCCCGAGGCCACCCCAGGGGGCCACTCAAGAGGGCGGCCCTGTAGTGGCATTGGGCTTCCACCCCCCACACCTTTCTCCCCCCCTCTTTCCTGGGGGGGTTTGGCCAAGGGAGGAGTCCCCCCTTGGTCGCGGGTGTCCCGCGTCACGTCCGGTGCGTGGGGCAGGGTGAGGGGAACATAGGTATCCCCCACCCCTTTCTCTGCCTCTTTGTGCACTGGACGCGCCGCGGACACCACGCTTCCCTCACGCTCCCCCACCCTACCGCTTACCCGGCGTGTTGGCAGTGGGAAGCATAGCTAGGACTTTGTAATGTTGTACTTTTTCGTTGCAGGTGGAGTTACAGGGCGATCTGGAAGCATACGGGTACAGAATGGTACCTCTGCGCGGCACACAGGGGTGCCAGAGCCGAACCCCAGGAGACTCATGGGAGCTTCACGGATTCTATGTCGGCGCCCCGTTAGTCCTTCGGGCGGTTGTGGGCCTGAGCAACCAGGGGGTTGCCTACCTACGCTCCGCCCAGAAGGGCGTGAGTATAATGGACCTAGGGTGGTCAGGTGATCCGGGAAGGGGATCACCAGAAGGTGCAGTACTAAGTGGTTCGCCACGGTGCTGCTAGGCTCATCAGGCGGGCAGGTGGTGAGAAAGCTGCCTGTCCTTGGATCGCCCGTTAGCTAACCCACCAGATTACATAACATTGTATGTAATAAACCTGCAGCAGTTTTTTCCCAAGTATAAACTTGTGTGGTGTGTTTTATTTACGGGCATTCATGCTTTGTGTGGGGGTCTTTTGCCATGATGGTGCTATTTCGAGCGGTCAGCAGATTAAGTTCAGTGATCAAGGACCTTTCCATTTAGAAAAGTTTGGGCTGATACAAGATATATGGAGCCACCAGTAAAATTACATTTTGGAGTTTGGCCAATCACTTTTTTCTAGAAATAAGTCAACATTTGAGGTCATTAGTTGCAAACGAGTGGCCTTCTACAACTATTGTGGTGGTGCTGTAAGAGGGTTCCCTGCAATGACCTTTATTTTGAACCGTCCTTTCACCTGAAAGCCAAGTGGGTTTTTTCGAAATGGATTTTGCCCAGCAAATGGAGACGACTTGATGATTTTTTTCCCCCCTTGGCCTTTATGTAGTGATATCGCCTTAGCTACAGATTATCAATACTGCAGCATTACGGGTGAGTTGAAGATGGAGAGCATGTATATTCAGGGCCGGACTGGACAGTTGGGTGCCCTGTCATCTCCCTGGTAGGCTGCAAACTAGGGCCAGCTTTCAGGACTGATGTACCGCCATGAACCAGCTCTGAAAAGTTCTTATTTAACAAACTTCTAAAAATGTCTTTGGGGAAAACATTTCTTTCGCATGCGCCCACTCACACATACCCCACACTCACTGGAAAGAAGCAATGTGGGGGCTGATTTGAACATTTTAGGCTGGGTTGATTGCAGAAGGGAAATGAACATTGTGTAGCAAACCACAGTAACCAAAGAAGAAAGAAGAGAATGACTTGACAGCTCTAATTACTTCCAGGTCTTCCATTATGCCCGTCAATGCCTGTTTTAGAGTTAGAGGGATCGCCTGTCCCTGTAACATAACATGTGTGTTTGTAAAGCGCACGTTCACCCAAGGGTATCTTGGTGCTGAATAACAGATGTTTATTGTTACCCAACTCAATGGTACTCGTTTTATCGACCTCAGAGGGATGAAAGGCTGAGTGGACCTACCAGGAATTGAACCTGTGACTATGAGGTCGAACACAGGTCCCTACAGTGGGCACATTAGTCCACTAAGCCACCAGACCCATCTTCTGAGTCCTCCCTAGCCACCCTGATACCGTACTTTGACAATTCACACATCCCCAAACTGTATGTTGAAAATACCCCTCCTCATGGTATGAGAATGTGAACAGAATGAGGACTGATCATGTCTCATGGCATGGTTGTAATACACAAACAAAAGGAATAGTCTAAACCACTTTTAATCTCTCCGGGTAGCATTCCACCCTTGACAGAGGCCACCTGCATGAAATCAGTGCTGACCCTCCCCTCATGGGAACAGTCTGCCTTGTTAGGCCTCATCAGTGAAGGACGCTGTGGCACAGTGAGCAAGGGACCCATGGCTGGGCATCCAATCAGCCACTCAGGGAATTGCATCAATCACACAGAAGGTGGTGAGAGGTTGTAAAAGAGCCTGAGCAGACAGTTGGACTCTATCAATCTATACCTTGAGGAGATATTGCCCTACCTTGGGGACCTTTGATCACGCCGCCACCCTCCCATTCAACTATAACTAATTCTTCCAAATCCTAAATTCGGTTCTCATGCATGCTTCAGCTTCGAGAACGTATCAGAAAAGTTTATTACAAGGGCTTTGTGCACTTGGGGATCTTACTACCACTCAAAGCTTCTCCAGTGGGCTGAAGTCTGGCAAGGCCACAATGCATGTAACTCAGTACGGCATGCATAGGAACTCAATGTATGCCTTATATGGGTAAAACTGGCTCTACTACGGTTGAAACTCTTGTTGCGTGTCAGTAGAAGCTTCAGTATCTTTTTGGTGTAGTACCAGTGGTGTTTTTTTCATGAGGGGGGGGTTGCATTGCCCCCCTGTCTGCTGCGATCTGGGGGGGAAGGGTTCCAACTGGGATCACAATGCTGGGACATGTGCTACACGGGGGTAGCTGGTACCCTTTGAAAGTGGTGGGGCAAGCAAAGTGCCCCACCGCTTCCTAAAAAACTAAATTAGACAACCCCTCCCTCCAAAAATCCAAATAAAAACAACCCCTTCCTCCAAAAGCCCAAAATTAATCATAAATTCATTACATGCATTACACATTTAATATGTAAAAAATAAAACTAAATTGTACTTACCCACGGGCTATGGCGCGTCCTCCTCAGTGTTCTCCTTCAGTCTGTGTCAGGAAGAGCTCCCCTAACCAATCCAGGCACTGCTTTCATGCTGTTAACCAGCATGAGAGGAGCGCCAGGATTGGATGAAGCGGGTTGCACCAACGCTCCTTCAGGTCCTGGAGGCCTGTGCTTACTGTCCACCCAGCTGCCCCACCACTTTCAAAGGGTAGCAGCCGCCCCTGTGTAGCACGTGTCCCAGCTTTGTGATCCCAGTGTTGTCCTATCCTGCAAAACCTGCCCCAGCCAGTTTCCCATTCACAGGGACGTTTCCCAAGATGAAGGTCTAGTCCAGCTGGTGACCGCGTGGCTCGGGCTATTCTCGTGAATTCTATTAGTGCTGCCAGGCAGAGATGTTCGGGTGCCTGGCCTCAGTGGCCTGTACAGGAAGTTAAGCAGTTTACTGTTGCTCACTGACCACCTGAAATGGCGGGTCAGCCCTTGGCCACATAGCCAGTCAATTAAACAGTAACGTGTGGTGCATAATAATACATCCGGGGGTCAGCCATTTAGTGGGCAATTTCTTGGTAGAACGGGAACTTCTAGAGGCCCAAAATGGTGAACAGAAAATAAACCTAATACGATTACCAGAAGAATAGTTTTCAACTGGATGTTGAGATGTGCAAAATAAAAGAGGCACACTTTTTATTAATCACATTTTCAACACATGTAGGCTTGTTTTTCCTGAATTCAATATTGCATTTTTTACTCAAATTATTAAATTCTGGACTTGTAGGAAGAACAACGTTACTAATAGGTCTCATGAACTTTAGAGTAAGGCAAAATCATTAAATGTTGGTGTGTAGCATTGATACGCTAAGTACATATAGTTTTTTCTACTTAAGACGCTTTTAAGTTTTCTAGAAAGTTGTGTCCCCCTTTTGTATCAATAACTAAGCTACTGTAATTATTAAATTGTTATATAATGAAACTACAGAAGTGATGCACAGTTTGGCTTCCATGCAATTAAATGCTAATAATTGAATTTCTTCTGAAAATATGTGATAAATCACCCTGCCCTAGATCTGGGCCAAACTCCAAAATGACTGTCAACTGGCCCCATGACATGAGTATGACTTTCACCAACTCTATCTCTGAAACCAAGAGCACTGAGCATGCTGTGGAATTGAAATATAGGCCCACGCCCATAGCAGAATACGTGAAACTACAGATCCCAGCATGCTGCTGTCCATTGGGAGAAAAGCCAGGCTTGGGTGAAAGCCGTGGCATGCGGAACCGTGACAGCTCGGCTGCATGCTGGGACTTGGTGGCTCATACCGAGAGTAGGCAATGCAAAGCAACTGGTTAAGATGGCGGACAAGAGGGGTCGGCAGCTTGGCACCAGTGGACCTCAATGACTTGAATTCAATGCTCAAAGAAAATCAGTACTAAAATAAAACTTAGGATGACAGGACCAGCAACTGCACAGAGGCATCTGTAGCTATCACAGCCACATGGCAACGTCTTACATCACGCTTTCAGACACTCCTGTCTTTTTAGCCACCAGCACTTTGTAAGACGGGGGCCTAACTTTATCAGTCTTAAAATGGAACTACAAACCCCAGAATGCAACTTTATCTGGGCTAGGAAGCCAGGACAGAGTGAAAATGTCACTCGTGCCATTGGGGCACTTGACAGCTATGCGTAGCTTTTAGACGTCGTGAAGATGAACGTTGCCCGGTGCTGCTTTTGCAGAAAAGTGCATTGCGCATCCTCGGAGCTGCAGTACTAGGTTTTTCCGGGATTGTTCGTCTAGTTAGTTTTGGGTTTTTATTTACCAAACCAATGCATTCTGGGAGTTGTTGTGCTGGGTAATTTAATTGAAACAACTGAAATGTCTCTCTAGATTGCAGTTGTTGGAAACGGAAAATATGGATCAGTATATTGTGGCCACAATGGCATGGAGTCGTCGTGTGACGTCATCTGAAGATATGGGTTCAGATCACATCTGTGTGGCGTCAACGCACCTGCTTCCTGGACTCGAGGGGGTCGTCCTCCCGAGGACCAAGAGACCCTAGCAAGTAAAGTACTTCGAAAATGAGTCTGGGTTAAGCTTCCAACTTGTGTAGCACTTTATTTAACACGTGACAGCTCTAACTTTATTTTGTGTTGGCTCAGAGGCCAGGGTCTTTAAACGTACGTCATGCTGTATATTTAGCCAATGTAAAGTTAATTATTTGCATCGGGCTGAATGGCTGCGCATCTGGAAGGCAGGCAGGAAGTGGTGACAGCTGAGAGAGTGAGATGCCTGAGCGATGAGGGCAGCCACTGGGGACCCGAAACCAGAGAGAGTATGTGTGAGTCAGAGCGACAGGAAAACTGAAAGAAGGAAGTCGCAAATTTACCACGCGCTCTGCTTTTAATACACAAGCGCTTTTTAAACCCTAGTCTGCCTGTGCGTGCTCACAGCTGGCTCTGCGTTTGTCATTGCCTGTGTTTGATGGAAAACTGTGTGACGGGAGGGCTGTCACGCCACTCAGGCCGAACGGCCTTCAGATGGGCGTGGGAGCCGTATACCTTCTAAATATACCGGTGCAGAATGGATTTAAAGTGCACCAATTTAGGGTCAGATTTACAAGGACTGGCGCATCTCTGCATATTAGCAGGGACGCGACAGTAAAGATGCGACACCACAGATGTGTCGCATTTACAATGCGGCGCACTTTTGCACAAGGATAGACAGATGCGTGTTGCTTTTTTTGTCGTAAGGGCAGCGAATTGCTGGAGTCGTGTCACAAGCGTGACGCAACTCCAGCAATGCTCAGGGGTGGCCTATACTTATTGTGCTGCATCACTCCTTACGCCTGCTTCAAGCAGGCGTAAGGTTTTGACGCAGCGGGGTCGTAAAAGTGACTCAGTTAAATCTTGTAGATTTCGCTGCATCGCTTTTACAAGGCTTCCTTGCGACGGAACGCCCACCATTCAAACATTACACCTGACTCAGTTAGAATGTAGCGCAGGGCTTTACAATGTGACGCATCTCACTAGATGCATCATGTTGTAAATATGTCGCATAGTGGCTCATTGTTTATGACGCCGCTGTGTCACAGAAGTGACGCAACAGTATCATAAAGATGTCGCAAGGGGCTTGTAAATCTGCCCCACAGTTACTATGGAGTGAGTGTGTTTTATTAAAAGGACAGGTACTCTCTGAATCGCCAGAGGTACCTGCTAGGTGATCCCATGTCATGTGTGATTAGCTAGTTCAGGTTCGTTAACCTCCCACATTTTGCCTGCTAGTACTTTTTATCAAATATGTTCAATGGGTAAAGTACAACTACATATCAATCAATCAATCTTTATTTCGACCAATTAAGATCATAAAAGACACTTTACAATAAAAAAGACCGATTTATCTCTATGAATAAATATAAATCTTAACATAACAAATACATCAAAGAATACAATCATATTAAAAATGCCTTACAGATTTGTAATTTAATATGATAAAATACTTTAAGAGTTCATAATACAGTTAGCATTTCTAAACATGGCTAATGAACTTAGAACCCTTAACCATATGTGACACTAGTGACAAATACACTAGAAACAAAATGTAATGTTTGTCACAAATAAGGGGTGTAAGTAAATAAGAAGTGCCACCTGCTAAAAATATAACCACTTTACTATGTAATACCCACATACCCATTAATGCATCATTTAATCCTTTACAAACACTGATTTGGGTATGCTGTAGTGGTTATGCCAATTGCTGCCATTTTTCTTTCCCAGATTGACCATGTCCAACTCAAATATTTTGCAATTGCTATTCATACGGTATACCAGTGTCAGTCAACAGTATTCTCAAGGCGATGGCACAACTCCTCACACCCATGTTCTTACAACTACATATCCCAGAATGCAAACTACTCCTGGCTGAAATTCAAGAGAAGGCGTCACACATGCCACAGAGCTACCTGGCAAGTATACTAAAAGCAACTTACTTTTTGGGTGAGCACTAAGGAGCCAAAAACCCTGTCAACGCCTTGGGGCATACTTTCCACCCTCTAATACTTTAAATATATCTATCACCACCCACCCTTAACTGCCCTGCACATTAGCAAATATCCTGAAATCTTTACCCAGCCCATTCCCCAATTATCCTTTAACTGTCACCTTTCCATAACCCTTTCTTACCCCAAAGTTCCTAACTACTTGCTCCTCTGCATATCCTTCGTCCTTCACAGGGCCTCAACTGCCCCAACTCGTCGCAAGAGCTCCCCTCCCAAGCTGTCTCGTCAATCAGTGGTGAAGCCAGACCTCCCGAGACCCCTCAACCTTGTCCCGAGCCTGCCTATCCCTTACCTTGCAGAGCTACGGGGTCCACCGCATTGAATGCCATTATGAAGGCTGTTTCCACTTCTGGGCTTTTAATCTTCAAATAACTGCTAGCTAATTAGACCAATGAATGTAAATGAAGACTACAATACCCAGAATTCTCTAGGATTTCACACAAGAGTACAGGCCTGGAAATAGTGCCCATGGGATGAGGAGCTCACTCTATTCTATGCAGTTGTATCTAGTCAGCAGCAATTACAAAACACCGCAGAGACAAGACTAGTGCTACTAAAGTGCACCTACCAACATCTGCACAATTCTATATACTAAGCCCCATTCCCTACATGTGTAGGGAGAAAAGTAAAATAAGTGTTCAAACTTAAACTTACAGAAATCACCTCTCAAGGTCAGGACTGCCGGTAGGTTCCGTGAAAAAACACAAAGGTTAAAGTGAGTTTATAGTTACGTGTTGAAATAGGATGAAAACGATTTTAAAAAACTCTGAATTTTACCATTTATAGTTTACTGAGCTAACTATAACTTGTACCCCTGCAATGCACTATTTATGACGTCACATTTGACATCACTCATGACATGCTAAATAATATAATTGATGACATCTCAAATTAACCCCTCGGTGGGTTCAACACCCTCAGGCGAGTCTTTGGGTTGCAGAGTGATGGACTCTTTGGCTGGTTTCACTCTACATGTTGGTGGAAGGATGGTCCTCATCAGCATGGTGTAAAGTTGATGTGGCCACCTAGCAACCAAGCATCTTTTCTTCTTGGTCCCAGGTCCTGCTCTTAGGTTGGTTGGCCAGTCCCATCCACTGAAAAGAAATGAGGACAAAATAAAGAAAGGATTATGGCATATTTCCAATACCTTGTGCACATAAAATAACTTTACAAAACTATAGCAATATTCAGCTACTCTTTGCCATGCTAATGTGTAATAAAAACAGTTTGTCACAGTGGTTCAATAGATGAAAACAGTTTCAGCCATGATTCCCTAAACCTAATAATGGGGCTTTCAGTGCAGGACATCTGTCTTAGAATTGATGCACATAAATGTGAATGGCTCATGTGTGATGTATGGACGCAACCAATTTAAATTTGGGTTGAGAGCGAGATTTGAATGCCAGAAGCTGGTTTCCTACGCCACCAGAGCCCGGCAATCACCTGAAATGTAAATATAACGCCAAGCGAGAACAGTACCCAGGGGAAAGGGGAAGTGGAGAAAACAAAGGATGGCACCTTTGGTGTCTCTTCAATGTGACTGCATCAGTTCTCCAAACTACAGGTTCTTTCAGTGTTCAAGTTTCGTCATGTGTCTATCACCTCCCGTAGAATGCACAAGCTGAAACCCTGATTATTCAATGTAATTCCTAAACATAAATAGACAGCTTTCTATGTCAGACCAGATGCAAATGGAATTTAAATAATTCCTTAAATAGCGATTGAGCACTGTTCCATTGATCACCAGAAGCATCTCAGGAAAAAGAGTCTTTACATCTCAATCACTTTGTTTTAGAAGTGTAACCACAAAATAAAAGTATTTTCCTCCTTTTTCAGAGAAAATAATCTCCACCCAAAGGAGATCATGGAATCACAGAAGAGGATGGTGAGTATATATCCAAAAATGTGTTGTAAGTATGCACCTTGCCAACTTAGAAGAGCAGTCAGCTGTTGGTAGCCCCTCTAGTACAATTTTGTCTTCGCAAGTCTGAAGAGAAATGAGAAAATACAAAAAAAACTCAGCTGAGCCAGCAGCATCAGGTGAAGAGAGCCAGGAGGTTCAGTAATCAAGGCCAGGAAGGACCCAGAAGGCGGCCACATTGCAGGACAGGAAGTGCGACCTACCAAAATACAGGTAAGTCGTTCTTTTATCCTTTTTTGTATTGATTACAGGCAACAAGGAATTCATGGGTGCAGCTTTTATACTGCCGCACCAGAGAATCCTAGCAGTGACTAGAGCGGGATACAAGGAGGCTGTCTGATGCAGGGGGATTGAGCAACACTAGACAGCATTCCCGGCATCCTCCTCACTTCCGGGTATGGCTGCGCCACATGTTCTGAGAAGGGACCCAGTCCGCAACCGTGACATCATGGCCCCTTTCCACCTTAGGCCACAACCAATTCCCCTTGCATGTGAAATACCATACTAATTCTAGGGTGGATGAATTAGCAGTGTAGTTCCATTGTATGTGTTATGTTTGTTGAACAAACATAGTCAAAGAGCAGCAGAGCACTGAACTGGGCCATAGAAAAGCATAAAGTAAACGAGCAGTGAAAGAAATAGCTTGTTTATGGGCTATTAATGCATTCTGATATAGTGTTCTTTAAAGAGGAGCGTCTGGAGCTCTTTCCCTAATTGAAGCAGCATTGGGGTCGTCCTAATTAATACAGGGATGCTGTTTCATATCGTGGATGCCTAGACGGAAAAGGTCTGCAACCTTAGTTTTTTATACTTCTTAGTCTGCAGTCTGATGGTGTCTTAGCAGCCAGTGTGGGAGAACCCCCAGAGATGGTGAGCTTGTCTGAAAGATAAGCAGGACTGCTGGTCGTGATAGCTTTGTAACTGGTGTAGCTGGCCTTAAAGAGGGTCAGACCAGCAAGTGGAGCAAATGGAGTTCCATCAGGATGGGGATAACGTCATCAGATTTCTACAGGCCATGGATGAGATGTGCTATAGTGTGTAGGATGCCCTTAAGGGATGGCAGTGAGAAGCCTTGGAGACCATTATTTATTTATTCATTCTTTTATTCAGTGTTCTCTATAGCGTGAACAAGGCCCAAGATTGGGAATCAGAGCGTTTCACGGTTCAACATTCAACTTCCGTGGTTATACAAGTCCTTTAAGCAGGCTACGAGTCGTACGTATTCGATCTAACAGTGGCAAGCATGAAGCAGGGTATTACCTCCATCCAGATACAAGCATATTCGAGTTTGAACAGCAGTTGAGAAGTCACTTTCTGGCAGAACAGTTTCACTTTCTGTAGAAGAGAGAGCTGTTACCAGGCAGGGTTTGTGATTTAGGAATTGTGTTCCTTATGGTTGAGGTTGATGTCTAGGGTGAATGCAAGTGACAAGACTTTTAGTAAATGTTGGGTTTCGAATCTTTCAATGTTCATGCCATTGAGCCAGGTTAGTAGTGTATCTTTTTTGTTGTTCATGGTAAATAACAGTAATTGTGTCTTGGTTGGATTGAGCTTCAGGTATGGCTGAACATCCAGGTTTGCATGATGTGTCAGCAGTGTTTGAGACACTGGTTTTCTGGAGCTGAGGAGATTTTCAAGTAGAACTGCGTATCATCAGTAAATTGGTGAATCCGAATGCTGTTATATGTAAGTAGAGCACCAAGCCGCTCCATGTAGAAATAGAAGATCACAGAGAACAATATGTAATCCTGGGGGACACCTTAGGTGATAGGTATCTTTTGGGACCTGGAGGTATACGTGTCAACAAACTGGTGATGCTTGGAAACGTAGGAGGAGAACCAGTGACATTGCTGGTGAATTCCATTCAAGACTCCTGGGTGTGTATAAGGGCACGATGGTTGACTGTGCCAAAGACGGCTGATAAAGCCAGAAGTATCACAGTATCATCTTCATCTGTAGTCAGGAGGGCATTGTCTGCAATGTATATGGTAACAGTTTCCATGCTGCAGTACGATCTGATGCTCGGTTAGTAGTCGTGCATGTAATGATTAGTGTTAATGTGGTCCTGGAGTTGGACAAAGCTTGCTTTTACAATGATCTTGTTAATAACTTGTAGGTGAGTGATGGGCATGTAAAAGGTGAGGTCATCAGAGTCTAGGTTAGGTTTAGGTCTAGTTTAGTTTTCTTTAGAAGTGGGAGGACTTGGCCTGTTTTGAGAGCTTCTCGGAAGATCCCTTGAGTGAAAGGAGGCATTGATGTTGCATATTCAAAAGGAATATAAGCCTAGAGGCAAATTATTGTATACCCAAAAATGTTTAAAATCATTTTTGTTTTGTCAAAACAACAGCATTGGATGTGAAACAGGGTGAATAAATACAATGTCAGCCATAATGCACTTATGTTAGTAAGAACGAAATTGTACAAGATATTATGTTGAAATTGTGTTCGCTGATGATATGTGGAACCAGAGATACATTTCTGATGTGTTGGTTCATTAATGTAAATAGTAATTTTATGTTTTGTAATTTATAATGATGATTGTGCATATCACATGTCAATAAAACTGAGAAAAGAATAGTACAGGTAAGCTGTTTTAATACCACTATGAAAAGCAGACATATCGTAATGATAAATTACAAAAAACAGATAAAGTTAATTTAACTAGGTACTAGCCACTTTATTTTGTGTGAATACAATTATTAAAACTTATAATTGAATTTTGTCAATGTACATTTCCATTTTGCCAAAATAATATTCGTTTTGTAACAAAAACATTTACTTTTATATAACCAGAAATTTTGAAACTATCATTCAACCCATGTGTTTGAAAAAGCAACATATGTTACATGCAACAACTGCAGACATGACTGGACAACACTTTATTGAAAAAAGCTTTAATATTGAATGCACGTTACACTTATTGGCAAGCTGCTACTGAATGCTTCCATCTTAGAATTTGGGCTGTTTGAACGACCATTCTATGGTGTCAACTGGGGATGCTGTGCATGTGACTAGGAAGATTACTTCAGCACATCCTGTTTCTAAAGGCGTGACCAGCATCAGATGTCCTCTGTACCTGCAGTACTCTTTTCCTTCACTGGTTTGTACACTCACTGCACTGCAGTGTCAGCAATGCACCTGAAAATCTGGCCTACATTGTATTTTCTAACTGGATCTCTGGTCTCCCATGGGGTATACTGTTGGAGAACCTCCTCACAAGTAATCTCTTACTCGTCAGAAAAGCAGGGGAACCTCTCTTCTTGTTCCTCAGTCACTGTAAAGGTTTAGAGAGGCAAAGGAGCAACAGGAGGGAGGAGGATGCTGTTGCGGTGAAGGGATGGATCATAAAATGTCTGACCTCCTGTTCCTGTATGTCATTTTCTGGTCGGGTCTGGTGGCTCAGGGGACTAATGCCTCCACTGCAGGGGCCTGTGTTTGCCCAGGTTCAAATCCCGGCGGGTTCATTCAGCCTTTCGTCCATCTGAGGTCGATAAAATGAGTACCATTGAGTTGGGTAACAAGAAACATCTGTCATTCAGCACCAAGATACCTCTGGGTGGACGTGCGCCCTACAAATACACATGTTATGTTGTGTTATGTTATGTTTCTAGTGGTCGCAGAGATCTCCACCCCAAGACTGGAGGTCTCTGCCCAGATATGGAGATCTCTGTCACGGGTAGGGAGGCCTTCATAAACTTAGCAGAGGCAGTTAAATGATGAGGGGAGTTGTTTTTAAATATAGGGAACAACCTTTAAAGTATAAAACATGTACATATACATACTTCTGTAAAGTATGTGAATGATTTTACAATTTACAACACATAAATATTATTGAATGAGTGAGAGCTTGAAGTGTGAGTGAATTAGTAAATTGAGCACTGCATGATTGATCGCGACATTATGGGAGTGCAACTGGATTCAAGCTAGCCTGGCTGATGAGGGCTGTTAGCCCGAAACCGGTCCCAGGATGCTTTTTTCCGGTCCAGGGAAGACACAGCTTGGCAGTTCGGGCTGGACTGTTCCCATGAGGCACAGCGTCAAGACTGATTTGCATATAGCTGTGTCTGAACTGGGGTGGCAAAGTGAGCTGAAGAATGATGATGGATTTAACCCAGATCTGTGACTGGAATGAGTGTTTGAAAAGTTTCAGCACTCCGTCCATCATCTCCTTGTGTTTGCTTTGTTCTCCCTAAGTTGGCAGGGTATGCCCAGACGTGGGTCCCTTGCTCACTTTGCCACTGGATTCAAGCTAGCCCGGCTGATGAGGGCTGTTAGCCCGAAACCGGTCCCATGATGCTTGTTTCGGGTACAGGGAGGACATGGCTTTGCAGTTCGGGCTGGACTGTTCCCATGAGGCACAAGGTCAAGACTGATTTGCATATAGCTGTGTCTGAAATGGGGTGGCAAAGTGAGCTAAAGAATGATGATGGATTCAACCCAGACCTGTGACTGGGTGTGAGTGTTTGAAAAGTTTCACCACTCCGTCCATTATCTCCTTGTGTTTGCTTTGTTCCCCCTAAGTTGGCAGGGTATGCCCAGACGTGGGTCCCTTGCTCACTTTGCCACTGGATTCAAGCTAGCCTGGCTGATGAGGGTTGTTAGCCCGAAACCAGTCTCAGGATGCTTGTTTCCAGTCCAGGAAAGACATGGCTTTGCAGTTCGGGCTGGACTGTTCCCATGAGGCACAAGGTCAAGACTGATTTGCATATAGCTGTGTCTGAACTGGGGTGGCAAAGTGAGCTAAAGAATGATGATGGATTCAACCCAGACCTGTGACTGGGGGTGAGTGTTTGAAAAGTTTCAGCACTCCGTCCATCATCTCCTTGTGTTTGCTTTGTTCGCCCTAAGTTGGCAGGGTATGCCGAGACGTGGGTCCCTTGCTCACTTTGCCACTGGGCTCAAGCTTATGAGGGCTGTTAGCCAGAAACCTGTCCCAGGATGCTTGTTTCCGGTCCAGGGAAGACATGGCTTGGCAGTTCTGGCTGGACTGTTCCCATGAGACACAGGGTCAAGACTGTCATGTCTTTTTTAACATCTAAGTTATTTGATTTGCAAGTATATGACATTCTTTTTACCTAAAGACCACATAGTGGTCAGGTACTTTAGGGTTACAAAAAGGCTTCACTTAAAAATATACAATACATAATTTTATCGTGATACAAATTCACATCCTCATTGTCAATATTCTGTGCTCAAGCCATGAGTAGGCTTTCGCATCACTGTTATATAATATTTTTTAAAATCATATTTTACTTAACATACCTCAATGATATGGTGAATCTAATTCCTTTTTATCGTGTCGTTCTTTAGGGTATGGTTTCCAAAATTCTAGTATTGTCTAAATAACAAAATAGTCTAAAATGAGTATATCTATAGAGTCTTTCAATATTCAAGTCATACTTGATGACACACTGAATTCATTTAGAAGATAAAACATACCACATAGTCATGTGGTTCTACTGTTTAGAAAAATATAAAAACATCAATTCTATCTAAAAAGCTATAATACATAGCCTATTATGATAAGCGATGCCGTCATTACATTGTGGACTCATGATATTTTCAGACTGTTTCTAGCAAAATGACAATGAGACATTTCTCCTCAATCACATTAATTTATAAAATGAACAAAAGAGGGGGGACATTTTTCATTTCCTCACTCAATACGAATAATATTCGCATGCGCTAGACAATACCATCATTTTTTTCATATAAACAACAGTAGAGTATAAGGGCGTGTTGCAGGGACTCATGAGCATACGAACAAACATAGAAAGCGTGCATCTAATATCTACTCCCTGCCCAGCGTCGTACCGGTTAAGAGTGCTCACAATATTGGTCGCATTTATTTAAAAACAACAGAAACCGTATATGTATATGCGGTTCTGATATTTGAGGCCTGCTATTATATCGAGTCCATGTTACATTCAAATTAAACAAGCAAATGTTCCGTTTACATCCCACCTCATCCATATTTGTATAAGACACTTGTAGGAACGGTTGGATATATTTTAAGGGATAGACACCGCATGTATGCGTTCGAATGAGTACAGGAGAGCGTCTCCTCTTTAGGACCTGCAAAAATATCAAGCCCATATAGAATTTATTTAAAAACAACAGAAACCGTATATGTATAAGCGGTTCTGATATTTGAGGCCTGCAATTATATCGAGTATATGTTACATTCAAATTAAACAAGCAAATGTTCCGTTTACATCCCACCTCAACCATATTTTAGGGGACAGACACCGCATGCGTGCGTTCGAACAAGTACAGGAGAGCGTCTCCTCTTTAGGACCTGCAAATATATCAAGCCCATATAGCATTACAATTCAAATAAATAATCTCTATCTGATTAACTTACTTGCAGCGATCTAGTAACCACCGACTTCGGACATCATTTCAGCGAAGCCGTGTACACATTAATTACGGCTTTTTAAACCCCGCGCCAGGTGATGTCGTAGTCACATGACCTATGTCTCTTTCAAAAAGTTTGTTAAAGATGTTATTACAAATCCGTCGGCCATCTTGGAAAGGTTAAAAGCACATTAGTTATAAACACGATCAATTAGAGTTTATAGATGAAAACTAAACGCAATATTCTAATCAGTCTTTTAATTCAGGGGACCTTATCTGATTATTAGATTTAGATGTTTAATTCCCTAAAATGTATTTTATGACAATATGGGACCAACAGCTAAATTCCATTCATGTCACGTGTATCAAGTGACATCAAATTCATATTGGCAACGCTGTCGGAACCACTCGCGCGGCCATCTTTGAATGTTGAGAAATGATTTGATATCATTAAAACTGACATTTGTGATTGGTTGATGAAAGCCAATCCCTTTATTGAAAATAACATATCTAATGTATTTTGTGACAATGTTGGCCCAACAGCTAGATTCCATTCATGTCACATGTATCAAGTGACATCAGATTCATATTGGCAACGCTGTCGGAACCACTGGCGCGGCCATGTTTAGATGGTGAAAAATGGCTTGATATCATTAAAACGGACATTTGTGGTTGGTTGATGAAGGCCGATCCCTTTAATGAAGGCCAATCCCTTTAATGAGAACAACATGTCTAATGTGCAGTAGTGGATTATGCACATGTACTGAAACAAATATATTGAGCAATACATGTATTAAAGACAACGTATATACGACAGTGCTCATAAAGTGTCTTTAAAGGGTCAACCTGTCCAAATGGAAATAAAGAAATTGTTCACAGTAATGTCATATAAGTTCATTTTCATGGCATTGTTTTTTATACCACATTCAAGTTAGAAGAAAGTGGCAATAGATATTTCTGGCAATGGAGGACCAACAGAAAATATGGCCAAGTATGTAGACAATTTTCTTCAACCCATTGTGAAGAACCTCCCCTCCTATCTTAGGGACAGCTCTGATCTTCTGTGCAAACTTGAAGACTTTAAATGGGATCAAGACAACCTACATTTTGTTACAATGGATGTAGAAAGTCTTTACACCTGTATTCGTATTGAGGAAGGAATGAGAGCCCTGAAACACTTTCTCTTTAGGAGAGGCGCACAGCATCTGGAACACACGGACATGCTTTTAAGCATGGCAGAGATGATATTAACACACAATGCTTTCCTACATAATGGAGAGTGGTTCTTACAGCGACGCGGGACTGCGATGGGCTCCAGATTTGCTCCTTCTTATGCCAACCTCTTCATGGGGCTGTACGAGGGGGAGCATGTCTGGGGCTCGGGCGCCCAAACATGGGTAAATAATGTAATCTTCTACGCTCGCTATATCGATGATATCATTATGATATGGCATGGTACTATTGAACAGCTAGAGGGTTATCACATTTACCTTAATTCAAACAACTTCAATGTAAAGCTCACCATCCAGCACTCTGAAACAAATATAGAGTTTTTAGACTTAAAGCTATTTGTCATAGATGGAAATATACATAGTGATATTTTTAGGAAAAAAACTGCCTGTAACAGTTACCTACACGCAACTAGCGCGCATCCACGATCCACCATAGAAGCTATTCCCTATGGTGAAATGGTTCGCGCAAGACGCAATTGCAGTTGTGAAACTGACTTTAGAAGCAACATCAACAAAATTAAGAACAGATTTAGACAGAGAGGCTATAACCAGGCATGTTTAAATAAGGCCGAAAGAAGGGCTATGGCCCTGAAGAGAAAAGACCTTTTGGTTGCGAAGGGCACACATGAAATAACCAAAGAAAATAATGAATTAGGGATACTTTTCATTACGGAATACAACGCTCAAAGTCATCTTGTATATAACATCTTAAAGAAAAATTGGCATCTTCTCTCTAAAGATGATCAAATAGGCACCTATATGTCTGAGCGACCGAAAGTTGTCTATCGTAGAGGTAAAACTCTAAAAGAAATCTTGAGTCCGAGTTACATCAGGGACTCCAAGACACCTATACACACATGGTTACCAGACAAACCTCTGGGTTTCCACATTTGTGGCAATTGTTGCGTATGCCAATTTGGTATGAATAGGAATAGGAATTTCAGCAACAATTCACGGGAATATGCAATAAATTGTTTTATTAATTGCAATACCGATTACACGGTATATATGATTATATGTGCCTGTCAGAAAAAATACATTGGAAGCAGTATACGCAGTTTGAAACTGCGTATACAAGAACATGCAAGAGCCATAAAAAATGGCAATGATAAATATCCAGTCTCAATACATGTTCAATGTGAACATCCCAATGACAAAAATTTCAAATTCATTGGTATTGATCACGTGAAGATGCCAGAACGTGGAGGTAATAGACAATTGATTTTGCGACAACGGGAGGCGTCATGGATATGCCGTCTTAGAACTGTGCAGTTTGGTCTAAACATCTATGATGAGATGCATCATTTTTTATAATCTAATTGTTAAAGAGAACGACCTTCACATGTCAGAATTATCTATTGCCACTTTCTTCTAACTTGAATGTGGTATAAAAAACAATGCCATGAAAATGAACTTATATGACATTACTGTGAACAATTTCTTTATTTCCATTTGGACAGGTTGACCCTTTAAAGACACTTTATGAGCACTGTTGTATATACGTTGTCTTTAATACATGTATTGCTCAATATATTTGTTTCAGTACATGTGCATAATCCACTACTGCACATTAGACATGTTGTTCTCATTAAAGGGATTGGCCTTCATTAAAGGGATCGGCCTTCATCAACCAACCACAAATGTCCGTTTTAATGATATCAAGCCATTTTTCACCATCTAAACATGGCCGCGCCAGTGGTTCCGACAGCGTTGCCAATATGAATCTGATGTCACTTGATACATGTGACATGAATGGAATCTAGCTGTTGGGCCCACATTGTCACAAAATACATTAGATATGTTATTTTCAATAAAGGGATTGGCTTTCATCAACCAATCACAAATGTCAGTTTTAATGATATCAAATCATTTCTCAACATTCAAAGATGGCCGCGCGAGTGGTTCCGACAGCGTTGCCAATATGAATTTGATGTCACTTGATACACGTGACATGAATGGAATTTAGCTGTTGGTCCCATATTGTCATAAAATACATTTTAGGGAATTAAACATCTAAATCTAATAATCAGATAAGGTCCCCTGAATTAAAAGACTGATTAGAATATTGCGTTTAGTTTTCATCTATAAACTCTAATTGATCGTGTTTATAACTAATGTGCTTTTAACCTTTCCAAGATGGCCGACGGATTTGTAATAACATCTTTAACAAACTTTTTGAAAGAGACATAGGTCATGTGACTACGACATCACCTGGCGCGGGGTTTAAAAAGCCGTAATTAATGTGTACACGGCTTCGCTGAAATGATGTCCGAAGTCGGTGGTTACTAGATCGCTGCAAGTAAGTTAATCAGATAGAGATTATTTATTTGAATTGTAATGCTATATGGGCTTGATATATTTGCAGGTCCTAAAGAGGAGACGCTCTCCTGTACTTGTTCGAACGCACGCATGCGGTGTCTGTCCCCTAAAATATGGTTGAGGTGGGATGTAAACGGAACATTTGCTTGTTTAATTTGAATGTAACATATACTCGATATAATTGCAGGCCTCAAATATCAGAACCGCTTATACATATACGGTTTCTGTTGTTTTTAAATAAATGCTATATGGGCTTGATATTTTTGCAGGTCCTAAAGAGGAGACGCTCTCCTGTACTCATTCGAACGCATACATGCGGTGTCTATCCCTTAAAATATATCCAACCGTTCCTACAAGTGTCTTATACAAATATGGATGAGGTGGGATGTAAACGGAACATTTGCTTGTTTAATTTGAATGTAACATGGACTCGATATAATAGCAGGCCTCAAATATCAGAACCGCATATACATATACGGTTTCTGTTGTTTTTAAATAAATGCGACCAATATTGTGAGCACTCTTAACCGGTACGACGCTGGGCGGGGAGTAGATATTAGATGCACGCTTTCTATGTTTGTTCGTATGCTCATGAGTCCCTGCAACACGCCCTTATACTCTACTGTTGTTTATATGAAAAAAATGATGGTATTGTCTAGCGCATGCGAATATTATTCGTATTGAGTGAGGAAATGAAAAATGTCCCCCCTCTTTTGTTCATTTTATAAATTAATGTGATTGAGGAGAAATGTCTCATTGTCATTTTGCTAGAAACAGTCTGAAAATATCATGAGTCCACAATGTAATGACGGCATCGCTTATCATAATAGGCTATGTATTATAGCTTTTTAGATAGAATTGATGTTTTTATATTTTTCTAAACAGTAGAACCACATGACTATGTGGTATGTTTTATCTTCTAAATGAATTCAGTGTGTCATCAAGTATGACTTGAATATTGAAAGACTCTATAGATATACTCATTTTAGACTATTTTGTTATTTAGACAATACTAGAATTTTGGAAACCATACCCTAAAGAACGACACGATAAAAAGGAATTAGATTCACCATATCATTGAGGTATGTTAAGTAAAATATGATTTTAAAAAATATTATATAACAGTGATGCGAAAGCCTACTCATGACTGTTAATTAAGATATAAATTGAGCACAGAATATTGACAATGAAGATGTGAATTTGTATCACGATAAAATTATGTATTGTATATTTTTAAGTGAAGCCTTTTTGTAACCCTAAAGTACCTGACCACTATGTGGTCTTTAGGTAAAAAGAATGTCATATACTTGCAAATCAAATAACTTAGATGTTAAAAAAGACATGACATGCATTGAGCTAATTATCAATTCAGACGACAACTGAATACTTAAAAATAATAACACTGATGCTGTCTAATGTTTTTATAGACCAGGTCCTTTGTCTGTGTATGCAAAATGCTTTATGAATGATATGGTCAGTGAATATTTATATGGAGCTGATATACTTTCACAAGCAAAGATTTGTAGGTAAAGGAATTAAAATATGTTTTTTTTAAAAATGCTTAGAAATGTTTAGATTGAATTCTAAAAACCCTTTCGTGTATGCTCTTTTGATAGCCCTGAAGAAGTCTCATGGGAGACGAAACGCGTTGGCTATGAAAATGTGAAATATGACATGGAAGAAATCTTCATACAAAATCAATAAAGAAGAAAAAGAGGAAAAAAAACTTATATGTTTAATGTGTCGTGTGCTTCATCAGAATTTTACTCGTTTACTGTTAACGATACAAAAGAATTTAGGTACTTGGAGATCTAACCATAGTACATAGTGCTGAACCTCCTGTGCATTTATATGTTATTGTAGGACTTTGTCCCACATTATTGAGAGTAAAGAGGGTAGTACTCTCTGGTTTCGTGCACTATTTGAATTGTTTACGTTAACCACTAATATTTGTTTGGTGTGGTCCTAATCAGCCTCCACCCTCTCCCCTTGTATATATAGGGTCAAGACTGATTTGCATATAGCTGTGTCTGAACTGGGGTGGCAAAGTGAGCTAAAGAATGATGATGGATTAAACCCAGATCTGTGACTGGGGGTGAGTGTTTGAAAAGTTTCAGCGCTCCGTCTATCATCTCCTTGTGTTTGCTTTGTTCGCCCTAAGTTGTCAGGGTATGCCCAGACGTGGGTCCCTTGCTCACTTTGCCACTGGATTCAAGCTAGCCTGGCTGATGAGGGCTGTTAGCCCAAAACCGGTCCCAGGATGCTTGTTTCCGGTCCAGGGAAGACATGGCTTGGCAGTTCAAGCTGGACTGTTCCCATGAGACATAGGGTCAAGACTGATTTGCATATAGCTGTGTCTGAACTGGGGTGGCAAAGTGAGCTAAAGAATGATATCTGAAAGAGACACGTTAGTGATAGATTCCTTACCTTAGAATATCCCCAGGCGTCAGACTGGATCCGAAAAGTTTTCGTCAGCAGTACCCCTGTGCGTCGGTAGACGTCGTTGTACGGCTCCGCGTACGTCGCTGGCGTCATAGCCGCCGAGATGACGCCGTCGGAGCTACTTGGACGCGCCCATGCGCGCTGATGTCAGTTCTTTCTTTTTCCACGCAGCAGCGCAGATCCGAGAGAGAGCGGTACCCCCAGTTAAAAGTTTTAACTTGGTTTCTAACAACTCTTTTTGTCGTGTACTTGACTCCTGGTGCAATAGGGATGCCCCGGTTTAAGTCCTGTAGGGCTTGCCATCGGAGCATGTCGGTAGCGGACCCGCACGACGTGTGTCTCTTCTGCTTGGGGCACGCCCATGACCCCGAGGCGTGCCCTGATTGTCAATCCATGGTGCCGAAAGCTTTGCCGGAGCGTTCCCGAAAGTTGATGGAGGTCCGGCAATCGGTTCCACACCGATCGAGGTCCTGCTCCTGTGGGAGGCCGAGGGACCAGTCGCGGAGCCATCAGCATCGCTCGCTGGAATCGGGGACAGGTGAGTCTAGGCGCCATGAAAAGCCAAAGAGGTAACGTCGCTCTTCCTCTAACCCTCACAGGTCGTGGGACGTGGTTGAGGGGGCAGGTGGTCACTCCGCCGTGGCTCCGTTGGAGCCTCCGATGTTGCCTGCTGCCTACCCACCCTTTCCGGGACCGCACGCGACTTCGGACAAGGTGCAGGCCTTCGTGTCGGCCTTGCGCCATTTGTTTGCCACATTGGGTCCCTCCGGAGCACCATCGGGCCCCGCGGACCCTTTGGGTGGGTCTGCCCCCATGCCGCCACCTTTGGCCTCCGCTATGCCGGCGTCATACCCTGCGGCGCCGGATCCGGCCTCGGTGCCAGCCTCGGCGCCGCCGCTGACGCCGGACGGTGCCAAACCGGGACTGGTATCTTACCCTCCCATTTCATTTCTTTGTGGGGAGTTTGTCCCCTTTCCCCGGGCACCTCGTCCTTACCGGCCTCCTCAACAACCGGTGGATGAAGGGGAGTACTGGGAGGAGTCTGAGGACCCTCTTGCAGCTCAATGCGAGGATGAACCTGAATGGGAAGGCGACATGGAGGGTCCAGTAGATCTGGATTCCTCTCCACACCCTGGTACACTGTCCCCTTCTTCCGTGGCTACGGAGGAGGTTGGGACTTTTTCAGTGGTGTTGCGTCGGGCGGCTGAGGCTCTTAACCTCGAGCTCCCGCTGGTACCTATCAAGACCAATCTCCTGACCGAGGTGCTGCAGCCACAGTCCTCCTCTGCGGAGCCGTTGCTGCCCTTCAACGAGGCGCTTACTGACATCCTGTTGAGCACCTGGAACAAACCTAACACAGGGGTTCCTGTAGAGAAGGGTGTGGCACGCCGCCATCGCCAGGCGCCGGGCGATCCCAGCTTTCTCACACAACACCCGATGCCTGAGAGTCTGGTTGTCCAGGCTTCCGCCTCGCCGTGCGCGTTCCCTTCTGCTCCACCGAACAATGAATCTAGGAGACTGGAGCAGTTTGGGAAAAAGATTTTCACTTCTGCCAGTTCCGGGTTGCAAGGGGTGAATACTGCGTGCCTGTTGGGCCGCTATTCCCATTCAGTGTGGGACACCGTGGCACAGGTGCTGCCTCAGTGCCCTGTGGAAGCACGGGCGGTTCTCTCCCAGGCCATTACCGAAGGGAGAGATACTGCTTAATTTACTATCGGTTGTGGGCTTGACACCGCAGATTTTCTCGGCAGGGCACTTTCCACAACGGTGGCGCTCCGCCGTTATGCTTGGCTCAGAACTACTGGCTTCTCTGGGGATGTCCAGAACACCTTGTTGGACATGCCCTTTGATGGCACATGCCTCTTTGGTGACAAGGCGGATAGCACCCTGGAACGCTTTAAGGACTCTCGGGCTACGGCCCAGTCCTTGGGTCTCGCCACCACGCGTACTCCCTCGGGGTCCGCTTTCCACTCCTTTTGAGGTCAGGGTCGAGGCGCCCAAGCGCGTTCCTTTCAGACACGCAAGCCTGCGCAGTCACAGTCTCACCGCAGCTGCGGACGTGGGACCCACTGTGGTGGGTCCTGAGGAGAGCGGGTGGGTCAATCCACCACCTCCCCTGCCGCCTCAAAACCTTCCTAGTCCGGTGTTTCAGGCCCACCAGACGCCAGTGGGTGGCAGGATTTGCCATCACCTTCCCCACTGGTGCACCATCACCTCGGACAGGTGGGTTCTGCAAATAGTCAGAAGGGGCTACTCCCTCCCCTTCGAGTCTACCCCTCCAGCCATGCCACCTCAGTACCACCGCATGTCGAGGGATCACTTGTCACTTCTACAGCAGGAAGTTGCGACCCTCTTGGCCAAGGGGGCCATCAAGCGTGTTCCGACGCCTGAAGTAGGTCGTAGTTGTTATTCCCACTACTTCCTGGTTCCGAAGAAGGACAAGGGCCTGCGTCCTATCTTAGAACTCCAGAACGTCAATCGCTTCCTCCAGAAGGAGAAGTTCAAGATGCTCACGCTTGCTCAGGTCTTGTCTGCCCTAGACCCGCAAGACTGGCTGGTAGCGTTGGACTTGCAGGATGCTTATTTTCATATACCCATACTGCCGGCCCACCGGTGTTACCTACAGTTCAGGGTAGGCCACGAGCACTTTCAGTTCGCTGTGCTCTCTTTCGGCCCTACCAGCGCCCCTCGGGTGTTCACAAAAGAGATGGCGGTGGTCGCAGCTCATCTGCGCAGATCAGGGGTTTCAGTCTTCCCTTATCTTGAAGACTGGCTGTTGAAGGCGGGCTCACCCCAGGCAGTCGTCTCCCACCTCCAGACTACTGCCGACCTCCTGCATTTGCTGGGGTTTTCCATCAACGTGCCAAAGTCGCACCTGATTCCCTCTCAGAAGCTCCTATTCATAGGAGCGGTTCTGGATACGGCGCAGTTTCGGGTTTATCCTCCCAAACAGCGAGTACAGGACATTCAGGCTATGATTCCGATCTTTCGGCCCTGGTCCTGGGTTTCGGTCAGGAAGACCCTGAGGCTTCTGGGCCTCATGGCCTCCTGCATAATGCTGATCTATCATGCCAGATGGCATATGCAGGCTCTGCAGTGGGACCTGAAGTTCCAGTGGACACAGCATCGGGGGAACCTGTCCGACTATGTCCAGATCTCGGAGGGCCCTGCACAGGACTTGCAGTGGTGGCTCACGAACCAACGTTGGGTCAGCGGCAGATCCCTCTCCCTTCCCCAACCGGAGCACACAGTAGTGACGGACACGTCCCTCCTGGGATGGGGCGGCCACGTGGGAGAGGTGGAGATCAGAGGCCTCTGGTCTCCGGTGGAGTCCAAGCTCCATATCAATCTTTTGGAGCTCAGGGTGATCCTACTTGCACCGAAAACATTCCCTCCGTCTGTCAAGGGGAAAGTGGTGCAGGTGTTCACAGACAACACCACTGCCATGTGGTACTGCAACAAGCAGGGTGGGGTCGTGGACCCTATGTCAGGAGGCTCTACGTCTCTGGACATGGGGATATTCTAAGGTAAGGAATCTATCACTAACTAATGTCTCTTACATATATACTGTTACTCAAGTAAGTAACTTGTGCGATGGATTCAATCCAGATCTGTGACTGGGGGCATGAGGCTCCGCAGAAATTTTTCAGGGGGTGGGGCGCCGACTACTAAACTCCTACAAAAAAAACCCAAACCTCTTAGGACGTCATTTATCTTCAGCCAGACCAAAAATTGGGAGCAAAACTCGCATTGTATTGTGCAGTGGAAACACGAACTTCTGGCTAAGCATAACACACATTGCCTTATTCAGCCCTTTATTGAGGAGGTTTCATCCAAGAAATATAGCGTTACTTTTGGATTTCACTTATCCCAAGTGTAAACTGAGAATAATGAAATAATTTCGAAGGGCACGATTAAAATATTTGTTTATTTAGCGTTATGCAAACCTCTTTAAAAATGTTTAACACGACACAGATTGTGTTTACGACTCGACTTGCCCATATGATGTCAATTTTCAAAATCAGCAGGGTTTTACAATTAGTAGGTTTGAGGGGTGTAGATGTTCATGCAGAATCGTTCTATTCTGTTGCACCTCACAGGACTTATTTCTCAACTTTTGTGCACATAAACATCAAGTTCACTTACCCTTTGTTCAGCCCAAAAGCCCAGGTCTAAACTATTCCTTGACCATTACTTGAGCTGTATTTATTTAACTGACAGGGCTTTTTTACGGGGTGTTTTTCTTACGTGAAGTACAAAAAAACAACTAAATAAATCATTACAGAGTGACTGTGTAATGATTTATTTAGTTATTTATTTTTCGTATTTTGCACCTATTTTTCTCTTGGTCCCGAGGCTGCACTTTGTAACAGAAAAATGTAATAAAAAGAGGACATTTCCAGCAAAAGTGTTTCTTTCATCTTTGGATCCATTTCACAGGGGAAGGAATGAAGGAAAGTAGAAGAAACAGAGGGTAAGAGACGTTTATTGAAGCACGGTTTTCAGCAAGTGAGTCGCTGCGAGAGAGACATAAAGGGTGGGAATAAGAGGAAGAGAGAGAGAGGAGGCAGCTGACAGCAGCAGAGCAGGAAAAGTGAACAGTTCGACCACTAATCTTACCTTAATACAACTGCTGGCACCTAAGCACTGCCACACACAACAGGACGCAGGCTGCAGGGTCGACCAACCAGCCCTTGCCTTGACGTTCCTGACTCCGCCTCTCGAGCTCCAAGAGCCCCCCCTTGCCCTTTCCTGCAGACGCCTATGACTGGGGGTGAGTCTTTGAAAAGTTTCAGCACTCCGTCCATCATCTCCTTGTGTTTGCATTATGGGAGTGCAGCACTATTGTCTCAGGATGATTTATGTTGATGCTGTAACAGGTCTCCATTGATTATTGACAGGATGCTGTCCAACCACATTAAAGCAGGTACCAAAACTAACAGCTGAGGTGAAAAATGAGGCCTCTAGTTGATCACATACCAGCACATCCTAGCCTCTGATTCTTCTGACACTCCGGGAACCTGGATCTCCCCGTACCGCAGAGGTTATTTATACATGCACGCCCCACTGCATAGTAATGTTGTGCAACATGCGACTGACTACTACTATCTTTCACACTATTTCTGGGGTGTACTTGAGTGCCCGCTCTTCAGTCAAGACATCAGAAGTGCAACAGTCCCAAAAGTGCATTCAGTGATGGCTCGTGTGCACATGTGTGTCCTATTGTAGTTCTTTTGAGGCTGGGTAGTTGGATGCTGGAAGGGTGTGGGTGGTGAGGAGAGAGCTTGTTTTCCGCCATCACCGGCAACAGAGACAAAGTATTTGTTGCACTGTGGTTGTATTCTTAATGTACTGCATCATCTATACATACATGCTGTCACTGCTAGGGGTATACATGCCTACTCTGGTATAATGGGGTAATGAGGGATTCTGTTTCGTTTGCGGTGTCGGTTTTAGTATGTATGCTTCACCTTGCCTGACCGTGTGCTTGCAGAAGAACCTGTTGGGCGCATTCTTTGGAGAACTGACAGATTGTATTTGTTGCCAGGTGAAAGCCAAAAATACTTTATTCTTCCAATAAAAGCCATAAAGCAGACAGTGAAAAACATTTTAAGAGACTTTAAAAAGCAATCAATACACTGGGAGAAAGAAATTGCACATGCCCATTGAAAGAAGCCCCATCATACAATGGATGTGTATCTTAAAATGAATCACTTAACAGATAGAATTAAAACTCATTACGGAGAATCAAACAACAAATACAGAGACGCTCATAAAAATACAACAGGTAAAATGCCATCAATTTAGTTTCCTAATAAGGACCCACATAATTAAACATTTAAAAGCTACTCAGGAGTGCATATAATGCTGTAGACTTATATGCATTAGTATTTGATGAATTGTTTTTATACATTTGTAGCTAGAGTAGGGGTGCATTAGTTTGCTTCTAACCATCTGAGCCTTTCCATCAAGAAAGTCTTTAGTTCTTGGAATCTTCCTAAGATGTTGAAGCTTTTGTATGGTTTCTTGACCTATTGTGTGATGCGGAGTGGTAGAAATTAAGTTTAAGTTTGAGTAATCAATCAGATTTGTATAAGTTGGACTCGTACGGGAGGGTAGGAGAAAGAGAGTGGGGACGCATTAACAGAAAGGAGGGACGGATTAATTAGCAGGTCGCAATGTGTGAGCTCTTGTGAATGGCTGGTGATACACTAATGGCGGTCTGCAAGCCACAGCAGACTCGCTGTCCCTGTATTTACTTCCCAAATCGGGAAATATTTTTTTAAAATCCACTATGTTCATTAATAAGCACATGAAATGTGTTAAGTTTCTCCTCAAGAAGATCACAGTTAGGGGGAAAAAGTCAGGAAGGGCAAAAGAAAACTCCTTGGAAATAATGGTAATTTATTATTGTATTTGTTGTGTAAGTTGACAAGCAAGGCACCATAACCAACCCCCAATGTGGGTTGAGAAATCTCCCAGTAAAAGGTCTTCCACAAAAAATAATCCAAAGAAATTCTGTTGCAGAAAAAGAGAGCCAAAAATAAGAAGCGAATGACGATGCAGGTGACAAACAATCAGGGGAATTAATGCATTGTTATGTTATGTTATGTTATGTTATGTTATGTTAAAAGAAATTTGTACCGCGCACTATCACCATAGGTTTCTTGGCGCTCAATGACCAGTAGCGTGATTCAGGAGAGAGGGTTAAACATATGCAGAACGAAAGAGCAGAGTTTTTAAGAGTCTGCGAAACGAATCGTACTGAGGACAGTGGCGGAGTGAAAGTCGCAGAGAGTTCCAGGTAGAGGGAGCCTGGACTGAGAAACTCAAGCCACCGTGTTTCTTCCTGGTAAATATGGGGACCTCAAGAAGATTGAGAGAAGCTGAGCGGAGGGCCCTAGAGGGAGTGTAGCGAGTCAGGCACGAAGAGATGAACGCAGGGGCTGCATTCGAGAGGGCTTTGAAGGTGGAACATGCCAATTTGTAAGTGCAGCGTTTAGAGATAGGGAGCCAGTGCAAACTAAAAAGGAGGGGAGTAACATGCTGATATTTAGGCTGGTGGAAGATCAAACGGGCGGCTTGATTCTGAACCAGCTGAAGTCGATGAAGGAGACCCACTGGAATGCCCGCATACAGCATATTGGCATAGTCAAGCCTTGAGGTGATGAGTGCGATAACAACTTGGGTCAAAGCATCTTTAGTAAGAAACCTGCTAATCTTACGGATCCGCCTGAGATGGAAAAAACAGGCTGAGGTGACCGAATTGATTTGCGGTTTCATGGAAAGATCTTCTGAAATAATCACCCCAAGGTTTTTGACTGAGCGCACGGGAGTCGGTGCGGCCCCCAGGGATGTTGGCCAGTAGGTGGAATTCCATGGATGGTTAGGGCCACCCACCAAGACAAGCTCGGTCTTGGTAGGGTTCAGTTTTAAGTGGCTGTGAAACATCCACTCAGCGATAGTCAGCATAATGGTCTGAAAATTGACACGGGAGGAGGGAGAAGGGTCAATAGGAAAGATTAACTGAAGGTCGTCCGCATAATTAAAAATGGTAGCTGGGGAGTTGCGGAGGGAGGCTAGTAAGGGTTGGAGGTACAAATTAAAAAGAAGCGGGGATAGTGCCGAGCCTTGTGGGACTCCGCAAGGGAGAGAGACAAAAGGCGCGGACAAAGTGGAGAGATGGACGGACTGAGATCGCTGATGGAGAAATGATCTGAGCCAGTCAAGGGCCACTCCCTGGATGCCGGCATTGTGGACACGGTCGATCAAGATGGTATGATCGACCGTGTCGAATGCCGCTGAGAGATCTAATAGGACAAGGGCCTGAGATAAATTATTGTCAGCGCCCTTCCTGAGAGTGTCCAATACTGCTACTATGACCGCCTCGGTGGAATGGAGGGGTCTAAATCCCGCTTGTTGAGGGTCTAAATAAGAGGAATTCTCTATGAAAGAGCTCAAACAGCGGGTAACATAGGTCTCCAGAATTTTTCCTAAGTAGGGGAGGAGAGAGATCGGTCTATAATTGCTAAGTATGGTGGGGTCAGCATTAGACTTCTTCAGGATGGGTAGGATGGCAGCTTGCTTGAAAGAGAGAGGGACCTCCCCCTTCGCAAGAGAGTTGTTTAATAAAGCAAGGGGGGGGCCCGGACAAGCAAGGAAGGCCTCTCTCAGAATCTGTGGGGGGCAGCAATCGTTAGGGGAACCTGACTTAACTTTGAGGAGGAGTGAGGTGAATTCCTGAAGGGAGATAGGTGGAAATTCCGTCAAGATACTGGTGTTTCTGGGAGAAAGAGGGGGGGGGGCAGGAGATGCTGGGTTAGGGATATTGTTCCTAATGGTTATGATTTTCTCTATGAAATAAGAGTTGAGTTCGTTACAGAGGGTTT